>NC_088331.1:6422500-6765000 GCF_036884655.1 Musa acuminata AAA Group | reverse complement strand
ACAGAGTCAAGACGGGAAACGACGTGTGACAACTATTGCCTTCTGCTTCGGGCGGCTGACACAGCGTGGGTGGCGATGGCGAGCCGACCATGTTGGAAGCCGAGATGAACGTAGAGGTATCATCTCCATCGTCGCCTTCCGGATCGGAGTTGGCCGTCTCAGCCAGAGAGCACAGCTGTACGGCCTTCGCTGCCCGCTGGGTTCTCTTTTGCCACCTTTGCTGCTTTATGCTGGCAGCTTGGCATGTTCCAGAACTGAGAAAGGTGAGTGATGATCAGGTCTTGTCTTGCAGTGGCTGTTTCCTTTTCTTCCTTCTTTCGGCTCTCATGAATCTCCAGAATCGGTTAAGGTGTTCGGGTTTTACGGACAGAGAGAGTGTTGTCTTCCCTTTCTTATCTTGGAGGTGTTAAAGGTGATGCCGTGGCTGTGATCGCAGCAAGGATTTCGATTAGCAGCTATCTTTTTCTGTCATCAATGGAGATCGTAGCTTTTCCATCTACTTCTGAGATGTTTAACCACCAAGATGCGTCTAACTTTGACGAGCTCTCGATGGAGCAAAGCCTGCTCTTCTCTGACACCCTCAAGGTGCCCTGCTTGCATCACAACCACTGTTTCCTTTTGTTATAGTCTCCTGTGATTTCTTCCAGATCAACTTCGGTCTTTATATTTCTGGTTAGGCTTTGTATCCATTGCAGATGACGATATTGTTTGCTTATTATCTCAAGAAGATTACTTGATATTGGAAGCAATTGATGAAATTTCTGAAATCACTTTCTTAGAGAAGACTATGCAATTAGGAATGGAAGTAATAATGACCTACAAATTGTATATGCATCAAGCATTTGCCGGTATTCTGATACTACGTTGACTGATGATTTATTTCATCTAATGACATGTACAGTATTTCATAGTTTTCCTCCATCAGAAAAACATCTCAGTATCTTTCTGAAAGTTACTCCCTTAGTTGTTTTTCTGCTACTACAGTTCTCATTATCATTTGACTGGCTACCTTATTAGTGATGTGTATGTAGTTTGGGATTGTTTTTTGTCAAAAGTTGGTGTTATTGTTTTATTCTTTTATAAAAATGCCAATTCTTTTTTTGTTTTTGATCACCCAGGAAATTCATGATCTGTAAATTGGTACTTAGCATGTTGAATTTTTGCTCTCATATCGGTCTGTGTCTTCAGGACTTGAAGAAATTGAAGTTGCAATTGTACTCAGCCGCAGAGTATTTTGAGTTGTCATACGCTACTGATGACAACAAGCAGCTGTATGTGTATTTTTAGTTAACTTCACAAAGATTCGTCGCAGAAGAACTGGAACCAGGATGTGTCTTGTTTCTTCTAATTCAATGTTTGAGTGATGGGTTTTGTGCAGTGTGTTCAACACCTTGAAAGAGTATGCTATTAAGGCTCTGGTTAATACTGTGGATCATCTTGGATCAGTATCATTCAAGGTAAACAGCCTTCTTGAAGAGAAGGTTGATGAGCTGTCTGGGGTGGAGTTCCGAGTTTCGAGTATTGAACAGGTATGTTTTCATTGATGTCAAGAGAGATGGTTCTTAATTTCAAATTATTGAGGATCAATATTTTTTTAGTATAAATCAAATTATATGAGAAAAGACTAAAACATCACAGTATTTCATCATCGCTTAAATAATTTGGGTGCTTAAAACGAGTCCAAGTTCTCATTTTTTCTTGCAATTCCAGAGAATTCGAACATGCCAAGAACTTGTTGACCGCGAAGGTCTTCTCCAACAGTCTCTGGTGATTAAAGCTCCCAGTTATTCCAAGCAGTACACTTTCCCAGGTAAGTTACTGGTCTTTCTGCGGTTCATGTTTCTCTCGTGCTGGAAGCTTATCTATAAGCTATATATTCTTGTTCAAGTTTATAATTTTGACAAGTGATCAGAGTTCTTCTTGACTCTTGTTATGTCTGAGGTGCTTCCTTTGTGTGGTAGCTCAGTAGGTAAATCCATGCCTGATTCAGGAAGGCATGCAGCACCAAAATATGAGAACCTGAATGCGGACAATGATAATAATACTGAACCATACAAATCTCACTCTGGTAAAATCTTGATGCATTTCCCTTGATAGTATGCATTCAGTAATAGGTAGCTCTTGATTGTGTAGAACTACCGACTAATATTACTCTTTGGCTTTCCAGCAGTCCATTTGACAAAAATGGTCAAGCCACCTTCTTTCAGGTACATATTTGTGTTCTTATATTCTGATTGCCAATAGCAAATTTTAGCAATATAACCATGTTCTTATAACAAAATGAATATTAATTTTGTGTATGCTTAGTGAACTTTTTTTTTTTGCAGGAAAATGCTCGCCATGTCACCTCTATCTCCTAGGAAAATGCATCCTTCATTGCCGTCACAACAACCTAAAAGGGCTTTCGGTGCAGGTGCTTGATCACCAATACTATTAGCTTGTGCTTATTCATTTAAACAGATGCTAGTATTTGATGTAAACAGCTATAAGTCATTTTTTTTTGTTTTTCCTTGTATGCACTACAGAGAAAAAAATTCCTTTTTCATTGCCGAATCCACTTGCGCAATCAAGATTATTTATAACAAGGTCAACTGAACTCAACTCATTATTGAGTATTGCAGGGCAGGTAAGATGCATTACTATATTCTTCTTTAGGATTGTGTGTCAAAGTTTTTTCGGGTGCAATAAAAGTAACAGAGAATTTCTGATCTTTTATATCTACATGAAGCCATTGTTTAGGCATAGAAGAGGGAATTTTTACAAGTCTTACAAGATGTCTTCAAGAGTTTGCCAGGAGACTATTTAAGAAATCCGGGACAGGCTATCACAATGTAAAATTCCTCATGTGGATCTAATCCTGTCATTAACAATCATGTTCCCTGCTTGCCCATTTTTACATTATGGAAATTGCTAAAGAAAACTCTTTAAGTAAATGTGTGATAGGGAAACTCCTAAGTGCCTAAATAATTGAATTTTGATTGTAATGTGATCATGTTATACTGATTTACATCATGCAGTAGCATTACTGTCCAAGCATTATAATCGCCCGAGATGTCAAGAAGTATGAAACTTGCATTTATCATGATAACATAAGGTTTTTTGCACATCTGCAATACACGCACATATATTCTGATTGAATATAGTGCTGTAGTTTATCATCAAATTTTGGTTGCCTTGAGTTCAAAATATTCTCTTCCAAAGGAAATCAAAATGTGCACTCCATGCTTTTCTACCATGCAGTCTTCTTCACGAACTCAGAAATTAGCATCCGTGAGCTTGCATGCTGAATGGAAAAACCAAAAGGACAGCGAGCAGAACCAAAGCAATGGCAAGAAATTCCTCAAGTCTCTGCTTAGTAGGCGCAAATGAAAAGATGGTATGCTCTATAATTATGTGGATGAATCCCGAGATATTTAATCTGTAAGAGAAACTCGGAGAGAGAAAAAAAACAGTCGGTCATCCACATAGAACTCATCTATTTTAATATGTTTTCAATTTTATCTCAATTTCTACGGTGAGCAAACAGAAAGCTGCATGGTACAAGGCAATCGATAGGAAGGCGTAGTAGTAGTCATTAACTGTGCTCCTGTTGCCTCAAATTTATGTTCTTTGTATGGTTTTGTTCTGTGTATCTCCAATTTTACCTATGAAATTATAGAAAATTTTGTTTAATAATGGAAAGGAGCTGTTATTTTATTGTAAAATCACTGCAATTACTACAACTATTGGGTGCATTGATGACAAATAAATACTGGATCCATTTCTGCAATGGTTTTCTTGGCTTTTCTATTTTATGCAATTTAGACAAGGGATTAGCAGTTTTGATCATTTTCAAGGTTCAAAATTGGCCAAGAAAAATCTTCTTATATGCTAACCAAGCTCTTAGTTGCTAAAAAAATAGCAAAATATCTCTTGATGAATGAAAATCGTATGCTAATTTTGTTTATATGCAATTTATCAAAGGTTATTTTTCCTTTTTTGCGACACCAAGAGTCCAAAACTGAACATCAAATGGTTGCTAACTATAAATTGAACTAAAGCAAATACCAGCACCCTGTCAAATTCTAGTAAGATGAAATGTAGTACATGTACCATGTGAGACTAGGGTTTTGGAAGAACAAACAGACTATTATTAATCATTTTCTGGGGTTCTCTTTTTTGTTGTCAACTCTTGTGCAATCTTTGCCACAGAAATTGTTAGATCTACAGCCAGGACAATGTCAGCATCCTTGAACCATGCAAGAGTTCCATAATGGTGGTCAAAACTATAAGATCACCAACAAAGGTAGATCAACAAAAGTACAATTATACAGATAATGAGATAAAATCTATCATGTGTTCTAAGAGGAGTCAACACAAAGGACCACAAGATGCAGCTAGGATAACACCAAGAATTATCCCATGCCTTAATAAGGAAATAACTTTATCTGCTGAATAGTCTATTCAAAGCCTATGACACCCCTTTTATAGTGTCAGGACCCTGTTAGATTCCATGCTAGGGTGGATTTACCTATGGCCATCAGGAGGAAGACAAGAGTCCTGATTAGACTTTGCACATGTGGCAGGAGAAGTCATGTTTGCTCTGCACTCTCCATCTTGGCTTTTGTTAACTGGAATTTGCCTTCAATGAGGTCATTAAGCCTGTGTGTTTTCAGTAACAACTAGATGTCCCAACTATTTATGTTGGGTTGCTTGGATCTTTCTTATTGAGTAATGTGTAGGATTGTCTTTCTAGTTAGATAGCATTTAGATATCTTTTTACTGTATTCAATAAAGTCTTCTTAATTCTTCTTCTATTTCCCTTGGCATCTATCTTTAATCCTCATCAATTCAGTTTATCTAGTCACATCAACTACAGATGGAAATACACAGTGATGGCCAAAACTTAATTGACATTGTCATTATTCTTAAATTTGCAAAGAATGCATTCTAAAATGTATGATTTATGATAGTTGATTCTTTTGATGTGTTGGTTTGATATGAATAATAGCAAATGGCACAATTGCTAGCTTTGAACCTTTCTTTCCATATTAAATAATTCAAGCTTCCAAACTGTAACTATTAATTTCTTGATTACTCTGAAAAACACATTTTTAACCTCTCAGAAAGATCTGCTTTCTTAGAAATCTGGATATTAATCTCATTTCCTTTTATAACACAAAACATTCCTGTATTGTTCATAATCACAGAGAGATCTTGAATACCATGCATTTACCTGCATTTAAGTAATTGGCCTTTTACACTTATCTAGCAAATGCTCTTGAAAACATCTGCTGCTATGGTGAAAATGTAGAATTTTGTTACCAAAGAAATGAAAGAAACAAAAACTCTTCTGAAGGATGAAGATTAGCAAAGGTAATTGTTGGATGTGACTCTTGTTCTAATTCTGGATTAAAAATAGATACATTTTATGATCTAAGACCAGCCTAAGTCATAAGGGGGTTGACAAATCATTGTAGGATGCTTTAACTCATCTCTTCAGTGGAAAGATGAGCATGAGCTATAGAGCAGGTAATTACAGTTCAATAATTTTCTCATTTTTAACTATGACTATTAATTAGATGCATGGGAAACACCACAAGCTGTGGATCTGTTGGTGAAATTCTCCAGATCGCCTTAACCCTAGAGAAGTTTCAGATCTTGCTGTTTTAAGCTCCCAGTCTGCTTGCTCTCATCAATTAACATTGTTTTCAGCTAGACCTTGTGCAAGAAAAGGAGATTAACAGAAGTTACCAACCAAAATTTATATTCTACATGTCGGCATAGTCGATAGAAGGTATTTTTTTGTCGAATTCTTAGATTTTCCTGCACTCTTTTTATCTCACCATTCTTTGGTGATCATGGTGGTAGCTGCATCCCCACTTCTTTCTCAGAAGCTGCTCAGTGGATATGGGGTTGAACTACACACTGGTGCATGTTTCAATGGGTTGGCAGCCACTGCTTTGATTCTTGTGGTGCAGGAATTGGTCCCCATAAAGATGATGGTTACAGATAGCAACCCTCAAGAAGTAGAAGAAGAAGAAGAAGAAGAAGAAGAAGAAGAAGAAGAAGGCCACCTCTGTCATGTTCATGATCATGGAAGAGGCCACTATTTAATAGATAAGATGCTTCCATGTAGATGTTGACAGACCTACTACAAGTTCATAGGTTTGGATTTACTTGAAACATTTTCAAAGCAACACCCATGCTTTTCCTTTCATTTCTGAGGTGTGAGAGTCAGATAGAGATCAAGATGACCTCAATTCAGTTCACCAAAATGATTAAAGAGATGAGTAGAGACTCAAAGATGAAATGATAACACACATATAAGATCATTGACTTGCTTCCTTACGGATTATTACATGAAACAAGAGACTAGTAGTACAAATTCACTCTCATTTTACTGATTCAAAGGCTACACTCTGATTCAAACCAGTACATGTATTGTTCAGCGGCACAAGAAGATCGAGTAGGGAGCTCCTGCCTCAACAAGAACCACATGAACATCGGCATCTCAGTATTGCCATACAGTTGAAAAATTTGACAACATGTAGAACATAAATATCTATATGTGTTTTTGATGCTGCAGGTTGATGTGCAGAGAAAGAAACAGTAAAGATGAGACTAATCCAGTGGGACAGAAGAGGCTTTAAGCTAGGGTTTGCCTCCAATCCCTGGCTTTCCTTTCTTGGGGTCATGCTTAGGGTTAGCTCCTCCATAATCATAATCTAATGTAGTCTCCAGTAATGCCTTTCTGCTGTTCATCTGCAAAGATAATGGACACATGTATTAGAAAACTCATCAAATGCAGTTCTGTTACCAGTTAAGACAAACTGTCTTCCTCCAAAAAGAAGCAATCCTACTCCCAACTATTTTAAGGTGACAACACAGTCTGCTGATTAAAAACCTCTGGTAATGAAGTGTTATTAGATAATTGGCCATCAGGTATATTACAGAGTTAGAAGATATGAAGAAGAAGGTTTACAAAAATAGAGGTTAAATCCATTCTTGAATCATTTTGAGTCTTTCAGATTTCTGCTACATCTCATGAACAGCCAATGACATGTTTTGTTGGATAATGAGATGTCTTCTTCTGTACATGGATTGAAAAGCTAGTAAAGAGTAGAAAACTGCCTTCACTAAGTTCATGATCTGTGAAGGTAGCTATTTCACTTGCATGCAAATGATTAAACATGCTCATTACCTTGGCCACCAGGTATGCAGGTTCCTTCCCAGTTTGAGTTCTTCCAGCTTGGCCTGTGAGGAAGACACGGTGCATCAGAGAGAATATAACAATGAATAGGACATACAAAACCCAAAGGAAGTACTTACAAGAAGAAGACTCAAGGAGAAGGATCAGCAAGAGAAAGATGAGGAAGGTTTTGACTCTTGGCATGGTTGCTGCTCTTGTTGTTTGCTTTCTCTATGAGGGGCTTGTGGGAGGTTTGCAGGGAACCAAGGCTCCTTTTATGGTTGATCAATGGCAGCTGGAAAAGGCTTGTCATGGTCCTTTTCCA
The DNA here is from genome assembly GCF_036884655.1 of Musa acuminata AAA Group. Classification (NCBI taxonomy): domain Eukaryota; kingdom Viridiplantae; phylum Streptophyta; class Magnoliopsida; order Zingiberales; family Musaceae; genus Musa; species Musa acuminata. Next base: position 6,757,504 of record NC_088331.1, on the reverse strand, counting down.
TGATTGCATTGTGGAATGATGATGAAATCCATTAGCACACCAACAGTTTAAGTCAACTACACTATCTTAGTAACTTCAGCATCCTTTGTTGCCTATTCTCCTCACATGAGCTATTGAAAATCCATTTTCTAACATAGTTAAACACTGTGTCTTTGCCCTCTAAGCTCTTTGGTTGTTAGCAGAGCATGTTTCAGATCCATGGCTACAAAATGTATGTCCATAATGGTATGGTGGTAAGGATTAAGTTTCATATTGGAGGAGACAAGTGCAGATCTCATAGGGTAGGCTTTCAAGGAGATCTCTTTAATAGCAATTCAAGAAAAGCAACAAGTACCAGTTAGGAGCACCAACAGTCCCATGAGGAACAAAACAGAGAGAATTCAGATTCAGCATTGTACAGATAACAATTAAGGGAATGCAGAATTTTGAGATCTTGGCTTCTGCCAATGCTTACCTTAAATCATGTCATGAAACTACTAGTTCTAAGCATGCAATTCATTGATCCTCTCAGCAAAGGCCATATCATAATTCTGTTCATCAAGAGATATTTTCTAATCATTGTAAGAATATACGATCCGACTTTGATCGTACGCATATTGACTCGACTCGTACACAGATTTACAGAACAAAGGAGAGAATCCAGCAGCAATATAATTGAGGGCAGTACATCAACATGCAACAAAATGCCATCACAGCCTACCTAAATTGACCATATTAAGTGGACCAGCATGTTCATAGAGAGCAAGTGTTGGGACTGCAAGTGTAGGTGGCCAGAGAAGTGGCTGTAGGAAAGCAATCAAGAGAGAGAAAGAGAGAGAGAGAGAGAGAGAGAGTCAAATTGAATCAAAGGATGTTTCTCTGGTGCTTCATACTGTTCGCCTTCTTGTGCAGCTCTGCAAGTAAGTCTCATACGCTGCACCAATGACCCAATATCCTTTTCACTTTGATGAATTGGTTGGATCTTTTCCTTTATGCAAAAAGAATCAGGACTTCACCATCCATTACCACTGTATCACAATCTGGACCAAGATTTTGGTGGTGACCATCTTACCACCAAGGCAAACAAATCAATGAAGCTGACTGGCCATCCATGTATCCCTCCAATGGAATAGTGCATGGCCATTGCCACACCTCCTCTCTGTAGCTTTTGAAAAGCAATGGGTGTGTAGCACAATCAAGAAATAATACTGTGATTAATCTTGTTTCAGCCTTGCCAAGGATCCATGTTGTTGATCTGAAAGCTGATGGAAAGCTGATGGTTTATGTGTCGGCAGAGCAGTTCTATGGACCTAAACGCTTAATCTTTTGCGGTTCAAAGATTCAATGACTGCATGTGGAGAACATCAGGATCAAGTGTGATCTGCATTTATATGTCAGGTCAAATTCATATGGAAAAGTAGATTGGAAATACAAGTCTTCGGATCATTGTGAAAAGCACAACACTTGATGGAAAATTCCTACAATATACTGTAGTTGACACTGTTGTGCATATCAACAGGCGAAACTTGTGCAAGAAATTGGCCAAACTTGGCAATCAAGAGAAAGTGGTACCCCATCATGTTACATAGCAGTCCTTCGATATGTTGCTATCTTAATGATATCATCATAATAATGACTGGCATTTTCTCGGCTGCTACTTATTGAAGTCTCAATCAACCAATACACAACAACTGTATTGCTACAACAAAAATCTTTAGTTTGTTTCTGCATAAGATAACTTGAGATGTGAGTTGACGATAACACCAAAGGGCATTAAGATAATTAGACCGAAAAATATAGCTTAAAGAACCTATACAATACACAGCTAAGTCACCCAAGTACTTAGAATTCAGTAGAATGTTGTAAGCACATCTGCATAAGGACTTTGGTTCCTTTATGTAAAGACAGGATAAGGAAACTGACACCAAAAAGAAGAAAAAAATGAAGATTCTGCGTTCAAAGGCAGCATTATAGGACACAGGAGGCATGTAAATGAGGGTGTGAGAGAATTAGCAAAGAAAGGCATGGTTTTTTGCTGAATAAAGAAATACAAGAATGGCAAAATTATTGTGTTCCAAATATTAAAAAAAAAAAGGTGTTAACAATTAATGATCAGATCTTTCTGCATTAGTCCAAATCACTGGCAATCACTTCAAATCAGTCTTTCTGCATTAGTATGATTCAGAATCAGAAGCATTATTGCCTATTGGAGTCTCAACAACAGCTACAACAGCAAAAACTGTGTTTAACAAAGAGGTCTTGAAAGCCTCAGAAGATGCTTCTTAAAGAGATGCAGCATCTTGCAGAGACCTCCAAACTTTTGTCTTAAAGATGATGTTAATTCCATACATAGGAGGAACAGACATGGGTCAAACTGATGATAATTGTATGAAATTATACTCAACTAACTTAAAAAGAATGTCTTCGGGCAACATTGAGCACCTACCAAAACTTGGCATCATTATCTCTAATGCTACCACAGATTCCTTCAGTTTGATCTATATGATATCCCAAAAAATATATGATTAGCATTTCTTTTCCACTCGGCGAACAAGAAGTCAGATAAACACAACTGTATACATTGAAGAAAACCCAGCACTTAAACAGGCAATTTCGGTAAGACCACTAAAAAGGAAGTACAAGATGCCGACGGAGTGACCACTGCAACAGCTACCTTCCATGGCAGTGAGAATGAATGCTAAGACAACCTTGTAATTGATGTAATTACTGACACAACAGATAGTATAATGCATACACTAAGAGCCACGTACTGTGACTTCTACAATTTGCTTAAGTGGAGGAGCAAGAAATGCAGACAAAGTCCAGAAACAACTATGCAAGATCCAAGACAACATCCCATCCCCCGGGAAAAGAACAAGAACCAAACAGCAAAAAGGCATAGTTGCGGGGTTGAGGAGAGTATTATGTACTTGGTTGTGATACAAAACACAATATGCTCTTCGACCACAACCATTGCTGCTTTTGTGTCTTTCGATCCAGGCATTCACCATGATTTAGCTTCTGTTGCAGAAGGACGACATGCGAAGGACAAGGACCATACAGTTGAGCAAAAAAAAGGCACCTCAGTCTTTGCAGACATACGGTGTATAGCTCCTTACAGATTTTCCAAAAACTGAATTTCAGCTCTCCTGAAGAATCAGCAGTGGGACCGCATTTAAGCTCCATTTCCAAAGCGAATGAGAAGATCCCAATACAAGGTGCTCATGCATGATCTGAAAAATGGCCCATGTGACCGTCCAGAAAGACACACCTTGCGCAAAATGGTGACGACCGACACATTCATGCAACCCAGACCAGACTTGACATGACCGCTATGCATATGCAAAATTATATAAAGTGCCAAAATTTATCATTAACCAGAGACCGCCCAACTAATGGCCAACTTAGCCCGATCAGCAGACTCTCTTATGAATTGATCGTCTGATAGCAAGCATTCTCCCAAAAATTCTTTGCTTGCAGCAGACTGATCGATCAAAGTCCCAGCGTGAGCACCCAGGGTATCAGCTAAATCACCCAGGACACCTACTGCAGTCTTCATCACTAGTTTAGAAAAGAAATGATCACAAGTCAGTCAGAAAGAAAAAAGACAATTATCCAAAAACTAACCTAAATTAGAAAAGTCATAATATGAAAACCCACATGTCCTTTCCATTGTACAATCTATCAAGGAACTGAAGGATGTGAGGTGCATGAGGCATCAGCAGCTGGGTCTTCGGACAGCTTTTAAATCCCTGTAATATCCCAGAGAATGCTTCCAGAATTCCATTTCTGAGTTCGTTGGTATATTCCAGCATTTCATCGTCAGTTGCAACAGCGTATGCAGACAGCTCTGCTGCACTTTGGAGCATAGGCATGGCATATATCAGATACTTCTCAAAGGTCTCTCCTATTGCTAGTGTAATATCACCAAGACATGAAAATATTGGGGGCTTAACAGATCTGTGCAACTGATTGCTAGATAAATCCTTAAGGAGTTGTGTCATGATTCCATCACAGTAGGGCAATATTTTGTCCTCCAATGCCCTGCATAAATCCCCAACCATGCCAACAGTGACAGCACAGACCTGATATTCCTGAAAATTTTGAAGACCCATTTCTAAATATGGATAAAAGCTTTGCATGTACTTTATAAAATTTCCACCAACAGCATATGCTAGAGCACAAATGGCGAGCATAGCCTCTTCGTGCACCGTAGCATTTCGGCAAGCAAAAACCCTGAGGAAGAGCTCCATTATCTGGTCTGCATACTGCATAAGAACATGCTTTGTTGCCTCAGATGCTCCCAACTTCTGGATGATAACCTGCAAGCACCCACAAAGAAGGCCCTGCAATTCGTTCTGCTTCTCTCTTTCATCTGATGAAAGCTTCTGTGCCTCAAGCGTTTGGTGGAACTCCATCATGATAACCGGAACCAACTGCATTACTACTGGGGCTGTCTCATCCCTTGAAGTTCTCACAACCTCATTCAAAGTCTCGTACGCTGCAGTCCTCAAGAGAGATTATCCAGCGTCTTCCCTGTGTGTAACATTGAGAAGAGCATGGACAATGTCTTGGAAGAAAGGGGACAGCGGCGATACTGAAGTGGCATCCTCGTAACCTTGAGAAACATTAGGGACATCTTTCATGCTCTGTAGAAGGACTATCAGGATCTGATGGCAATTCCCATGAGTAATTACATGTGTTTGCACAGTTGACCCATGGAGAAACTCATATTCTTCCAAGTGTCCATGCGGTAGTGTCCTTGACATGGTTATTTGGGTCTTTCATCATGGCAGTAAGCATAAAGTTTAGAGCAACATTCACAAGAGGAATGAGTTTTTCAGGTGATGGACCCTCTAGAATCGAACCAAATGCATATGTTGCTGCATCTCATTGCCTCCAATCTGGTTTTGTTATGTTCTCTTCAATAAAACGCATCACAAGAGGCACTATGTCATCTCCAACTGTGCGTGCAACCAAACCCAAGCATGTTCCACCAGCCATCGCAAGGTTCCAAGATCCTTCATCCTGATCTTGATCCTCTTCCTGCTGAAGAAGTGTCTCCAACAGCATAGGAACCAATGCAGGCAGTGCTTGCTTGACAAAATAATAACAAGGGATGTCAGAATCAGCAGTATAATCACCCCCATATTCATCTAAGATGTCAATTTCTTCATCACAAATAGAGTTCCAGAACTCTATAGCTTGAAGAGCAACAGGCTCATCATCTTCTCTCACAGCTTTCGCTGTGATGTTAAATATGTCCTGCATGTATGATGCAAGCTTGTTGTAGTAGGTAGATGAGATGGCCACCAAACACTCAAATGCAGCCTGGCGTATCTTCACCTCTGTGGATAAAGTGGCTTCACAAACCACTCTCGTAATATAGTCTCGTTCCATGTCATTTGAGAAATTAGCCTGTGCAAAACCGAGAGCATTATACAAGGCTCGGGTAGCAGCCAGTCTGACATCCATACTCCCCTCAGATGCATTCATACCCTGAACGACAGCAGTATCTTGTTGACTTGATCTTGGTCAACGACTTGCGGAGAATCTTCCTCACATATATAGCCAAGAGTTTCAATTGTGGCTTACTTAACATGAGGCTGAAGCTGGTGGATGTTTGATAATAGAAAGCCTGTAAGTTCAGGCCACTGTTTCTGAGGTAGCTCAATACCTGCAATCTTAGCAATAACTTGGGATGCAGTAGATCTAGCATCAGTAACAGGAGAAGGAAGGGTCTGCATCAAGCAAGCTCTGATCTGGGTTTTGATAGCCACATCTAAGGACAACCATCTTTGGACAAGTTCATTTTTCCCATGTTGCTCCTTCGCATCCAGAGAATTTTTAAGGATCAAGCCAGCTAATTTACGGCTATCAACAGGCTTTTCGTTGTTTGATAACTCATTAGAAAGAGATAGTAAAAACACAGAGATGTTTTCTTCCTGAAAGTGTTTCAGGCTTTCTTCTGCATGTTTCCGAACTGTACTATCCACTGAGATTGTGCATTCAAAAGAATCTGGGTGACTTCCATTGCTGCTCTAGAAAAAAAAGGGGAGAAGAGGTGAACTCTTAAGTTGTACATAAATCATGTATCTTTACACAAAATTCAGATTATAGTCTATCAAATAAACTAGTAGATGCTACTCAACAAACAAGAATCAACAAAGTAATGCCTCCAACAAAGCCTTATACCTAAATTCATTAACAATTGCAAACCTACACATTGTCTACACCAATAACCACTTTACTTAAGTTAGTGCAGAAAAGAAGTACTTCAACAGCATGCATTTACGTCAAATGTCTAGTCCATAAAACATAAGGCTGTGTATCGTGTATTTCTCTGTACGAAGAATAGGACCCCCAAACATAAGGCTGTGTATCGTGTATTATCCCTCGCACATTAATCATTAAATTCATAAAAAATAAAGTTCCAAAGTAAAAAAAATGATTAAAAAAAAATCAGATTCCTTTCAGAAAGGCACAATTCAACAACACCTTCATAGTCATAATAGATCATGCTTGAAAAGAGCATTAGAGTCCTGGAAATCAGATTCCAACTGAATTAGCATAACTTACTACCATTCCTTCATGTGAATCATTCATATCCATCATAGATAATGTTGAAAAATAAACTTGGACTTTTTAAAGTCAGATCTCATTCAGATAAACCTAATTAAGGTCGTCAACCCACAAACTGATCATTCATGTCCACGATGAACAACATTAAAGACAAAACCAGAGTTCCACAAGTCAGATTCCACTCAGAAAAGCATAATTCAAGATTATCCTTGTCACACTAATCGTAGCTATCCACAATTAAGCTCTGAGGCAGCACAATAATTTATTTGGCATCAGCTAAAATCAACTGCAGCAATAAAGTGAACATCTACGAATGACGAACAATATCTTCAGCAGATCTGAATAAACAAATGAGAAAAAAAAAGCATTCCCTATATACTCCCGATGGCAGACCAGAGAAAGATCAAATTTGGAGCACTATAAGCGAAGAAATTATCCGCAGATCTTTTCAACACCAAATCCACACAAAGAATCAACTTAGAACCCAAAAAACCAGATACAAGTGAAGTGAGAAACATAACTAGAATTACGACTCAAACTTAAAAAAAAAAAAGTTCACTCCAAATCCTGTAAAATCGCATTAGACAATATAGCAACCTTCTGTAAGAAATCTGTCGATTCTCTTAGAAACCATCTTTAGCTAAAGCAGGGTGAAGAGAAGTAATGGACCAGGAAGACGCTACGTTGCGCGTCCTGAAAGCAGTGGCAGCAGATTTCTCCCAATCTGCAAAAATTGAGAGGGAGAACGGGCGATTTTTCAGATATCACTTATGCGGAATGGATCGCCACCGGGAGAGGTTGCCAAAGCCGATCAGGGACCGGAGGGGTGGCCGGGGAGGATAGAAACCCTAGGAGGAAAGATAAAGGCGAAGGGTGGGAAAGAGAGAAAGGACAAGAAAATGAAGCGGAGGAAGTGCCCACGCTACGCCCCAGCTGTGAAACTGGAATTAGGGTTTAATTGTTCACGATGTCTGATCGACGCCCACCGGCTATTATTTATTATTGAGATTGTTAATCTTATAATAAAGGGCCATTAAAGAGGCTCTAATATTGACCATGGTGGACCATAATGACCTGTTAGCATAATAATATTGACCAAAATATCTAAATACAACATATTCGACACTATAGGCAATAGAGACCACACTAAGAAACCATGACCTAACGCCAATAACAGCAATGGTAAATATCAAAGGAAATGATGCCAAGAAAAATAACAAAAGCTGATAAAACATAAACAGAAATCTAAAACAGGAAAACACAAAGACCATTTTTGAAGCAAATATATTACCTTAGTAATAAGGTGGCACATTACGATAAAAACCTCTACCTGGAACCCTCTGCCCAGGAGAGGATCCTGCTGGCTGGTGATGCTGGCCCTGGTATGCTGATGATGACAGAGGATAATGTCCACCCTCCGGATAACCACCTGAAGGCATCCTAACTGAGCTTGGAGGCATACGATAAAGTGATGAGCCCATGCCATAACCTCCATATCCACCGGAGACAGGGCCACCCAAACCCCCTCCATATCCTCCAGCTACAGCACCACCAAGCGATGAAGGCACCTGACTGCCAACCGATGACAGACCTGGAGTGCCAGGACCCATGGATGATGGCAAGGAAGAGTTCATATTATGATGGTGACTCAGTCCAGCAGCACCCGGCAGCGCACTTCCAGAGTAACCACCATATGAGCCGAGACCGCTACCTGGACCACCATATTGGCTCGAGAGAGAACTTGGTAACGAGGACTGTGCACCCAATCCAAGCCCATCTGAACCCATATCGGCACCACCACCCATGGGCTGGCCGGGGACACCGCCCATGGGGGCAGCACCTGGTGCAGGGGCACCTGGCTTCCCCTTCTTACCCTCTATTGCAAGCTTGCAGACCAAGTTATGCCCATCGATGTTCTTGTTGGGATCCACGAGGGAATTTTTTGCCCCCTCCACTGTCATGTAGACGAAGAGGGCGAAGCCCCGGAATTTCCCCGTCTGCTTGTCGAACCCAAGAGGGCCCTCCTCGATCTCACCGTAAGAGGAGAAATGGGCAAGGAGTCGGTCAGATGGCATGTCAGCGGGGACGTTCGCCACATAGATCTTGCGGAGAGAGACATCGACAGACGGAGCAGCGCCGGACCCGGAGTTACCGGCGGCAGCAAGCTGGGTGACCGTCATCCGGCCATCGATCTTCTTGGATGGCTCTTTTAGGGCACGGAGGGCACCGTCGATATGGCGAAAGGTGATGAAACCGTAACCCTTGCTCTTCCCGGTGGCCCTGTCAACAATAACAGCGGCCTCCTCAATCTCGCCGTACGTAGAGAAGAGGGAGCGAACGGCGTCAGTGGTGGTCTCCGTGCCGAGGCCGCGGATGAAGAGCTTGCGCTGGCTCTGGTCGCGGTCGGCGATAGCGCGGACGTCGGCGAGGACGCCAGGCTCGCCGCGGGACACGGCGGCGGCGACGATGTCGCGGAGCTGGTCGAGGGAGAAGGCGTCAATGATTTTACGGCCATCTTCCGGCGTCAATTCGACCGCCGGGATGGCGGTGGCGAGGGCGCCGTTCTCGTCCGCCTTCCGCTTCTTGTAGGACGGATCCATCAATCAATCGATCTCGCGGCGGGGTCGGACGGCGCCCTAACCCGACAAAAAGTGAAGGAATCGGGAGCGACGGATATGGCTGTGGATCGAGCATCCGCCTATTTATACTAAGCGTGGAGAGGCCGCGTGATGCGGGCCGTATTGGGACTTCAACGAAGAGAGCCCAATAATAAAAATAAAACTCTCTCGTTCATTAAATGAATAAAAAAATAAAATTTGATTGTTTACATATTTTCATAAATTTTTTAAACTAATTATATATTATCCCTTATAATTAACTATCTTTAATATCATTTTATATTTTTTTAAAAAAATATATTAAAATTTTATACTTATAAAAATTAAATATTTAATTTCTTTTTTCCTCGTATCATCAACTTTATCAATAAAATATCGTAGGGTTTAGTATTGAAATATCGTAAGGTTTAATACTGAGGACATGTTGACTTTGTCTCATTTAGATTTACAATGAAACACATAATATGAGCACGTGTTGACTTTGTCTTATTTAGATTTACAATGAAACACATAATATTTCTGCTGTCAATGATATGAGAAGAAATGAGTTTAAATATTTTATTTTTATAAATATAAAAATATAAATATAATACTTGGAAATATAAAGATCAAAATATTAAATATAACTAATTATAAAGAATAATACATAATTAATCTTTTTTTTATTTTTCTTCAATTCAATTCAACAACATGAACAATATTTTTTAATTTATTTTAAATTCACATGTTTATCAGATATTTTTGCTAACTCATGTTTTCCCAACTATCAATGTAAAATAAAATGCATGTAATTGTTTACCTTGTCATATTCATCATCTCCGAGAATATACCATTATTCAAAAATTCATAGATCAAATGAAACTTGGAGAACAATCATATATAAAAATATATATATTTTTTTCTCTATATCTACCTTCATCAAAACCTTTAAGGTATTCATAAAATAATCAAATATTAATTTTCATGGTTTTATTTCTTTACAAACAAGGTATTTCCATATACAGATTCTTTGTTTTTAAATTTACCCAATTTCATGAATCCAAAAAAACTTTATTATATTCTCTTATCATTTTTTTGGTTACATTTTGCTACATAATAAAATATTTCATCTAACGCTGTGAAAGGACAACATAAATTGAAATATGATGTTTTTGTTTGATACAAAGCTAATTATATATAACCGTTTATAATTAGATATCTTTAATATCTCATTATATTTTTAAAAATTTGTTTATGATCTTTATATTTATGAAAATAAAAGATTTAATACATTATTTTTAAATTTTAATATAATAAAATTATCGTTTTAATCATATATAAGGATTTAAATGATTTATTTTGTAAGTAGCACTAAGTATAAAGAAAATGTTAGAATCAAAATACTAAATAGGACTAATTATATGTAATTAGAACTATGATACGTTAGAGGAAATTTTGAATGGTTGGAACGAGAATAAAAAAAATTTTCTCTGAACTTATAATTACACAGTACCCTTGATATTATCATGAATAATATTTTGGCACTATGATTCAAATATAGGAAACATTTATTGTTGATTTTATCATGAATAAAAAAAGATAAATATAATTTTATAAAAAAATATGTTTTCCTTCCCTATGGACAATAGATCACCGATAATGACAGTGGCGCACAAGGTCGACGACGTGCGAGATAAAAAGGAGAATAGGACTCGATGAAAAGATGCATAATGCGATTCTCAATCTCAACAATACGTCATACACGTTGGAGATTGATAAGACAATGGAAAGTGCCTCTTGGAGTCTCAGTACATAAGGGAACGGTATAATTCTGCCACCTTCGACACCCCAACATTGGCAACATAGGAGGTGTTGGCAGAGGAGGTGGCCACACTTCACCCATGTATTTTATCGATGGGGCTAGCAACGAAATCAGGAGGCATATGCAAACGTCATCCAACAAACTAAGCTTGCCGAAAGGGGGGGGGGGGGGGGGGTAACTACGGCGCTTAGGAAAAGCAAGCAGGATAAGAATTTAGCTTATAAAAAAAGACTTTCACAATTAATCAGCACTTTAAGAAAGAAAGATGCGACAGTAAACTTCGACAGCTTCGGTTTTCCAAAGAGAACATCAATCACATTATTATACTTACAATTGTATTCATCTACAATATTATTAGTTTCAGCAAAGACTTGTAAAATCAGACGACAAAAACAGTCCGTAATTCCATCTAGACAAAAAAAGATCAACATCTCGCTTCTTCTCTCACACTGTATTCATGATTTTATATCATGACTGTTGATTTTTTTTATGAACAATTCAGAACCGTTCATAAAACATTAAGGCTTCACTTCTAGCAGAAGAGAGATCTGAGAAAACAACCTAATATACAACTTATCTATCTCTTGAAGGTAAGTTCCAGCAAAACAAAGTACAGACCCCATCAGGCACAGCTAGCTTTGTTTGAACACTGAAAAAAAAAACATTGTACTCGCAACCTAGTTTCCAAATTTTCCAAGCACATATATTGTCATTAATTCCAAAACCAAGATTAATATAAAAGAAGGGCACAAGATATTAAAGAATCATATATGTTCCAATCAACTTGTTGGGACAACATGAGATACTTTGCTTTTAGTAAATATTTATTGAGCCACAAATCAAACTCATCAACAACCTGAGACAGAATTTAAATAGAAGCGCACAGAGATGGAGATGGCTAAAAAGTTATCGTTTATATAAAATTAAATCAACTCTTAGCAGATGCAGATTGCATGGCCCATGTGTTTCTTATCAAAAGGCTATATTTTAACAGGTCAACAATTAGAGTTCTAACATCACTAACAGGAAGGGAACTGACAGAAGGACGACCACACATCTAGCAAACAGAAGATGATTCCACAAAATCTTCTATCACTAAGAAGAATTAGCATGGCAGCTTACAAGGCATGATCATGAGAAATGACGCTTTAGACAGCTATTTTGCAACCACACACTGTGTGAATGACACTTCAAACTTGAGGCACAATCCACCAATTCAGAATCAGAAGTCAATGCCTGAACAGAACGATACATTCAAACAGTGAAGAGAACCCACTATGAGTACAAGAACAAGAATTAATCAAAAGAAATGCATTACACATTGAATCAAACACAGGGAATCAAGGAATTTTAACACAGCCAATCAAATGATGAATGCAAGTCATGCGACAATGAGGTTGCATAGCCACAATAAAAAAGCAAGCCAAAAAGGCAAGTGTGTTAGAGTAGGATAGTAATTTAACAATTCAAGCAAAGATAAGAGACAAGTCCCATCCAGGAAAGTATTACATACAGAAACAATTATACCACTCTAAAGTTCATGGAGCTTCTAAAGCAATAAAAACCTAGGGTAGAGCAACTATATCTCAACGGCTACATTCCAGAGCAGAGAAGCAGAGAAGTAGCCACAAAAGTTTGCAAGCCATTCATCAAAACAGATAACAACCTGAATTCAGCACTACCATTCAAAGCATTTCCTCCAAAGTTGCCATATACCTGAATCACACAATTACCATCAAACAATAATACAAAGACAGACATCATGGATACGAATTATCAGTCATATCAGAGTCAGGCTACAGAACTCACAATAGTAATAAGAGTTATGCAACAAAGTAATGCAATTTAGCAGCTTTAAAATTAATATTTATGGAAAAAATAGACATAATATGAACCCATGCTAACTAAACGACTTAAACAAATACTATCACATCTTAATGTATCAATTATCTGAACATTAAACAACAACATCCAAACCAATAATGGCTTCGTAAGCCACACATAAGGAAATATATATACATTTTTATCCACATTTTCAAAACACATCTTGTGATATTCAAACACTACATGAGCTTGCATAGCCACAAAGAAACAAACCAAAAACTCAGGACAAAACTGATGTTCTTGACCAAGACTTGGCACATCCATGTTCCAGCGACCACAAGAATGTTACATATGCACAATAACAAACACCAAAACGTTCAACCCAATTTATAAATGCAGAAAACGCCATTCTCTCAAGATTTCTCAACTTTTGGGGATCATACAAAAGGCCATAACACAAATTATAACAGGTGTAAATAAATTTCTAACACGAGAACAACATGATACCCTGCCAACTTAATTAAAATACAAAATGCTATTGCACAAGAACTCTGAAGATATTAAATAATGCATAATGCAATCAAGAGAGCAACATAAACCACAAGAGTTCAAGACATGCGCATTTGGAAACCAATCGTCAAAGTCTACAAATGAACAAAGCCAAACAAGAAAATCACATACAGCCTAAGGTAACAAAATCTATATGATAACAGTGATAAACTAAGCTGTTTACTAACAGTCGACAATTTAATCACCTCTAGTACCTACTCAATCAATGAAATCACATGAACAAGGAGCAGCATAGAACATTATCATGTTACATACAATGGAAACATGCACAACAGAACAAGCACAGCACTATTTTTAGTTTGGATGAAGCACATCTTATAAGAATGTATACTGCAGTCTATAAACTCATTTAAGCTATACTTTTATTAAGCTAAGATTTTATGTTGTAAAAGCTAAGGTATTAAAACTTCCCAAAAATACCCAAGGACAAAAGATTGATGGATGATTATCATGTAAACAGAAAAAAACTAGAAAATCTGAAGAAAAACAAACACCTTTTATAGAATTTTGATATGATTCACTTGTGGACATAAATGATAAAATGACAACAATTAGCATTGTCAATAGATAGAATGCATAAAACATTACGAAAATAATTTAAAATAGCCAAAATTTCAGTTTGTATATCCAAATATTAAATATACTTATATGTTCATTTCAACACTACAAACAATCTTTATTTTTCATACAAAGGCATTTACTTTGTAAAGTACACCTATTCTAAACCACTTTCTGGAAATAAAGCAACAATAAATAGAGCTGCATAGATGCAAATGCAAAATATATGAATCATCAAGAACAAAAACAATATGATTATTCCATGTAATGCAACAAATATGTGCAAAGATAAACTATAAATAACAAAGAACTATTTAGTATTTGATAATTCATAGACCTGTGATCCATTGCACCATAGTCAAACTAGTCAGACAACATTCTATATTGAAATTCACAATCCCCATATAAAGTTGTAATAGACGTAGAAATTTTTGCAGCACAAAGAACATAAAAGCCTGCCATGCAGCTAAATTTTAGGCAACTAAGGCTTCCAACTCCAATAAAGAAAGAATATCAAATTTTACCTTTTCTGCAACAACAAAAAACTTAATAAGCAAGCAAAATCAGCCTTGCTATTACAATATATGTGAGCAACATAACCACAAAGAAAGCCAGAAGCAACAAGACAGAACTGTCAAGAATCAACAGCAAGATTCACTGCAATCTACATAATTTCATTAACTACAAAAACAAGAAAGCTATATGACCAACATACTCAAGCACACAAGCAAGAAAGTGTTTTTCAACAACTAGAAATAAATTAAATTCAGTAGGTAGAAAGGAAGATGTCCACATAGACCAACAAATATGGAAAATTAAATGGAAAATAAGAAATGCAGGTGACAGCGACAACACAGAGAAAAAGATAACCAGCACATGAACATAAAAACAAAAGGATAAAGTTATATGAGGCCAACAAATACCAAAGGATTACAATTAACACAATTAAATTTAGACTAATATCTCACTTGATGGACAAGACAATGTTTACTTTTATAACAGGAGAATACATTGATCAACAAAGAAATTACAAAAAAAATCAAGATTAAAAGCTAAGTCAGAACAAGCAGAACCCATCGAATCCCTACTACAATGCTCTTAAGCCAAAAACAACTAACAAACCATTGACACTGATAAATTTTCCGTAAGTGATAGAAGTTTACTAATTATATTTGTTAAAAGATGTATGAAATCATGAAGAATTTTCATGTTGAAAAAGAACCTAGTTTCTAACAATATATCAAAAACCACAGGCATATTACCGAAGATGTTATCAACATTAAATGAAATAAAAACCAGCAAAAGAATGTTACTTCCTGGGACCATACAGAATGCTTAACAGAATCTATGGTTTAATTATCTTAGCAAAATAAGACAAACTTTTTGACACAAAAATCAAGAAATGGAACAAAAAATAATATAAGCCATGATTCAATCAGACCAAACCTGTGATCGAACAATATCACATAACCATTACAGGGACAATGGCAAATAATCAAGCATCCGACATATAACTGCAGTCACCTACTCATAAAATAAATTGTGTAGAAAAAACAGTAACAGTATGACCCAAGATGTTCAAGTCTAAATTATCAAAAGTCTGTCTTTCATTTCATCACAAATAAGGGATAACACAGCCTTCCAACTAAAATTTAGTCTACAGTCCTTTAAAATTTAAGTGAGACTAATCATAAACTATCTCCAACTAGAAGCAGTCCAAAATCCTCAACCAGTTTTGCATCAAGACAGATACCTCCAAACATTCCATCGCCGGATTCTTTGGTGACCTAAGCATATTGATATTATGAACTTAGTGATCGATCATTTGAGCCTGTAATTTACAAACCCATTCTAAAGGGCCATTAAAGATGCTCTAATATTGACCATAGTGGACCATAATGACCTGTTAGCATAATAATATTGACCAATATATCTAAATACAACATATTCGAATTTATAGGATATAGAGACCACACACTAAGAAACCATGACCTAACGCTAATAACAGCAATGGTAAATATCAAAGGAAATGATGCCAAGAAAAATAACAAAAGCTGATAAAACATAAACTGAAATCTAAAACAGGAAAACACAAAGACCATTTTTGAAGCAAATATATTACCTTAGTAATAAGGTGGCACATTAGGATATAACCCTCCACCTGGAACCCTCTGCCCAGGAGAGGATCCTGCTGGCTGGTGATGCTGGCCCTGGTATGCTGATGATGACAGAGGATAATGTCCACCCTCCGGATAACCACCTGAAGGCATCCCAACTGAGCTTGGAGGCATACGATAAAGTGATGAGCCCATGCCATAACCTCCGTATCCACCGGAGCCAGGGCCACCATACTGAGAAGACCCAAGAGGGCCACCCAAACCCCCTCCATATCCTCCAGCTACAGCACCACCAAGCGATGAAGGCACCTGACTGCCAACCGATGACAGACCTGGAGTGCCAGGACCCATGGATGATGGCAAGGAAGAGTTCATATTATGATGGTGACTCAGTCCAGCAGCACCCGGCAGCGCACTTCCAGAGTAACCACCATATGAGCCGAGACCGCTACCTGGACCACCATACTGGCTAGAGAGAGAACTTGGTAATGAGGACTGTGCACCCAATCCAAGCCCATCTGGACCCATATCGGCACCACCACCCATGGGCTGGCCGGGGACACCGCCCATGGGGGCAGCACCTGGTGCAGGGGCACCTGGCTTCCCCTTCTTACCCTCTATTGCAAGCTTGCAGACCAAGTTATGCCCATCGATGTTCTTATTGGGATCCACGAGGGAATTTCTTGCCCCCTCCACTGTCTTGTAGACGAAGAGGGCGAAGCCCCGGAATTTCCCCGTCTGCTTGTCGAACCCAAGAGGGCCCTCCTCGATCTCACCGTAAGAGGAGAAATGGGCAAGGAGTCGGTCAGATGGCATGTCAGCGGGGACGTTTGCCACATAGATCTTGCGGAGAGAGACATCGGCGGACGGAGCAGCGCCGGACCCGGAGTTACCGGCAGCAGCAAGCTGGGTGACCGTCATCCGGCCATCGATCTTCTTGGATGGCTCTTTTAGGGCACGGAGGGCACCGTCGATATGGCGGAAGGTGATGAACCCGTAACCCTTGCTCTTCCCGGTGGCCCTGTCAACAATAACAGCGGCCTCCTCGATCTCGCCGTACGTAGAGAAGAGGGAGCGAACGGCGTCAGTAGTGGTCTCCATGCCGAGGCCGCGGATGAAGAGCTTGCGCTGGCTCTGGTCGCGATCCGCGATAGCGCGGACGTCGGCGAGGACGCCAGGCTCGCCGCGGGAAACGGCGGCGGCGACGATGTCGCGGAGCTGGTCGAGGGAGAATGCGTCAATGATTTTACGGCCATCCTCCGGCGTCAATTCGGCCGCCGGGATGGCGGTGGCGAGGGCGCCGTTCTCGTCCGCCTTCCGCTTCTTGTAGGACGGGTCCATCAATCAATCGATCTCGCGGCGGGGTCGGACGGCGCAAAACCCTAACCCTACAAAAAGTGAAGGAAGCGGGAGCGAAGGATATGGCTGTGGATCGAGCATCCGCCTATTTATACTAAGCGTGGAGAGGCCGCTTGATGCGGGCCGTATTGGGACTTCAACGAAGAGAAGCCCAATAAAAATAAAACCCTCTCGTTCATTAAATGAATAAAAAATAAATTTTGATTGTTTATATATTTTTATAAATTTCTGAACTAATTATAAATCATCTCTTATAATTAACTCTTTAACATCCTGATTCATGTATTTTTAAAAATTATATTAAAAAATTTATACTTATAAAAATAAAATATTTAATCTCGATTTTCTTTGTATCTTCGACTATACTAACGAAAATATCATAAGGTTTACTGCTAATCACGTATTGATTTTGCCTCACTTCGATTTACAATTGAGCATATACAATATTTCTATCAGTATAATTGATGACGTGAGAAGAAATTAGATTAAATATTTCACTTTTATAAGTATAAGGATCTCAATGTAATATTTATAATTATAAAGATCAAAACATTAAATATAACTAATTATAAGAGATAATATATAATTAACCTTAAATTTATTTATTTTTTTCTTCGATTCAATTCAACCACATGAACAACCAATTTTACTTTATTTTAAATTCGCATGTTTATCAGATATTTTTGCTAACTCATGTTTTCTCAACGATCGACGTCAAATAAAATGCATGTAATTGTTTACCTCAAACAGGTCATATTCATCGTCTCCAAGAAGATACCATTATTAAAAAATTCATCGATCAAATGAAACTTGGAGAACAATCATATATAAAATTATATCACTGATTATATTTTTTTCTCTATATCTTCCTTCATCAAAACCTTTAAGGTGTTTATAAAATAATCAAATATTAATTTTCATGATTTTATTTCTTTACAAAAAAAGGTATTTCCATATTCAGATTCTTTGTTTTTAAATTTACCTGATTTCATGAATCCAAAAAATACTTTATTATATTCTTTTATCATTTTTTTTGTTATATTTTGCTAAATAATAAAATATTTCATCTAATGCTCTAAAAGGGTAACATAAATTGAAGTATGATGTTTTTATATGATATCTTTAATATCTCGATCAGTATGTTTTTAAAAGCTCGATTATGATCTAAAGTGAAATATTTAATATCATTATTTTTAATTTATAATATAATAAAAATTATCTTTTTAATCTTATATAAGGATTTGAGTGATTTATTTTGTAAGTGTAAAGAAAGTGTTTGAATCAAAATACTAAATTGGACTAATTATATATAATTAACCCTATGATATGTTAGAGGAAGAATTTAACGATTGGAATGAGAGTAAAAATAATGTTAAATAGTTACTTAGGATTAACATCTCAGTCCCATACTTTAAAAAGTAGCATTATGATTTCTATACTTACGAACGTAAAACATTTAATTCAAATTTTTCTCACATCGTCAATTTCATCGTGAATGAAAAAGGATAAAAAATAATTTGATAAAAAAATATGTTTTCTTCCCCTATGGATGGTAGATCACTGATAATGACAGTAGCACATAAGGTCGACGGCGTACGAGGGAAAAGGAGAATAGGACTTACGATGAAGAGGTGCATAGTGTGATTCTCGATCTCATTGATACATCGTGCGCATTGGAGATGGATAAGATGATGGAAAATGCCTCCTGTACTCTACACACATGACTCCCTCTTGGAGTTCCGGTATAATTCCATCACCTTTTACACCTGTCTCATGCTTGCTATTGCCAACTTGGACCCTAATGTTGGCGACAAGGGAAGTGGAGGTGGAGGAGGTGGCCACGCTTCACCCACGTGGTGTATATTTTATCGATGGGGTTGGCAACGGAATCAACAAGAGGTATGCTAAGTTAGGCCTTTGCTTGTTGCAACGTAAGATATGGTATAGGAAGAAGATGACACAAGGTCAGCGCTTGAGGATGGTGTTCTAAAGGAGATCCGGGTGTTGGTCCACCATTTTATGAAATTATTTTTTTATATTTATTATTATTATTTAAATTGATGATATGAGGATAATTAAGAGTAAATATTTTATTTTTATAAATATAAAAAATCTTAATAATATTTTTAAAGTATAAGAATTGAAATACTAATCCTAGCTATATGGGTATATGGGTATTATGTAATTACCCCCTCGGCTTCCCATGCTTTGCAATCAAAATAGCACACACCCCGCACCGACCCGTTCGTTATGGGTGCCAACAACATGACGTTCCGCTGCTCCTCCGGAAGCATATAAGAAAGTCCCGTCCCCCAAACAGCTCCAATGGCGGTCCTCCAATCCCCAAACGGAGGAGCGCACACCAACCGCGCCAAAACCCTAGCGAAGACGATAAGAAATGTTCTCCCGCTCGCTCCTCGATCGACGATGGAACAGCGGAAAGAATGCGTACGGCTTCTTCCCATGTGATTCCTCACCCTCTCCGCTACAAGAATGGCTCGACCTCGTTATCGAACCATCCTCAGGGCCCCCAATGCCGCCGCGCCGGCCGAGGGATCCTGCCGTCGGGCTCGCGCCCGAGGCTGATCCGATGGACTTCATCGACGCAGTCTTAGATGGTCTCGGTGATGACTTCTGCGGCCAGCCGGGGCCGCCGGAGGTGCCTGCCGAGACGAGGTACAAGTCGAAGAACCTGGATGCTGAGCGGAGGAGGAGGAACAAGCTCAACGGGAAGCTCCTTGCTCTCAGAGCTCTCGTTCCTAACATCACAAAGGTAATCACTCTGCAGTCTATCTGATCTTTAGCTTCCGTTTGCATTTAGGATTCAACGTTGAGTAATTGATATCTGCTTTTCCATGGAAAACAAAGGTTATACAATCGATAGGTCATCAAGTTTTGATACTTGCGGTTACTTACCTCTTTGAAAAGAGTCCCTAGGGTTTCATATACCATCAATCCATGTGGGGTTAAATGATTAGGGGAACATCCAATGCTTGTCACAGTGACCTTGCCAGATGATTATCTTTCATTCATTTATTCCGCTAGACAATGCATTATAAGATTACTCCTTTGCGATATAAGTAACCAGGCACAATTATAGTGGATAAGAAAGTCTAATTGACTTTCTAGGATTGTCTGACAAAAAAGTTATTAGATAAGATGAAGAATTTTTTCCTTTTTCAGAAGCTTCATGCTCTAATCCTTCTGCTGGTGTCAAGTTTTCTTTGTTTTTCTTAGCAAACGTCTGATAAAAGTTCTTAGATAATGGTGCATAATTTAAACCATCACTAACAACAGTGAAGTGGTGCTCCAGATGAGCAAAGAATCGACTCTCACAGATGCCATAAGCTACATCAAGCAGCTCCAGCAGCAGGTGCTAGAACTGCAGATCGAGCTCTCCAAGATCCCAGATGAGGATGGTGAGAAGCAGGGAAGTGCATCAAGCACAGAGACCATGGCTCCATTGGAGACAGTCCAACTGCAGGTGCATCTTTCCTTGCATCTGATATGTTCCACGTATTTGTGTCAATTGCTCATTAACTGATCATCGCAGGGAAAAGTTGAATTGAACCCAATTGGCAAAACCAAGTACCACCTTGAGATGATCTACAAGAACATTACGGGCGCATTCACCAGATTGTTGGAAGCCTTGCACAGAATGGGTGCTGAAGTGACTACCGTCAGCTCTGTGGCCTTCTCTGGTTTTTCGGAGACAGTCTTCTGCTTAGAGGTGTGTAATTGTGTTTGACTAGATAAATTTGACTCCTTGCAGTGGTAGTTTTAGTAACCATGATTTTTGTAGGTGAAAGATGAAGGAGTGATTCACATGACTGAGTTACAACAGCAGCTTTTGGCCATTGTTTTGAACCTCAACTGCACAATATGATAGAGGGCATAGCTTTCACGCAATCTATAGGACATTTGAAGATTATAATAACAAGTGCTAATCAGTCTTTGTCAAGCAATTAATAGATGTTTGAAAATATATAATATATTTTCAACAAATGTACCTAGATTTACCATAGAAAGAAATGAAAACATTCATTGAAGGCATGTCTTATGGAACAAGCTTATTCATGTTTAACGAAGGGATACTTGGCTAAAAGGCCTCCAATGGTCACA
Organism: Musa acuminata AAA Group; assembly: GCF_036884655.1. Taxonomy (NCBI): domain Eukaryota; kingdom Viridiplantae; phylum Streptophyta; class Magnoliopsida; order Zingiberales; family Musaceae; genus Musa; species Musa acuminata. Next base: position 6,735,974 of record NC_088331.1, on the reverse strand, counting down.
AACACAAAATCTGCAGTATTATCCATTTTGCTATAATGTGATCATACCATATTCTAAATTGCAGCAATATTTTTTTTGAACATTATATCATGATTTGTTTTCCACCCAGTCAAAATTTCAGTCCCATCACTGCAGGAAGAGCCTTCTATTACCAGGTGACAATGTTGAGGAAACTATCACAGATTAACCTCTTTGATATACTCGCTTTTAATGGATGCACATTTTCCTGATGCTTTCTCTAGGAATACTAATTGTCACTTTATTGGAACGAAATGTTTTTCATCACATCCACATCCTACAGTAGTGGTGAAAATTTGCTGAAGCCACTCAATTTCTCTATGGAGTTACCAAACCCTTGTGCTTTGTAGAATTCATACACAAGGTTTGATGTTACAACAAGATTGAAGAATTCTTCAAGCATTCAATTTCTGTGTGGATATTAGTATGCAAAGTTAGAAAGCAATTGTGCTTTACAAGTTCATATTACAAGGTTTGGTGTTATGACAAGTTTGAAGAATTATTCTGAGAGAAAAGGAGCAACATAGGAGGAATCTCTTTGATGTCAGGTTAACAGCAACATTTATTTGGCTACAAGTTGTTAAATCTATCCCATTGAATGTACCTATTAATACTCTTCTAGTAAACTTGTTACAGATTGTGTGCTGCATGGTTTCGAGCTTCAACAGTCTGCAGATTACTGGCATTGAAGGTTCCCCTTTCTTGAAAGGTTTACTTCTTGTTCTGCCCTCTCTCCCTCCCTCTCTCTTCTCTTCTCTTCTCTTTTATTGGAAGGACAAATTCATGGATTAAATTAATCTGCAGGGAGGAGACGGTGCTGTGCAACTTGGCCAATTTAGCAATGCAGTTATTCGCCAAGATCATCTATTTTGACATTATGCTCTTCTGGAAAAGGTGCAACTGTGTTAGCTTTTCTTGAAATATTTTTAATTTAATTAAACCATACTATCTTATTTTCTTCAATTGAAAATGTTATCTTACACATACTAATCACATTAAAAAGTCAACCAAAAAATTCCGTACAAATCTGTCAGAACTCACGGGAGAACAAATCAGAGTCATTAATTGAGTCATATGTTTGGAACACGGGACAATTAATTTAAGATCTGTCGTGTTTTGTTTCTATACGGCAAATAGCCCTGGTCACATGAAACTTGACCTAATCTTTCATCATCTTAGATGTCCAAATCGAACCATGGAAAGCAACAAAAGCCACGGTTTGTAGACTTGGGATTTTTAGTGGCTAGGTTGGACACCACTCTCTTGTTGCATGTTTCTCTTAGTGCTATGTGACATTTGAAGAAGAAAACCATAAAAATCAATGATTACATGAATCTTTTTCTTTTGTTCTTACTTGTTTGTACAAATTAAACATATTTCAATTTATTTTTATTATTATATGATCCACTTAACATTAGTTTATACAGGTAACTTTGACAGTCTTAGCAGTGCAAGCTCATCTACAACCATTTGAATCGATGCAGTAATGAATGCATGCAGGAGAGGATTCTTTGTAAGTACCTATCATCATCATCGATCATTGGTTTCAATATTTCTAATCGACCGGACTCGCCGGGTGAGCTCAACCAGCGCGACGTCGACCGCGTCACGAAACCCGAGTTGGCTCCGGTTTGCATCCGGGTGGGCGTATGTCATCCTTGGTATCAACCCGATGACCACCTCTCTCATCCTCCCCACCTCTGCCCGTGGAATCCGAGCCAACTCGTCTTCGATCTGATTCCGTTGACTCTGCTCCAACATGACCGACCAGTCCCCGGGTCGGCTCGGTAGGTACCACCGGTACTGTGTGTGTGCTGTGTGCTCCGAGAAGAACACCGGGATGCACCCGGCGAGCACCGAGTCGAAGGTGGACCGCCGGGTGAACGACTCGCCGGGCGGCTGCAGGCAGAAGTCGGCCCGGCGCATCACATCCATGATAAGGTCCGGGTCGTCGCATTTGTGCCGATCTGGTTTGCATTCGACCGCAAGGCACCGGTCCGACATCCTACATTGGTTCAATATGCTGCTCCGGGTGTCGGCGTTCTCCGAGTCGGACCCCACTCCGCCCACGAACGCGAACAGATGGGTCCTGCCCAGCCGGCGGAGCTCCGCCTGCCACTCTGCCACATCCGCCGCCGTGCGCGGGTGGAAGTACGAGGGGTAGGGGATGCCGAACTGGTTGTGGCCCTCCCATGGGTGGCGCTCCACCGTGAGTACCGTCATGTTGGCGACCTCCGGTAAGAGGAGGAGGCGATTGGCTCCCAAGTCCGGGCCGGCGGGGGAGCGCATGAAGTCCCACGAAGCGCGGCCGACGGCGAGGAAGTGGTCGCGGCCGGCACGGCGGCGGAAGGAGGGGAGGGAGGAGAGGTGGGTGGCGAGGTCGACGGCGAGGGCATCGCGACGGGTGTGGTTGGCCTGCCGGAAGTTGGCGGCGGCGTGGAGGCCGGCGTAGAACGGGACGTAGAACAAGACCGCCGCCTCCGGGACCATGGTGCGGCAGGGGTGGCGCTGGACGCGGGCGTGGAACAACATCTCGGCGGTGGACGGGTGGGTGGCGTACCACGCGGTGCCCCGGACGGCGTCGGCGGCATCGGCGGCGTCAGGGAGGCGGAGGAGGGGCCGGCCGAGGCCAAGGTGGCCGACGTGGGGGCATACGTCGCAGCACGCGAGGCGGGAGAGGCAGCGGCGGACGAGGGCGGCGTTGAAGCGGGGATGGATGGTGTGTATGTAGAAGGGCGCAATGTCGGGATCGCACGTCTCCGGCGAGCGGCTGACCTGGTGGTGGCGGTGGCCTGCGGCGGCGGAGGAATACGACGCGGGGGAGGAGGAGTCAAGGGGGAAGCTGAAGAATAGGAGGCGAAGCCAGAGGACGTAGCAGAGGAGGACGAAGACGACGAAGCGGATGCGGGGGAGGAGTGAAGAAGGCTTAATCTCCCTGTAGAAGGAAGAGATAGAAGAGGAGGAGAAGAAGCATAGAGATGACTTCTCCTTATCTTTGGCTGTGGAAGCCATTAGAAGGCACAAAGGGGCCCCTTTTACCCTCTCAGGCACAGAAGAGATCGGGGAACAACAGAAGGAGAGAGCCCTCCTTATACTGGAGTGGCAGCATATTATTAGTATTATTATTACTTGTCTGGATAAAATAACTACCAGAGAGGACGAACGGGGTGACCTCGCTCTGGATAACTTTCAGGGGCTACGTGAAGTCCGAACAATGGAGAATGGCGAGAGGTGACGTCGGCCCTGGCGGTTTCCGAGGGTGAGGAGGGATGATTTCAGGGGGTTTTGCTTCCATGGCAAGCGTAGGAAATTCTTTGTCTCTCGTCCAACGGGGGCTTGGCGTGTTGTTCAAAAGTGGACGGAAATAGACGTGACTTGGAGAGCCGCGGAGCTCACTGTCGTCATTTGATCTAACACTTTGTCTGTGACACATCTACCGATCGATATATATATATATATATATATATATATATATATATATATATATATATATATATATATATATAATTTTTATTTTTAAAATTAGAATCTAATTTTTTATTTATTCTTGAATAGCAACATTATTTTCTAAAAAATAAAATTATCCTCGTCGACCATCGATCTCATCTTCTCTCTTATCTTCTTTTATTATATTTGATGATTATCGTTTTAGTCTTGTCTTTCTCGCACTCCTTATCAGCATATTTTTTTTCTTTTGTCGTCGTCCACTTCGTCTCATCCTGAGACAATATATTCTTTTTCTTTTGTTCTCGTCGTCCACTTCGTCTCACCCTGAGACAAGTTAGAAGCATGTCAAAGCATTAATGGATCATTCATACCAAAATAAACTTATATCTAAAAATACATAATGCAATTCGGAAATATATGATAACTGAATAATCTTTCAAACATCTCATCTCCTTAATTATTGGGTCAACCATGTGATGAACTAATAAAAACTTCATATTGGTGAGGGGTCAAAAGATGTGGGCTTCTCACGGAGGGGACCGACGGTCGAGTGGCAGCGTAAGGGATCCACTCGCAACGCAAGATGGTGATGACCCGTTGACTTTTGACCCTATTTGACGGCGACATACAAAAAGCTGGCACGTGAATCGTAAGAACAGGGGGGTTTCATCCCATCCCTCCTTCCATCCTCATCTTCGGAAAGTTATTCTGTCTTCTTTTAATGAAACAGCAACAGAGTCAAATCATGGGGGAACAGAGATCCATTATGCTCATCTTTCACGCAATGACACCAACTAAATCCCATGGTGGTGCTTCCAACAGAAGCAAAGCGTGGTTGAGGATCGAGTTCCACGGCAAAAGGTCCACTCCATGGATTCTTGACAGGATCTCAAATCCAATACTGTTCAGTGGCTACAAGTTGATGATGATCTCATTGTGTGTTTCTTTGGTAAAGAAACTAAATGTGTTGTTGTTGTCATCGTCTCCCTGTTTATTGTGGATGCTTTCTTTCAAGTATCATGTCCAAACATGGGGTGGGTAGAATTCAGCAGCAGTCCTCAATGACAAAAGTTAGACCACCCAATCTCAATAATTCTCTATCAGATGTTGTTATTGGGTAGCCATTCTCACAACCATCTTCATCTCAGCTTCAGCTTCAGCTTCAGACTAAGGTAGGCAGATGGCACAATGTGAACTTGGGAAGAAATCTGGCAGAGATCAACTGAGACCGAGGCAAAAAAGAATGACAAGCTGTGATTTGATTGCTATGAAAGAACCTCTGCTATGATGTTTAATCCATCTCGATCCTCAAGACTGGCATGTCAAATCCAAAACAGAAAAGAAAGGAGCATCAAGTAGTGCGTTTCCCATGGATTTCTCTTGGGTTCTTCCCTTCACCCTCGTTCCTGCAATAGATTCCATGTCCCATCATCAACAACTCCACTCATGAATTCAGAGTTTTTGGACTTCAGTGTATACTTTTCCGACCATCTTATTCTTCTTTTATATATATATATATATATTCAGACTAAAATAAAACATATGCTTAATATATTTATTTTATTTTCTCTTATTTTCTTTGGGACAATGCCATTTGATGCAGAGCACTGACGAGCATCATTACCGCTGTGCTGCTTCTCCACCAGTGGTCTCGTCAAGAACAAGTAGTGGAGGGCGGTGACACACCCGCTTTACTGTTCCATTGCCAACGCCACTCACGCTTGTGTGGAGGGGACCCAACTCAGAGCCGCATGCTGATGGCGATCTCCATTGCAGAAAGGTTTTGGACTCTGGTCCTTCTTTCTTGGCTGCTTTCAGACTCGATGGGTGCAAATGAGGCTTCGTCAACATTACCTTAAGTCTTTTCTTCTCTTGAGCTCGAGCTTTCTCCCATTTATCATCATGCTTTGGACCTCTACAGATAACTTGTGGAGATTTTGATGAGTTGAGCAAAAGTGTCAGTCGTTAGGTAGTCTATCAGTTTTGGATGAATTGATGCAATAGTAGGTTTTAAGTTGGGAGGGTTTTTCAAAAGTATCTTTGTGCACGCAATGCATTTATTCTAAACAAAAACATCCGAAATGTCTGATGTGATCGTACGGAATGATATGATGTCTCGTGGGCCAAAACATCCTTATGCATTCAATATGTGGATGATTCATGCCTAAGATATGCTCGGTTCAAAGCGATAGGGGATCTTTTGGGTTTAACACATGGACATCAACGTGACAACAAAATTGGTTGTGCAAATTTACCATGTCAACATCAATTAAAAAAATACTCATCAAATCAAAAATAACTTAACGAGCATTTTAGTATCGATAAGTGGTCAAAAGTCTCAAAGTCATAATTAGAAAATACTTTAACAATAGCTTAATGTGAAAAATGAATTAGACATTGTGCTTTAAATTTCTCTCACGAGAGCTTAAAGTACTCATTGAAGGAGGGGGGAGGACAAATGATAGGGAGTATATCGTCAGCTAATCATCATTCGACACATGATCACCACAAGATGTCCAAGGTGAAAGGAAAAGTTGAAGATTACCTTTTGCCCATCTGCCCACATGGACAAGGATCCAAAGAAAGTGATTATGGATTGATCTCTTCTTGTCGCTCGCGTGGATAAGAAGTCAAGGGAAAGCTGTTGGGCAATTAGAAATTACCTTACTACATTATATTTCATAGAATATTATACCCATTTACGTTCAGGTATAAAAGCTTATATTCAACATAATAAAAAAATATTTTTTTTTTGATCACTCGTATCTACACTATTATATCTTGAGTTACTAACTTGAGTGTAGGAAGAATCAAATTAGAAAACCTCTCCCAACCTCTGTCTTCGTGTAAGTGACATATTAGGAGCTCAATGTTTTCACCTCGGAAGTACCTCAATAATAACATTAAGCTAACCATGACGTTAATAACTTCTTCCCATAACAATAATAAATCTTTATGAAGACATTATTCTTCATCTACGAGGAACCTTCGATTATAAAAATGACAACATTAATAGTATAAATTTATCATGTCAACATCAACTAAAAAAGAAAATATTTATCAAATCGTGAATGACTCAATGAATATTTTATTAACGATAAGTGGATAAGAATCTCAAGTTATAAATAGAAAATATTTCCACAATAACTCATGTTCCATCCTTCATCTCAAAATGTTAATCCAACTTGAGTATTTGAGGAATCAAATTGAGAATATAGGTCAATGGTCTTTCGTTCCAGGTAAAGGTGCACCAATCCAACTCTGACCATTTGCCACTCCGTGTCACCGATAAGAACATGCTTCTTGTTGAGGGCATCACTCCCCATAGAAATGATCCAAGGGAAACGATATTCTAAACTCTCGTGGTCTAGTTCGAATTATTGTACTATACATATCACATCAATGACAGAAAAAGATTCACTCACTCACTCAATGACGGCCACCAGCAGCAGCAGCATGGATGATCGACGTTGTGCTCTTCCGAATGGGTCCATGTTCATGCCTCTGTTGCATTTAGAAACTGATGTGATTCGTCACCAGATCAGTCGAGGCTGGTAACACGAAGCTGTAGGAACAAGCAGAGGGCGGTGGGTGCATCTTCCCGGCCAGAATTAAACCTAAAGATAAAAGAGCAACAAATTAATTGGTTGCTTGAGTTCATAGAGCAGTAATATATCAAGTGGGTTGGTGAACAACAGAAAAATAAGTGTCTTTGGAACAGATTAAACAAAGGATAGAATTTCAAATGCTGAAAGGAGAGCAATAACTAGGATCATCATCTCTTCTTCTTCTTCTTCTAAAGAAAAATGAATTAGCTGGTAATACAGCAAAAGGATTATAGGCTGCTGTACCTGCGAGGAAAGAACTCTTCATATGGCAAAAAGAATAAATAAGTGCACAGCATCCGACAATAAAAAGCTGCCCTGTCATTGGGCAAAGACATCAATCTTGAGTATGGATTAGCCACAAAAAACAGTTCTATGTTGCTAGTCCAAAAAAGAAGCAAATACTTGAATTTTTCTAGTCCATTTCCTCATATCAAGAAAAGAAAGTAAAACCTGTTAAACAACACCACTATTTTACAATTTTTCTATGATGCCTTTGTCTTTTCAAATGGAAAAAAAAAAGGAAAAAAACTTCCCCAGGTAACTAGTGAACCATTTGAAGAGGAAGGCCAATCGTAACAAAAAAATGTCAAAACAAGGATCATGTTTAGTAGATTTCAAAAAGGTTTGCCTTCTAATTATATTAGGAACAGAAGCTTTAAAAAAGAAAAAAATAAACATCATCTTGATACACAATTCATTTCCCCACACTAACAATATATCAATCCTAGTGATCAGCTTATCACAAGCCATACATCCATTTATGCATGAGATGACATGACGTCGTCAACCAACAATGATAAATGACCATGAGAATTTGGACTCCAATGACCAACGAGATGAAGCAAATAAACCTTCAGGCTATGATATTCACTCCATAATCATCCTGAAGGAAGAATACCTGTCTCCGAAGCCGTCTGCTGTGCTTGAGCTCTTGACCTGCTCGGTTCAAGAAAAGATACCAAAGAAAATCCAGTGGTGGTATCAGAGATGATATTGCGCTTCAACAGCCAATTACAGGACATCAATAAATAGCCAACAAAAGAAAGTGCCCTCAAGAAAACTTGTTTCAGCAAAATCACTAACATGTAACAAAAGTTCAGCAATATACTGACCTACCAAATAATAATCATTTCCTTGTCTGGAAGGGCATCTGGCTAGGCAATCCAACCCATGAATTCACTGTGACACTTGATGTCCTTGGCAGCATGTTAGATTCTCACATACTTGGCAATCTGTGCTGGACCTTGGTTATATATTGCTTTGGTATGTATGTTTTCTAGCAAAATCACATTGTTCTAGGATGATATCCTTTCAAAAATTAAAAATAGTAATTAGACAAAACTATTAAGGACCACAGATAAAAAAGACTACATTAAATAAACTAGAGTCACACTTACAAATTGGAATATAAAGGTACAGAAGATGCTACTTCTGGACAACCAATATGAAGTAAAGGATCCTTGAAAAGAAAATGATGGACAAGATAGTCCCTCCAACAAGGCAGAACTGCTGAAACTTTCGGCGGTGTTTCCGGTTAAGACAACTGATGTAGGAAAGAATAATCTCTAATATAGATTCACCATCCAGAAGGTACACCTAAGGAAGTTGGCAAGTTCAGAGATCAGATTTAAATATACTGTTTTTTATTGTCTACTGTTCCTGATCAACCACAAATATTATCACTTCATATTATTTATGAATCTAAAACTAGAAATTAAACAAGTAACACAAATTTATGCATAAATGAGAAGAACTTAGGAGAAGTATCCTTGTGATCAGAAAATAAACTAAAGACACGACTCACAACTCATTTTGTGAATGTTTCAAATATTTCAAAGATATTAATAAAGATGCTTTGTCCTTGAATTTGCTATGGTTTTACACACAATGAATAAACAAACCAATATTCTTGGATACCATGTACAGACAATTTTTCGGGGAATAGGCTGAATTTGCCAAAATCGGTCAAAATGGGCACTGCCCACTGGTGCCTAGACATAGGCATTGCCCAGAGCCATCTAAGTTATCTGATGACTGGCAGTGAGCCTTGGAAGTGAAAAATAACAGGAAGTTTCACACAGCATAGAAAGTCATCCAAAAAGCAACGTAAGCAGGAAGAGCCAGCATATATATATACACAAGAGACTAAATTTTCAATTAAAGCAACAGGCAAAAGAACCTTGACATCAAAAGTCTTAGCATCTGGAGAGAAAGTAGACTGAATATGACTCACCGGTAAGCTATTAACTAAAGCTAAAGATGCGGAAACGTGGAAGCAACAAGATAAAAGCTTTTCCAGTAAATTTGGTATGTGTGCCATGAAAATAATAGATCGCCATCGGGGCTGATATGCAGACAAGTGAACTAAATGTGCCACAGAGAGCACATCACCAACATATACAAAAGTTCCTCCACATGAAGTTGGCCCCAGATTAAGATTCTCATCGTATGCCGATGAGTTCCTATTGTTCTTTAAGCACTCCGCAGAATAGGGGCTTGAATAAGTAATCTCAACCCATGACATGCCCGGGATCTCGACAGGTGCCATGCAAGATTCATCCTGTAGTAGTTCATCACATCAGCCATAAGCAGTAAATAAACCACATAACTAAAGATTAGCAAAGTATTCCACATTGCAAGAAGCAGTATGATTATAATTTTTGAAGCTACAAAGACAAGCAATCAAGCTCTTGATCAATAAGTCAGAAGAGCAAAATGCCATGCCAAAAAATCTGGTGATGTTGAAAAAATTTGTCAAGACCCACCAGTAACCAAAAAAGAGAGAGTTTTCTTTTTGCCTTTTTTCTAATTCAGAAATGGTTGATGGCTGCAATGTTACCTAAGCTCGAGAAAGTTCATAGCCTATAAATCAGGATTTATATTATTTTACCATATTAAAATAAAAGGATACCAATTAGATAGTAAAACTTTGCAACTATCTAGAGCATTATACGATCATCAACAACTCATAGATGCATTCTATTAAGTGAATGGGAAACTAGATTTCATACCTCTGCACATGCACAAATTGTTCCATCAGTTCCATTCATTTGCCAGCCATTCCAACATTTTTTAAGCTTGACAACTTCTTTAGCAATCAAGCAATGTTTACCTTCTAATCTGTTCTCACCACCGAGACTTTCAATTACCAAGCTTGAATCAGAGCATGGCAAGCGCACAAAAGCAGCAAACTCATCAGAACATGAATTTGATATGCTGCTTGCTTCCGTCCAATTATCAGGAACACAATAGCCCTTTCTATGGTTAAGAACTTGAGAATTTTGAGTATCTCTAGTTTCATAAGTTTGAGCAAGCATTTGAGAATTCACTTCATCCATCATACTGATCCACTCATGAGGACTCTTTATATTTGATCCATCCACTGACACTACAATATCATAAGGAGACAAATACCCATCAAAAGGAGATGCTTTGGGCACCCCTAAAACCTGTTCCAAGCATTAATTTTGAAATCAAAGGGAAGATGACATAATCTAGAATCATATTACTGGATTTAAGAAACACCTACCAGAGGGCCTTCACCATGAATGTAAAGGGGATGCAAGATCATGGGAAGTGAGAGAAATATCAGCACACATGCTGCACAAAGCTGAAAAAAGGAAACATTAACATAGTTGTTTTAAAAATTATACCAAAATAACTACCAGACTGATATAACAAATAAAGAAACATTTTTCCCTATGACAAAAAGGTGGCAACATATACATCCTGAATATGATATTCATCTTCGTATAACTATGAAATTGTCAGAACTTGACATGGTCATGGTGACTACAAGGTACCCTATTGTTTAATACTCTTAACAGACCACAACATAGGAAGTTAGTGTTATGCCTGATAAGAGCTAAAGTCCAGCTTCCTATAGGCCACAAATACTAAAAAAGAAAAGGACAAATCCTGTCAATGTTACCCGTCCATGTTGACTGCATCCATCCAACTTCATACCAATACATGATAGACCAATCATACCAAAGAATACTCACACTCCAAACAAATTTTCTGATATTTCTTATTTAGTTTACTCTGGTATGCCATACACCCATACTGAATCAACATGCAACAGCGATCTATCATTGTACTGATATGTGGTGTAGACCAGAATTTAAAACCTTGTGAAAAACATTTAAAGTACCGGACAGTCATTTCAAGTTTTAATTAGATGAAAATTTTTCTGTCAATTGGTTCTTTGGTCAGCTTGTCTAGAACTCATTGCTTCGTCTACTCCATTTACACCATAAACATATACTACATTTGAAGTCTATACAGTAACTCACAAATTCTTTCTCTAGTCCATTCTCATTATGTTGGATGCGATCTTTAGACTTTCAGACCATGATTTTGACAAAATCATTTACAAGGAACAGGATGCACTATAAATCCTGTATAAATAGCTCACAAGTCAAGGGGGATTTACCAGAAAGAAGGAATACAAACTCCAGCAGGCCATAGCTAAAAAAAACAAAGTAATGACATTACAATAATTCTGCAAACTAAAATTTGACTTACTACACAACATAAGAAAAAGCAGCTCGGTTGTATTCAAGAGGTGTCTAAGGAGGCATTTCAGAGACTGCTCTTTAATAACTTGTTTTCAGTCATAACTTAACAAATTTTCAGTTATATATCATTTTTTCTTAGAACAAAATCATAGATAGTTAATCAGAGTAATAAGTTCTATGGAAATGAAAAAGATGCTTATAAAGGATTATAAAAAATTAAAACATAAATAATTTTAGTGATAGCCGATGCAGAAATGAAATGACCGTGGTTAAACATAAACAAGAACAAAAGAAACTTTGGTAGAAATGACAATGTCTATGGTTAATATATATTTGAAAGTTACATAGACATATAACTCACAGTGACATTATGCCATATGCCGGCACAGTATATTCGAAGGGAAGCAAAGTGGGGTAAACTCTGCAGCCAATCATTGTTGAAAGCAACCAAGGCTCCAGGAAAAAGGACAGCGAGAAATATAGCAATATATTCAATTTGTAGGCCCTCACTGTCATGACAGCAATAAAACAATATATAAAGCAACATAACCAATAAAAAAATCAATATGGTAATTGATTTTCTAATTTTATTTCAATATGGTAACATGACCAGAAAAATACTGCAAGAGATCTTTGGCATTCATAATGGTCATCTATCACATTCTAACAGTGTTCTCTGAAACTGCTCAAGATCCACAAACTATAAGGCTATAGAGATAGCATCTTGCAAAATTAGGCAGTTCTTTGTCAAGAACTAGTTGTCCTTTGAACAGCTTCCACCATCCAGCTCTGTCAAGTGGTTGTCCATCCTATCTTCATAAGCCTGAATTGGCTTTGCTCTCTTTACCTACATGCTATGGTCACCAGTGCAGTACTGATAAATTCTTAGTCAAGGTCCGAATTGACAAACAAGTCAGAAGCATAATAGCAAATTAAACCACTTCCAGACTAAGATAAGCTATGCAATTGCTGTTGGTGAAAAATCATTTCTATGCCTATTCAACATACTCCGATGACTACTGAATGCAATGGAATTGGTTTTGAGACTATAATGAAGTTTGAAGATAGGGGTTGGCACTATTATTGGAAGACATTAAGTTGGGATCAGAATTGACAGGTTAAGCCACATCGTAGAGGGTGCCAGTCAACCAACTTAGAGGTGAGTTTTTGCAGTCCATGACAAAATAGGGCACACATCCCCCAATCACCTGCTTTCACATAATATAAGGTTTGGGAGAATTAGTCTCAGGTGTACATATGCTCAAGAGTCAATACTGACTTTGAATTGCTTGCTGGGTGGTCAAGAGTCAATACATATGCAGAGACTATTAAGTGAAGAGTGTCCAACCTGATGTCCATTAGAAAGATAGTATCAAGCTTCATAACCAAGGGAACCACAGAAACTGGAGGTAAATAGACAGTTGTATGTGTGTGTTAGAGAGAGAGAGAGAGAGAGAGAGAGAGAGAGAGAGAGATTAGTGTAAAGTGTCACTTTATACCAGGGTTCGCCATATAGAGGTATACCGTCCGGTACAAGCGATACGTATCGATCCAACAGGGGATCGATGCACAGATCATCCTGTATCAGGTGATATATACTAGAAGACTCTGTATCGCTCGGTATGGGCCTGTATCACTCGGTAACGATCGAAATCCGACTGTTACTGACCGGTATCGAAATATTTTAACTGTTACCAACGAACAACTCATACATGACCTTTCCAATGATTAGATCCATTTGAAAGGGTTTTTAAACCCTTCCCTCTCCATCTTTCACTCCTTTTCACTTTCTCAAACTCTTATATTTACTTAATCTCCTTCTCACTCACTTCTTTTTCTTATTCTTACATTTGTACTCTCTTCAAACTTCACAAAGCTGGGAGTTATAAATTGGATCAAACTTGAGAGACTACTCAGGGAGGATTAACACCTAAGTTAGAGGAAGAACTCTCTAACCAAAAGTATATAGACAACTTCTTAATCACATTCAACAACACGCTATATCCGGAGACATAGCAACAACATGAACAACAATGTTGTGATTGACGATGGTGGCGACGTCGGGAAGTCGATAGTCCCATCTACGTAGTTTGAGAGTAGTGCATGGATCGAGGAGCAATATTTTACATGTGTTATCTAAGATTCAAATCATGAAGCTCGACGTGATAGTTGGTAATTCTTCTCTAAGCAATGATGATAGTTGGTCAGTCTTCTCTGAGCAGTAGTATAGTGATTGATTTTATGATACGGAGCAGTAGACCAGTGGTCGAAGTAGAAGTTCCAACATTCTCCATACTTCACACCAACACATGTAACAATTATACTTGCCTCGAGAGCCATCACCACATTGATGCACCAATAACAAACGATGTATCAATGTACTATGTTGTAGGATCAATTTCAAGATTGGATTCGACAAACATATCAAATTGACATAGAATATAGGATCGACCGATCGAGAACCTCGATCCATTGCCTATGGAGTCCCGTCGTTCTTTTTGATAATAGAACTAGGTATATCCATTGATCAATTACTTAATTCATTTGAATTTTAAGGTTTAAGTTGTTTAACAAATAATCTAATATTTCAAATTATTTCTTTATAGATAATTCAATATCAATGAAAAGACAATCCGGAACGTATCATAAAGCTACTCTTTAAAGCTTGAAAAAGATGTGTCAATATTATTTCCTAATTTAGATTATTTTTGCTAAAATTATACTAAATTTATATTTATTTCTAACTTAAAAATCTTAATCTATTTTTTTTTTCTGTTTTAAAAAAAAATTTGGAGCTATTTTTAGCCATTTTTCCATGTCATGCTCCTCCGTACCAACACATGGTATGTCAGTACAAAGCAATACATACCACACTGTTGGCTAGCTGATACATCGGTTTAGACCGGTAAGGTGAACCTCACTTTATACTAGGAAGCAATTAAGAATATGAAGTGTCACTTTATACTGACCTTGCAGCAGCAATAGCATGCCCAAATTCATGAAGACCAACAGCCAACAATGTTGAAGCGATCATAGAGATAGCATCCATGACTGATATGCTCAAATCAGAAAGCTAAATTTCACAGAAATGCACTGGTCATCATCTGAGTATTATCCATAGTTAAGGAAACCATTTTATTGAACTAACACTCACCAAAGAAGAGGTGCCAAACAACGAGCTCCCTAAGAGATCATTAACTCTAGAACTCTCTTGGTGGAGATTAAAAGCACCAATTGTACCCCAAAGAAGCATCTGATTATACATTAACAGATATATACAAGCATTTAAACCAATAATTAAATATGCATCTCAAAGAGTAATGAAATAAGAAATGGAAGTATCATTTCCACAGGTAGAAATTAAGAATGCACTGAAAGAAAAACTTAGAATTATTGAACATGGCAAAAGGCATGTAACTCTGCAACAAGTTCTCAAAAAAAAAAAAAAGGTGCAAGATTAAAAAAGGGATCACCATAAGAAGTATCATAGGCACCTTAAAATTTCAGATCTCTAGCTGTTAAAATATTCACTTTCTATTTCTATGATTATATATTGGACAATTGAGTTTACCAAGTTAAGTACGATGTCTTGCTTTTTTATTTTCTATTCCAGTATCATAATTTGAACCACTGAGTTAACAAGTTGGATTTGCAGATCATCATGTGCATATAGAAGTAACACATTAGGAATCCCATGAAACCACAATGACAGTATTACCACAAGAGAATGCAGGCAAGTCTGTCTAAGTTAGACTATCTGCCATTATAAGGTCAGCCACACAGTTCACTTGTGTTTACTAAACTCAGAAAAAGCATAATCATACTTAGGTCACACAAACAATATTTATTTTCAATAAGCATGACATTGCCAAAATTATGATTATAAATGAATATATTCAATTTTAAGAAAATAAAGAATATGTTCCTGACCATTGAAACTCCGATCATAGTGACAAAGCTGAAGGCAGCCCCCACTGTGAACCAAACCTTTAGGAATCTGTGCAGCCAAAAGTTAGTGATATATGGTAGACCTACTAGAAAATTACAGTTATCATTACACAACCTTTTTACAAAGCATAATTAATTTAGCAGCTGAAAACAATATAACAGGCAGACAAAAATTTTTCCCTGATCGCATCGCTGTAACAGTTGGCTCTACACGTAAAAAAAATAATTCTTGGCAAAGTAATGCTTAGTAACTAAACAAAGGGAAAAAAGAACAAATAGCAAAACAAACAACAGTTATCAGATCAGTACTTTAAACGCCACACATCCAAAATTTCTTTTAATTTTGTGCGTAGATCAAAGTAGTAACTGAAAGTAAATTGCATACCTAAACTGACAGGAACAATACAATTGAAAACAGCAGGTGTCAGACAATACCTGGCATACCGACGTCCAAGAGAAAACACAGCCTCATTGAAGGCATAAATCTTGAAATCACAGTACCTGGAAATCGATGTCAAACGATAAGTTACAAGACACCACGCAGTTCACCAGAATATTTAAACAAATTCTCCAAAATAATACGTTGATCAATAATTAACATGGCCGGAAACATCTTAGAAGGTAAAGAAAACGAGTGAAAAGGGGGAATAAGCAACTGAATTAGCATATTCGAATCGGACTACTTCACCCTATTTCGAAACATGGCATTGGAGATGAAGGAAAAGAGGTAGAGAAGGCTATACCAGCAGGAGACAGCGTTGGGGGTGGGGCTGGCGTGAAGAGGCAAGAGGGTTTGCGGTCGGCCGCGCCTTCTCGATCGCCTGTTCGTCATCGCTTCCCGCGGTCGGATCGAGGGAGCTCGTAGCGGAGGCCCGGAGGCTGTTCCTTTGCTTCTAGATCGCGAAGGGCGAACCATCCAATAGAGCGGGCCGCAAAATTAGGCCCGTCATAAGCCCGTTAATACTAACCCGGCTTAAACGGATCGAATCAATATGATACCCGAAAACAAAGATCCGCTTTCCGAAAATTGGTATCAGTCCTATATATTATATACATCAGTTAATTTTATTTTATTTTATTTTATTTATACTGTAAATTAAATTAAAAATTGTTTAAAATTAGATTATTTTTCGTAACTTAATTTTGGTAAGTACGAGAAACTAATATAACTGAGGAGGGTAATCTCGTCATATCGAAAATAAAAAGGGGTTTTCTCTCCGCACTTTGACAGGCAAGCGGTGCTTTCCCTTTCGATCTGGTCATCGGCTCATCATCGTCATTATTTCTCCCATTCACGGCAGCTGCTGACGCTCTTTTCTTATTCTCCTCCGGTTCTCCGAGAGAGTTCCAATGATTCTCCTGCAGTCACCCTCGCGATTCCTCCTCCAAATCCTCCAGGATCGCCTCCTCAGGTACTCGATTCCTCCTCCTCTATCTCGATTCCGCAGATCCCGATCGCCAAGAATTAGGGTTAATCCAAACCTTTGTATCGAACCCTTGGTCTGATTCGATACTTGTTTGTTGCCAGCCCGGACAAAGGCGTCGATCTGGATTGCCACTCCGTCGAGTTCGATGACGTCCGGTACCACATCCAGGTGAAATCTTTGATCTCTGTCCTTTTACAGATGACGTCGTTGGTGGTGGTGATAGAATTACGGTTTGGCTTGCAGTTCTCGATGAGGAATCCGCACGTGGTGGTGCTGTCTGTTTCCTTGCCCATCCCGCCGCCGGAGGCTATTTTCTTTGACGGGCTTCCTTTTGGCGCCATCGAGGCCATCAAGGCAGCGTATGGGGCTGTGGCGCAGATTCTTGATCCCCCCAAAGATGGGTATAATCTAACGATGAAGCTCAACCTGTCGAAGCTTCCGTCGGATGAAGGTTCAACGTGTTCTCTTTGCAAGGTCATTATGAGCTTGCTATAATTGATTATAAATGCGTAGAAGCACCAGCTCATCCATCCCTTGGCGTATAAATATTGATAGCTTAACTGTTGGATTCCAGATTGGTCACATAACTCTGTGCACTTTGAAATAATTTCAGGAGCGATTACTCACTCTGATCTTAGATTTCAAGACCAAACTCCGGGAACATCTATTGTTCTGCCGAGATTTGACCTCTAGTTATCCAATAATCCATCATTATCTTTTGAAGTCCACTTTCTGAATTTTGACACTCAACAAAGGTTAAAAAAATTGATTTTATCAACTGATCATTTATGTGGTATAACGGGTCAAAACCCTTTTTTCCACTTTGAAGAATTTTGTTTGTTAATGAAAGTATTTAGTCAAAGATATAAAGCTTAGTTGAAGAATAATTCATATTGTTTTTTTAGTTTTTGTTATTTATTTGTCGGCAAAGGTTTGAGGCATTAGAATTTTCTAGATTCAAGGTAAATTGCTTGTAGTAAAATCAAGATATTTGCAAACAGCAACTGGTGGTTATTGGGAAAAAGCATCAGTTGGAGTGTAAGAGGTCAACTATTTTTAAGCTGATGCATGTAATGTTAGTTATTGGTTTTTGTTGAAATGGGGTGATGATGAGGTCAGATTGTTCAGGTTAAGGAGCAAATAATACGGAGACACTAACCAGGTAAGAATCAGATTTCTAGGAACCAAAACTGGGAAGAGGAAGACTGGGTGTAAAGGACAAATCAATGATGAGATAGGAAAGAACAGCAAATAAACTCAGAACTAAAACAATGACAATAATCAGATCAATGGGTTTAATATAAGGTTTTATGTCAATCAAGTCCTCAATGAGAACATCGTGCCTCATACTTGCTTACACAACTCCACAATAGCTTTCACCAAAACATGATCTAATAGTTTGTCTTTTCTGCCACCCAAACGTACAGCAACGTATCAATTTCAGGCAATTTCTTTTATGTACACTTTATATCTTCCTTTCACCTATGTATTGAACCAATGTTATGAGATCAGTATCAATCCCAATGGACTCTACATGGAAACCCATGGATGTGGTTGCTGGGCTTGTGCTTGTACTTGTGTGTGTCTGCCTGGAACATAGTGTGGCCATGATGTTTTCTTCACATTCTAATGCTCAACTGTCTCTAATTTGGCACCATTTTATCTCTTGTTGCTACTTTATCAGCGAATTTATCCTAAAATGAGAAACAAGCTTATTTTGAGAGAAGACACAATGCCATATGCTCACGGACTCTATTGCATTTCTTTTCTTATTCTTCCCAGAAGGTTTTCTGGACTATTTAAAATCAGCTTAGATAGCAGTCTTGGTGGCTGTCTAGTATCTTAAGGTCTGTTGGTGGGTCCATAGGAAATTGTAGGTGGAGAGATGCCTAGTTTTTTTTTTTTTTGTGATTGTTCAACTAGGCTGTGGGCTTTAATAATCTTTGTCTGTTGCTTATCTTCAATCTATTTATTGTTTTCTTTGTTTTTTTTTAAATGTGAGATTCCAGAACAAAGGCAAGCTCTTCTGGTAAAAATTGCATCTGTGAGAGAAGTTGTGTTAGGTGCTCCATTGAGATTTGTTTTAAAGAACCTTGCAACAAAGACAGTTGCACCTGAAATGGATCAACTTATTGCTCTTGTGCATCGACCTAAGGAGTCGTTTTTCCTACTTCCTCAGGTATTGATACTCTCACCAGAGAAACTTATATTGGTGGAATCATTGTCTTAGCTACATGCTTATTCTTGAAGGCTGGATGGAACTTGTTCATGGTGAATATACCTTATATAAAGTAAAAAATCGATCTTTATTTTAACAATGCCCGAAACTTGTTCCAGACATTTATTCTCTCATTCATGTGCACATGTGAAATTTCCCCACCTAACTATAGGGATACATTTGGACAAGTGAATAACTTCTTTTCATGCACTGTAGGAAAAGTTATATTTTCAAGATTAAACAGCACATATTCTACTGATAAATCAATTGGAAGGTAAGAAGTTGGGTATTAATCAGACCTGGATTTAAGAATGCGGCCTGATCTATTCTCATGCATTAAACCACAGCTCACTTCTGCACTCAACCATATTGCTAGTATCAAACTGGAACCTACCTGAACCTAGACTCCAGTAACTTCTTTATTGCTAAAAAAATCATGGCTTGTAAACATCTCTAAATCTGTGGTTACTCAATGAGGGATTTACTCAACGAGGGACCAATGATAAGTTTACCTACCAGTAGCATGGTTTTGAGGTCATTAAGCGATTCTTTGGATTTCTTTTAGCAGGCTGAAAAAGTAACGGTTGTCTATCCAATGAGGTTCCAGGACTCCACTGATATTGTTTTGGCAACATCGTTCTTACAGGTAAGATGGAACATCCCCCTTTGTTGAGATGAATTATGCATCATGTAGTCATTTTCAAGCAAGAGGTAATCAATCAATCACACTAATCGAGTTTGCCACGATTGTGTTTACCAATTTTTTTATATAATTTGAGAACATATTGACAATCTTAGTAGAAATGTGCATTTTCTAGCCCAATTGGTTCTGAAGATTTTATTTTGAAGCATTTAATATTCACTCCATAGATTATGTATTTCGGTTGAAGTAGCTATCATGTTCTTTAAAACAGTGAGTTTTGGGGTCGAATTGGGCCCTTAAATTTAGAATTTTTCAGCTAAAAAGAAGCTTATATTTCTAGGAGCTTATTGAGTCGAGGAGAACGGCTGGACTTAATAATGCACCTTCTTGTATGTGGTCCCCTTCTCCTCCTCTTGAGTTGAAAGGAGCACCTGCTCAAGCGCTAACAGCAAATGCAGGATTTGTTACTTTTGGTAATACTAGGTCATATCGTTTTGGTATTTTTTGTCAATAATCATATATTCTTAATTCTAAATGACTTCTTTTATTTGCAGTGATTTTCCCTCGTCATGTTGAAGGCAAAAAATTGGACAGAACTGTTTGGAGCCTTTTAACATTTCATGCATATGTCAGTTATCATGTAAAGGTACTCATTTTTCCTATCAATTTCTTCTAATGGATATTGTTCTTCCTTTGTTTCAGTTGATGGTATAATTAATTAATACAGCTGATTATGGTTCCATTTTGATGTATATTTGCATAGTTATCCAAAGACCATGGTCAAATAAGATACAACCTTGAGCAAGGAGTGTTGGTTAGTGAAGGTTAAACCGTTAAAATATTTAAGACAATGAACTCCAAGAAAGAAGGATACTAAATGCCTGTACGTATGAAAACAGTGATTTGGAAGATTGCATGAGGAAGTATATGGATGACAAGTATTGATGATTGAGGAAGAAAAGCAAGCTATACATGTGCATGTTGTGCCAAGAGCGACTCAAAACCATAGTGGTATCTCTGGTGAGAGACCCATGCTAATTAGCAAAGGCATAAGCAATATTATTTGGACAAGACATTTAGCAAGGAAAACTTGATCTCTGATGAGGTCAGAATTGAATTAACTTGGTTTGATGCACTCCTAATCAGGCAAGTTGAGGTTGAAAAAGATATAGGTATTGATTAAAAACTTTATGATTTGCACTTGTTTCTTTTGTTTGCTTGATTCTACCTTTATCTGAACCTCCTTTATCTTGTATTAACATTAGATCGACATGTGACAAGTGTTACTTTCCAGTTCTTTTAAGTTATTTCTTGTTTATTGATAGTGTTCAGAAGGTTTCATGCATACCAGAATGAGACGACGTGTCGAGTCACTTATTCAGGTAATTCTTGTTACTTGTTGTGTTTCCTTGCTGCTATTGATTATATTCTCCTTTGGCCCTTTCAATAAAAAATGAAAAAAATTCTGATATTGTTTTTTTTTTTTTTACGTTCTTGGCCTTGTAGGTCTGATGTAGATTTCATTTAAGTTGTATTACAGCATTTTTCAGAACTCTGCTATTTGATCACAGTTCATTTACTGAGAAATTTTGATGGTTTTTTAATGCAGTAGAATCATTTCTTTGCATGCCTATTATGACTGTATAATATTTTTAGAAGTTTTTTTTAAGCAGTAAAATTTGGTGACTATTACTTTATTTATCATAATACTGTTGCCAATAGTTACCTAGGAACTGTGTATTTCTGTAATAGATCTTAACATTGGAGATGTTTTCCATAGAGACTTCAATTTTTGCTGCAGGCTGCCATTTGTGAAGCTTTGACTTCTAAACACAGGATTGATGCACATTAATTGAATAGTAAAATAATATTACTACAACTGCTGAATTCTTTTTTGCACATCAACAAACAATGATTCTGGGCAGAAGTTTTTTTCAGTACCTCATTCTCATTTCTGTATCAATAACCAAACCTGAAAAATCTGATTATCTGGAAGATCACCTGGTCTTAGTTTCAAGAAATTACACGATAGAATAGATATTACATAGTGAATTCCTAAACTGCTTATTCAGGTTCACTTATTGCTTATGATGAGGTTGTCTCTGAACATAATGATTCTCTGATAACAATGGCTATCCTATTCTCTTACACCAGGCTTTGGATCGTGCTAAACCAGAATCAGAGAAGTCGAAGAAGTTGGTGTCTGGCAAATCCTTTAAGCGCCTGGTCAGTGTCAGAGAATCATCTTAATAAAGATGTCATGCTCATAATTTTCTGCTAATGCATAATATTTTTTGTGGTTTTTCATTTGCAGAGTCTGAATGAATCTCGTAGCAATTCAAATTCTTGACATTCTGTCGCAAAAGTATGAGTTGCAAGGTGTTTTTCCCACTTGCTTAAGAAATGCTATTAAGATGCCCCTCAAAGCTTAAGGTTGACCGCCACCCATTTTTTCTTGTACATTAGATGTTTGTATACTGTGACTAAAAAATTTTCCACTTAACTAAAGCCTTTTTGTCTGAGATACTGTATCTTATATTTGTAGCACTTTCGAATTCTCAACTCGCTGACCTTTTGTCAATCTTGTCTGACCGAATGTGTATGGTTTATGGAATTTGCTCACGCGAGCGGGAGGCAGCATCCTTTACGGTACTGTGTGCATCGACGCGGACATTTTACTAAAATGTAAGCATACGTTGTATAATGAATTGTGTTACTCTTACGTTATCTATGACTCATGATGCTTGAACAGTTATTTAGCTCGACCATGCGATTGCTGCCTGCCTGTCCTGGAATGAATCGGCGGAAACGTGGACGGAAAATTCTGAAAAGAACAGTGAAGCTTAGCAAAATCCTCCAAAGAACCAAAACAGATCCATCCATCGGTCGATCGATCGAGGGGTCTGTGTCACCGATTAAAGATGGGATTGCGAGATATAGAGACGGGTAATCATGCTATAATTTCTTGTACAGACGGAATTGCCCCTCGGGGTAAGCGATACAAGTGGCACGGATGAATGCGGTCATTTTGTGCGTCTGTCGTGACGGGTCATGACAGGGTGACGAAACAATTGCAGAGGCAGCACTTTCGGGACCCAATCAAAAGAACCAGTGAGCGGGGTAGGAAAGAAGGGTCATTTTGTTTTTGGGTTTCGGAAATCTCAAAATACCAGCTTGCCCAAATGGATCACAATAGATGAAAGAGGCCCAAAAAGAACCGAAAGCTCAAGCCCAGGAAAACCCACCTCGTCGCCTCTAGTTGCGACACCAACCGTCCACTGATCTCTTGCCTGTGACTGGCCCCATTAAAACCCTTCCTGGGGTCCCCTATTAGGTGTTTTCGCACTTCAGTTGGGCGTGCTCTCTCCCCCTAGCCGCATGGACTCGTGAGCGCCCTCGGCGAGCGCGTGCGGCTCGGTTCAAAACCCTATCTCTCAATCATTCACAATTGTCTTCTTCCCTCTCTCTATATTTTTATTTCATTATTGTGACTTTTTCTTGCTCTTTTGCTGGTTTCATTTCGGATTCAGGTTGTACGTACGTGGAACTATCATCGCATACAAGAGGTGAGCCGGGATTCTACCAGGCATTGGTTCAATTTCTCGATTTTTATTGGTTTTTTTGTGTGTATCTTTCGGAGTTGATGGGATGGATGGATCAGGTCGAAGTCCAACCAGTACGAGAGCACCTGTTGGTCCAGATCGAGGGGGTGAACAAGGAGGAGGCGGTCGCCTGGTATTGCTGCAAGAGGATGGCCTACATCTACAAGACGCAGACAAGGGAACCCGGTACCGGTGCATCTGGTGCGAGGTCATCGAGAATTGATTCATAGATAGTTATTATTTGCTATGTTTTAGATAGTTATAAGCATGTCCTAAGTAGTTTTATTTAAATGACTCATGATCTAAGATGATAATTCTTACACCTAATTTAATCATGAGTGACATGATAGGATGAGATAGTTATCATTTAAGTCTTATTTATAGAATCATGGTTCATGAAGCAAAGGTGTATTCATTTGAAAATGTTTTATAAATGCTCTTAGTCTTATCTCTTGTTTAATACTATTTTGGGTTTTTTGATTGAAAGCATTCTCATTTAATAGTATCGTAATAATTTTTTTTTATCATTTTCTTGCTCCTTCATCTTTAATATTTGTGGTATCATAGTCAAATTCATTATTGCTCCTCTTAAATTTATTTTGATAAAAATAATAATTAATTTTGTTATACTATACCCTTGGAGCTTGTTTAAACTCATAAAGAACCTTTTTTAGCATATACACCTTTTCTTTATGTTTTTAAACTAAAAAACCTTCGGGTTGAGTAACAAAAGTCTCTTATAAATTTTTCTCTTCTTTTGAAGCAGAAGATTTCTTCTTAATCAGAAATATTTTTTCTTAACTTTTCCCAAATGACATGTTCGACCTTGCTTCATGTGCTTGTAAGGAACTCATTAATTCATCAAATGAAAGGTAGATAAGTCTTTTGAATACTCAATTGCAGCAACAACATGATTAAATTTTAGAGTTAAATTTCTCAAAACTTTTATAACAAATATATGATCATGAAGATGTTCACCGTAAGATTTCACTTGATTAATAATTTTAATCACCCTCACGACTTTTATAGCAAAACTTTTATTGCTTTCCATGAACAAAATTTTAAATTCACGACGAAGGGTTTGAAGTTTTACTGTAATCACCCTCGATGAGTCTTGAAATTCATTTTGAAGTATCAATCAAGTTTACTTTGAGGTCATCGCTGTTGTAATTCTTCATAAGATTGTCTCATCATCTCATGTACAATCTACGATGCAATTAAAAAAGAATACTATCAATCAAGAAAACCAAAGTAGCATTAAACAAGAGGTAAGACCAAGAACACTTAAAAAACATTTTCAAGTGCGCACACCTTTGCTTCATGAACCATGGTCCTATTTATAGGACTTAATGGTAACTACCTCACCTCATCATGTCACTAATGATTAAGTTAGATGTAGAAACTATCTCCATAATTTCTTAGATCATGGGCCACTTAGGTAAAACTACTTAGAACATACTTATAACTACTTAAAACATGACAACTACCTAGATAACTACTTATGAATCAATTCTCAACACTCTCCCTTGATTCATAGTTATATTCATCAATTTGAGATATGAAATGAATATAATTCTAAAATGGAAGTGACCTAGTGAGAATTTTTGTAACTTGTTCATCTGTGCTATAATACTTCATTGTTATGGCTCCATTTTCTACAAGATCCCGGATGAAATGATAGCGTATCTCTACATGCTTTATTCTTCCGTGAAAGATTGGCTTCTTCGTCATTGCAATTGTAGCTTTATTGTCACAAAATATTTTAATTGTTTCTTTTTGTTCTTGATGAAGTATCTCCAAGAAGTCTTCTAAGCCATATTGCTTAACAAGTTGTTAATGTTGCAGCTACGTATTCTGCTTTCAATGTCGATAATGCAATTGTTGCTTGTTTCTTTGAGCTCCAAGATATAGCTCTTGATCCGAGGCTAAAAATATTGCTTG
Organism: Musa acuminata AAA Group; assembly: GCF_036884655.1. Classification (NCBI taxonomy): domain Eukaryota; kingdom Viridiplantae; phylum Streptophyta; class Magnoliopsida; order Zingiberales; family Musaceae; genus Musa; species Musa acuminata. The sequence goes on along the minus strand of NC_088331.1, from coordinate 6,710,602 downwards.
AAGTATTCTTTCTATCATCCAAAGCTCTTTCCCAATCACTATCAGTGAAATCAAATAATTTACATTTAAAATTATCAGAATATCAAATATCATAATTTGTAGTTTCAGTAATATAACATAAAATTCTTTTAAAAATTTTAAGATGATGTTTGTTTGGATTATGCATAAACTTAGATACTACACCAACAGAGAACGTAATGATTGAGTATGAGTTAGATAGGTGTTTGGTTCAAAATGTTATTCAATTATATGTGGATATATGAATTAATTATTAAATAAATAGATTTTATTTTGTATACATCTACTTGATAATCCATTCCAAAACTCATATTTTAGAGTTCATTAGGTAAAAACAATAATGCCATGAGTTCATTTTCATGCCGTCGACCACAATTGTTTTTGACATAGTGAAAGTGCATAATTATTGACTTGGCAGGACCAACTTATTTGATCTACTGTGTTGAGCAATTTTAGTTTTTTAATGCTTGTCATTGTATGACCTAAATAAATGGATGAACTAGCTGTAAGCAGTTCAATGGAATCCATGACTTATGAACTAACACACCCCTCAGGTATCACAAACCAAGCTATATGGTGTACCAGATATTGACACATGTATGACAAGCTAGAATGTTCTATGTTACCAGTACTATGGTTGGAATATTGGTGCCTGATAAGATCATAATGTCAGAAGAGCATTAAAACTCTAAGTGTGCAACAATGTTACTCTGAAAGCACAGATTATGTTTTGGACCAAACTCGGTTTGTTGCAACCTAAAATAAATGATAACAAGGAGATTGACTTGTAAAGCTCTGAAGTTTAAACTACAAAAGAACGACACAAAAGAGAGACCGTGTGCATATATTCTTCCTTATGAACTAACATATTCTCTTTTTATCGGTACCATATCTTTCGTGTATGTTGTGCTTGATCTTTTGCATGATGGAAAGAGAAAAAAGAAAAAAGAGAATTGAGAATCTTATGAGACCAAATGATCGGTAACAGAAGCTGCAAAAGGCATTTAGATGGATGTTTGAGTTGGCCAACCACCCATATTTTGAAAAAAATAGATGCTAAAGTTCTTGGCAAAAATTACGGATTATATGTTCCCCTGGTGGAAAGAGAGGTAGATGAAACCATCTGCCGCCTCTCCTATGAATGTCCGTGTTAATATTTTTGAACTAACACTATGTTTTTGTCTTGGCCAGGTGGGTTGTTGCAGTAGAACTGATGCTTTGGGGCTGCGACAGCTGGGATTTCGGTAAGAATCGGATCGAAAAATGTATTCCTGGTTGGTGTGCTAATTAATCGCATTTTGATCAGTTGCCAAACTCTTTTCCTTTTTCTTTTTAGAGAACTTGAAGTTTTATTTACTATAGAAAAAAAAGTCATTTAAAAATATGGAAATTGACACTTCAAATCAATCTCTGGAATGGCTTTAATGAACCTCCCTTCCTTGCCAAGATCAGTGTTAGGCAGGTGTGAAACGATGATGATGCTGAAGCCATGTGGCAGTGAGACATACAGTGAAATTGGGAAGTACATTTGCGGCGCCCACGAAGATGACAAATCCCCAAGGTATTGACTTAACATTCCTCTATATTAAAGAGAAACTGTCTTGTGAATGAACCATTGGTCACACATGTTAGTCTTTAGTTCATACAAGTAGGTGAGGCTTGTTAGTCATCGAGTAGATAAAGTAAACCTTGAAGGAGGTAGCAAGCATGGCGGGGGGGAGGGGGGAACATGTTTATGGCTATGAACCAGAGAAGGGAAAGGGGTTGTGGGCGTTAAGGGGCCATATATGGCTGATGTGTCAGATGAAGAGTGGGCAGCCCCATGTGAAGCCACGCCTGATGCGTCCAAAACATTACTTTTTCTTGGAGACGGTCATCGAGTGGTGCATGAAGACTTGGCGGCCGTCGTTCATGCAAAGGGGCAATCACGAAGAGATGGGAAGTGTGGACGATGTGCTCAATTAATTTGACTGGTGCAACTGAAAGCTCCCCTGCAAGCAAAATGTCAAAACGGAGCCGACAAGGTGTGCAGCCTGAGATGCCCGTGGATAGCATCGCTTCCTTCACATGGACCACTACTAATTTGCAGTTTCTCAAGCTCTGTGGCTTGTGCTGCACACTATGCTTGTTTCTCCTCCTCATGTTCATCATATTGGTGATATGATTTGAAGGACTATTTCCTCAACAAGAGGGAATATAACCTACTCCTCCAGATATTATAGGATGTCTCAGTAGCCACACAAGTTGAAGGAGGCACCTCAACAATTCTTGATTCTCGCCCTGCTGGACTTGTTCCTACTAGTAGTTGTCTCATGGCTTCTTGTATGACCCATTCAACAGGTAAGACCAAGGAATCCTTATCATCCTAATAAAGACATATATATCATGGGTTACATGCTAAGTGAACACTCTGTTTACTTCCTCAATATGATCAGCTAATCTTCTGATACTTTAATTCATTCTTCTTAGTTCTTGACCATTGCCTCTTCTATTCCCTGTCGATAAATCATTCATGTAATCCTAATGGAGTACATGATTCCTCTGACTTCATGTGATCTGATTCTTGAATTCATTTTTTAATACTTTCACAAGCATATTATAAACTATGGCCTTGAAGATAAGTGATGAATCATGAAGTCTCATATGATACAAGGATGCTGTACAAGTTATCTTGGCAACACCTGTAAGTGGGTAATGTGCTCTTTGCCAAATGCACAAGAGATGGAACCAGATAGCAAAGCAAACGGTGCATGCATGCAGTGTCTTCCCTCGTGAATGCCTATTGAGTAGTGATTTTGGATTATGATGTGCTATAAGACTCACATGTCACAAGTCACAGGCCACTGCAATCTGTCCAAAAGCCACACACCATGCTTGAGCATTTCTTTGAAAACCTACACCAGACACTTGTAGCCCATTAGCAATATCCTTAACCTAACCTATTAAATGACCTTACTGCACTGCCAAAAGAGTTGATAGCATCGAGTTACAAATAATATATTTCACATGAATGGACATCCTAAAAAGTCAGTAATTGATGAATTCCTAACCATGTTGACAACAAATACAACTCTTTTGTCCCATATTAATGACTCCACTGAGAACTATTCTTCTATTTCAAGTGAAGGGAAGTGACTTGGTTTTATTTGGGAATTAATACATGGAAAGGAGATATCAGGTAAGAAAATGATTGCTGGGTCTCGTGTAGCACCACTATGTGTCCTGTTTCTATTCAGTAGTACTTATGGCTGCTTACTGGAAATCCATGTCCCTGGCAGAGCCCTACAGCTTAATACCCTCTCAAAAAGTACCACGTGTTTGGCATGTATTTATAACTCAGATTGAGACTTCAATAACAATAAGATAAACCAAAGGAGCACAAAGTCAATGAACAATTGATTTGCTGTGGGAATGGCTTGCCAAGTATTACATACTGGACATTGGCTTCATGGCTTCCAAAGACTTTAGCACATCTTCCATCCCATCATTGCTTTCATTGCCTCTCTGCATTGTCCTTTCAAGGACATTTACTTTATATTTCATATAACCAAAACCTTACCAAATCCTATGGAGCTTCAAGTGAGCTAAGCTAAGCTAAGCCAGAACTAGGGCTCATAATCCAGAGGCCGAAAGGTTGATGGCAACCTGCACAGGTGTGAATCATAAATGCCAAAAGTATGCGTTTGGACTACATTGCTCCATCGTCAAACAAAACAAAAAAAAGCAAAAGCTTCGAGTAGCTCTTGTTCTCTCTCGAATCTGTCCACATGGGAGTCAATTGAGGCTCCACGGTGGCCGACTGCTGTCCCCACTCGTCCCTCTCACCATCATCCAAATGTTCCTTCTCCATAGTGCCCTTAGAAGCGGAGAACTCTCGCCGCTTATAAATACCCAACTCCACTGCGCCGGCCGTATCATCTTCTCTCTTCTGTAATGCCCCCAATCACACATCTGCTTTGGAGTTTCTTGTTGCTCTAATTCCCCTGATTCCATTTGCATCCTCTTAATTCTAAGTCTAATTCCACAAAATTTCCACATTTATTGGAGGAAAGAGAAAAAGGCGCTTACTTGGAGATCAGGGGACAAAGAATCGCCGGAATCATGGATGGAACTGTGGAGACCCTACCGCCGCCGCTGTTCCCCGGCCAGATTAGCGCTGCCCTATCGGAGATCCTCCTCTCCGGGACGAACGCGCTCGATTCCATCTTCTCCCACCTCCCTCCGCCGCTCCCAGCCGCCCAGTCCTCCGCGGTGCTGCCCCTCGGCTCCGCCGTCTACTTCCGGCAGACCGAGCTACTCCGGCGGCTCAGCAGCCAGTGCCACGGCCACGACGCCCGGTTGGATTACCACCACTGCGGCGCGGACGCGGCGGAGAGGGGGAAGAAGACTTTGTACCGGGGGGTGCGGCAGCGGCAGCGGGGGAAGTGGGTGGCGGAGATCCGGCTGCCCCAGAACCGGATGCGGATCTGGCTGGGCACCTACCGCTCCCCCGAGTCGGCGGCGTATGCTTACGACCGGGCGGCGTACAAGCTCCGCGGCGAGTACGCACGCCTCAACTTCCCGAACCTCCAGCAAGCCGGAGACTGCCCCGAGCGGCTCAAGCTGCTGCGGTCCGCCGTCGACTCCAAGATCCAGGCCATCTGCCAGCGCCTCGGTCGGCGCCGCGCGGTGAGGCGATCGGCGGCGGCGAACGTCGTCAAGGAGAAGGAAAAGGACACACAGGCGGGCGCGTCGCAAACGTGGTCCTCGGCTTCGGCGTCGACATCGTGCGTGAGCGAAATGGACGGCCACTGTTCGCTCGCGCGGATGCCATCCTACGATCCTGAATTGATCTGGGAAGTGCTCGCTAATTGAATTACCAACAACCAAATATAAGAATATTAGTAATATAAGTAAATGGCTACTTTGATTATATAATTCCTTTTCTTTCTTTCTTTTTTCTTTTTTTTTAACGTGATGGACCGCAAAAGGAAGAGAGATAGGTGAGTTTAGTTAGATGTCACAAGAAAAGTCCTTTTTTTCTTTTTCTTTTTATTTTTTATAGTGATGAAACTGTTGAATCCAAGTGGTGGGAAAATGTTAATGTGCTAAATGGTAGAGCTTTTCCTAAGCTCAACTGATAAAAAAACTAGTGTTCTTTTGGTACCGTTTTGTTTTTTGGTTTTTTATCTTTCTCCGTTTGATAGCCAATTATATATTATCTCTTATAATTAATTTTTATTTTTAATATTTTTAAAAATTATATTATGATTCTTATATTTATGAAAATAAAATATTTAACTTAATTTTTTCTCGTGTTATCGATTTTGTTGATAAAAATATGGTATGCAATTTCGAATGGTATCGTCGCCTGATACGGACGGTACGTACCGATCCGACGATATATTAGTACGTGGACTACTCGCTACCGGACGGACCGTGCTACAGTACTATAGTAATACATTGTAGCAGTGCTGTAGTACTATAGTAACAGAAAATCGTTCCATAAGCCTTGGTGTACCGTTCGGTACGTCGGTACTGTACCGAGAGAACCTTGAAACACCAGTACGATACGATATTATATATCTTGGATAAAAATACTATAAAGTTTATCACGGAGTGTATTCTCATTTTAATTTATCATTGAACACGTGTAATATTTTTATTATTATAATAGATAATATGAGAAAAATAAGATTAAATATTTTACTTTCGTAATTATATAAATTTTAATATAATTTAAAAAAATATTTATAGATTAAGATATTAGAAAATAATTATGTAATTAGCCCCACTTCAAACTGAACATTCCTTTCATGGTGAAGGGTTTTTACCTCAGTAATAAATCCACCGTGAGCTATTCGCTTTCAGATTCCAATCGAAGAGGACGGCCTGGATATGCTTCGACTGAGAACTAGAAGGTAAATCTGCAGCAGAGGTCTCAAGCTTTGGGAGCATTAAGCAGGGTGGTGTATGAGTGATTCAAGAGCTTGTCGATCACAATTTCTAAGGATCATGACGAACATGCATGTCGACGATACGAGAGGACCATCAGCAGCTCATTGGGAAGCCGAAGGGGTTATCGAGGTAGCACATACATAGGTAAAATGATTTCCTCACTTCCTCGTAAATTAATCTGAAGAACCGAGAATGTTAGTTTGGCAAGTCCCACGGAAAATCAGGCTTGTTATCTCCTATTGAAACGATAAATAAGGGCCTAGGCTTTGAAGTCAGATGCACCACAAGAAAAACCTAAGTGTTTACTTTGGGTTTAAGTCCACACTCAGTTAAATAGTTTGGGCTTATAGTTTGAGTTTTTCTTGTTTAATAGATTCAGATGTTTTATAGCCTAGGAACATCTTCCTAAAGCATTTGCAATAGTCCCTCTTTTATAATAGTGATTTGTTGTTCCTTCGTCCGTGGATGTAGGTCAATTGGTCGAACCACGTAAATCTGATTTTCTTGTCGTTTTTATTTTTTTTCGCTTTATTGTCTTTGTTGGGTTGCCAAAATTACCCTTTGGTAAATTTCCTGGGGCTAGCTCTAACAAACTGGTATCAGAGCTTGGTTTCGGGATGTGGCAACTCAAGATGAGAATAAGGCCCTGTTACTTTTGTGTTCTCTTCCCTAATCTTTTAAGCATTTTCGTGATACTATGATTTATGAAAAAAAAATAATTTCGTATCAGGAAATTAAATCTGTACTAAAATCTAAGGAGCGGATAGACAGAGATATCACTAGGGAAAGTAGAGGGAATCAGGTCTGATTGTCAAGGGTAGAATGGATAAGAGAGAATTTGACAGTAGTAGATATAAATCTAGATCTAAATCCAGACATTGAAATTTGAAATGTATATATTGTCATAAAATGGGGCACATTAAGGCTGATTGCTTTAAATTGAAAAATAAAATAAAGCAAAAGGAAAAAATTATTGAGAAAACTACTGAGTCTGCTGAAGCTAGTGTAGCAGCTGATGAGAATGATGAAAACATTTTCTTTGCTATTGATGACAGGACGAGGTCTAAAAATGAATAGATTTTAGATTCGGGTTGTTCTTATCACATATATCATAATGGAGATTTGTTTTCCACATATGAATCTTGTAATTGTGCAATTGTTTTAATGGACAATAATACAGCATGTGATGTTGTTGGTAGAGAAACAATCCGAATTAAAATGCATGATGGTATTGTGAGGACGCTTACTAATGTTAGACATGTTCCTGATTTAAAAAAGAATCTCATCTCTTTAGGTACCATAGAGGCCCTTGGGTGTAAATGAAGGTGGAGTTATGAAAGTTTCTAGAAGTGCTCTTGTTGTTATGAAAGCTTGTAGGTCTGGTAGCTTATATATTTTGCAGGGAACTACTGTCACAAGCTCGATTGCAATCTCGTCATCATCATTGTCTGATTCTGACATCACCAAATTATGACATATACGTTTAGGTCATATGAGTGAAAATGGTTTAAGCATATTGAGCAAAAGGGTTCTTCTTTGCGGACAGAGTACCGGGCCACTGGATTTTTGTGAACACTATATTTTTGGAAAGCAGAAAAGAGTCAGCTTTAATTCTTCAGCAGTTCACGAAACGAAAGGTACTCTTGACTATATTCATTCAGACCTTTGGGGTCCAACTCATGTTCAGTCTAAAGGTGGTGCTATGTATATGTTGACTTTCATTGACGATTATTCCAGGAAAGTTTGGGTTTATTTTCTGAAGCATAAAAATGATGTTTTTTTAACATTTAAACAATGGAATGCTTTGATTGAGAAGCAAACAGGTAAACAGGTTAAGCGGCTTTGAACAGATAATGGTATGGAATTTTGTGAAGGTGACTTTAATGAATTCTACAAAAATGAGGGAATCGTTCGGCATCGCACTGTTAGGATGACGCCTCAACAAAATGGTGTGGTCGAACGTATGAACAGAACACTCTTGGAGGGAGCAAGGTGTATGATCTCAAATGCAGAGTTGACAAAGGACTTTTGGGCAGAGACAATTAATATGGCCTATTACATTATCAACCGCGCTCTGTCTGCAGCACTTAACTTTAAAACTCCGGAGGAAGTTTGGTCAGGTACTCCTATTGATTACTTTGATTTAAAAATTTTTGGGTGTCAAGCATACATGCATATAAATGAAGGAAAATTAGAGCCTCAAGTTAAAAAATATATTTTCCTTGGGTATACTTCTGGGGTGAAAGGATACATATTATGGTGTTCTGATCCCAAATCCCCAAAATTTGTAATCAGTAGAGATGTTACTTTTGATGAATTGTCTATGTTATCTTCTAAAGAAGAATCTCCTAGTTGTACAAATGATAGTGCGCAGAAGCATGTGGAGCTTGAGATTGGTAGTTCTAATTCTTTTCAGTCTAACTCTTCTATTCAAAGAATGCCGGTAGATGGTCCCGAGTCTACTAACGAAGATGATCTAGAGGAAGAGCAATATTCCATTGCCAAGGATAGACCACGGAGAAATATTCGACCATCACAAAGATATGCAAATTTGGTTGCATATGCTTTGTCTGTTACAGAAGAAATAAGTGAAGTTTGTGAGCCTACTTCCTACTCAGATACAATTTCTTGTGATAATTTCGCTAAGTGGTTGATCGCGATGAATAAAGAAATGGAATCTCTCCATCGAAATAGAACTTGAGATCTTGTGAAGCCGCATTCGAGTAAGAAAATTGTTGGATGCAAATGAGATACTATTGCTGAGGGAAAGGTCTTTGTTCAGAAAATTCATACGAAGGACAATCCAACCGATATGCTTATGAAGTCTCTTCTAGTTTACAAGTTCAAGCAATGCTTGGACTTGATTGATATTCATTGTTGGTGATTGCCCGTTGGGGCTTTTGTGAAGAAGGTGGAGCAAGTTTTGTTGGGACATGCCAAGGTGGAGATTTGTTAGTTCGGCAAGTCCCACATAGTCCCACATCGGAAAAATCAGGCTTGTTATCTCCTATTGGAACTATAAATAAGGGCCTGAGCTTTGAAGTCAGATGCACCACAAGAAAAACCTAAGTGTTTGCTTCGGGTTTAAGTTCAGTTAAATAGTTTGGAATTATAGTTTGAGTTTTTTTTGTTTAATAGATTCGGGTGTTTTATGGCCTAGGAACATCTTCCAAGACATTTGTAATAGTCTCTCTTTTATAGTAGTGATTTGCTCCTCTTCGTCCGTGGATGTAGGTCAATTGGTCGAACCATGTAAATCTGGTGTTCTTATCGCTTTTATTTTTTCCGTTTTATTGTCTTTATTGGGTTATCAAAATTACCCTTTCGTAAATTTCTTGGGACTAACTCTAATAGATAATGAACCCATCGATTTACGAAGAAAATGGTGAAGATAATAGATTTGGAGAATGACCAAATAAAGTGTAGGTCTTCTTCTTCTTTCTTCAAATGGCACAGGCAGTCAGCAGAACTGGAACTACTGGTCATCCTACCAGTGGGAGTCTGCCCTTTCCAGATCACCGATAGACACTTGCATGTGCCTTTGCTGATCTGCAGAGTATCCATCTCCTCTGTTGGTCACAGCCAGTCATCCTACCAGTGGGAGTCTGCCCTTTCCAGATCACCTATAGAAACCTGGTTTTGATCTGAACATTTTAGCTTGTTTGATGCAGAAAGTGAGAGCTGCGAAGATGGTAAAGTTGGCCTACGATAGGGACAAATCCTTATGCGGAATTAAAAGTTGCAGTGCTTTGGGCAGCCACACATATGGCCCATGCGACGTACACACTTCTGCCTCCATTATTACACGAGCGGCATCAATGCCATCAGCCGAGCCTCTGTTGTCTGGTCTGTGTTCTCCTCTTCAGCCTCCTCTCCGCAAAGCATGGCTCGTGCCTCATCTTCCAGTACCGCTCGATCGCCTCCGGTGTCCGGCCGGGGACTCGGCCCGCTATCATCTCCCACCTGCACGAGTCCACCTCTCACCGTTTAGAGGTGGAGGAAGCATGTGTACTGAATCCTCTTCCTGTTCTGGATGAAGAAGGTAAATGGAACCGCATGAAAGGTTGGGAGACTACCTGTCGCCGACGAGCCTATACATCCTGCAAATAATGTCTACCTCTTCATCCGACATGTCGATGAACTCCCACTCGCTGCTACTGACCTCTGCACGCGCCAAGGATTCATGGAACGAGTCGTAGACGAGCAAAGAAGAGACTGACATGAACAACGGTGAAGAAGGAGCTATTTCATGGAGAGTGGAGTTGCAGAAAGAGACCTTCCGAGCCGTGGTGGTGGTGGTGGTGGTCGATATCTTTCGCCCGACCGCGCGGGCGCTTCTCCATGGATTCAGCGAGGTGGCGTGCCAAGAGGAGGCGGAGGAGAGGGAATGAGAGAGCACCCATTACTAACAACACATCTGAAAAATATCGTGTACGTCCCTGTGGTCCTTTCTTCCTGTCTTCTTACACTGGCGGTGGATAAATCTGTAGCAATTTCTCTAATTGATCTGTAGGAATTTCACCTGCACTGAAAAATCCAGTGCAGATGACATCAATGCAGGCAGGGTTAAGTCACAGCATTAGTGTTTGGGCAGACAAAACAGTTATGATGCTTGTGAGTGGGAAGAACACGCCAAGAAAGCAAAGATGTGATCCGATTCTTTTAATCTTCTTGCGATCATAAGTGCCGCCAAAGTCTCTGAAAGCGTATATAGGTCTGTCAAGATCTAAGACATGCGACAGGACAGTGTAATGGTCAGCAGAGTAGGTGGCATAAACCAGCACCATGGAGAAAAGTCGTGTGAACTGTGAAGGTAGATGTTGATAGCTCACCTCTGAGAGAGAGAGAGAGAGAGAGAGAGAGAGAGAGAGAGAGAAATGGTGTCTTATGTTCTGATGTGAGGCTGCACAGTATGTACAGGCTTTTCTTTATGGTTCTGTATCTCAGTTTTCTTTGAACACAAAGTGCTGTGAATGCAGATGTTGTTGATAGCCTACAGACACAAAACAGAGGTATCAGAAGAAATTATATGGTTTGAATTCCTCTAATATTATCAAACTATAATGGCAATGCTGACTATTGTAAATGATGAAGCTTTTCTCACAGCAATTCTCATCATGCTGATGTGACAATGAACCTTAAACTATATGGCCTGCCACATTTATCATGTCAACATAGTCTCCAACACAGAAACATTCCAGTCAAATGAGCTGAAGGAAAAAAGATTCAATCATCAGAAGCCAAATGAGACAGAAGAGGACAGAGTTTGGACAGTGGAGCAGCTAAATACAAAGACCTTCCTGTCTCGAAGTGATGATGAAGAAGACTTGCATTTAGGTTTTCTTTATCCTTACCATTTCCCGATAGAAGCATATTTCTGCAGGAAACACTTTGTCATCTCATTGTGACAATAGGAATCAGCAGGACATTGTAGCATAAAGTTTCCCAACAGATAAAGATTCCATCCTTTACATGCGCGCAGATAGCACACTGACAGGATAATTCAAAGTGCTATCCCATCATTCCTTCATAGATGACAGATAGACAGAGAGAGACAGAGAGAGAGAGAGATGACAAAGGAGTGTTTTACTTTTACACATAGGAAAACAACAGTGACAGGTCCAGAAAGAAAACCAAAGAAAGTGGAGAAACAATATCTATATGGTTAATAATCAATGCCCAAAGAAGCAAGATTCCCATTGAGATATCATTACTTCCAAGAAGAGAGGAAAAGATCTGTGGAAAGACGCACTCTTTTTCTTCAGTTCATGCCCTTCGTCCTACTTTTACAGTGGATTCCGTTTCTCTTGTCCTAATTGTGCTGAAGACATCTCCGTCTGCTGCCTTCTGGTGCTTCCCAGGCGATGATGATAAATGGATGCTGGTTGGTGACCGCCCGAGTGAGAAAGATGCAATATTCTCACTGTTCCAGTCGCCGGATATGAGAAGACGATCCATGCCATCTCCGTCCCTTTCTGCGGGCAACACAGATCTCGATTGAGTTATCACATCAAACGAGTACTAAAGCTATTGGCAAACAACATAAAACAATCGAGTCTCATAGAAGGATACTCTCACAAGAAGATTAACTGCACACATCGACTATGTTTAAGTATTATACTATGATTGGCTCCCCCACAAATATACCAAAGTTTCCGCCCCCCGAGCGGCCAAAGGAATCAAGAAGATATGTCGGCAGACACGCAATGAACGACTGGGATTAGATCGGGTGGAAGGGAGTCAGGATCGAGATATCTCGGCCGTCCATGGGGGCGAGGGTTGACTGCTTGAGCTGTCGGTGGCCCACGGGATGGGATCAAGATTCCGGGCGGGATGGAGCCGCCTCGGGAAACTCAGCACGCACGGCCCGCAGAACGCCGCGTCGGCGTCCTCGGCCGCCCTCTCCTCGTCCGACGACGCCACCGAAGATGCCGACGACGACGACGCCTTGTTCCGCTCCCTCAGCGGGCGGCGTTTCTTGGCCTTCGGCCCACCCCACTCAGCCATGAGGCTGCGGTAGCCGATCGCGGGGCGGATGGCGAGCGCCCGGGCGGCGACCGCGGGGACGCTCCCGAGGACGGCGGCGCCGACGTTGAGGACGCCTTGGAATCGGCCGGATGGCCGACGGATGCCAACGGCGTCGAAGACGGGGCGGTCGCTGTGGCGGGAGAGGAGACGGAGGTTGCCGACGAGGAAGCGGACGGATCCGACGAGGGAGTCGGGCAGGTACCATCCACCGGCGGCGTAGATCTCGACGGAGTAGGCGCAGGGGGAATCGTAGGCGAGGAAGCTCGGGTGGACGCGGAAGAGGAACTTATCGTTCCAGGTGGGGTTCTCGCCGCCGACGCGGTCGACCAGTGTGCGGAGCTTGATGGAGGAGTCGATCCAGATGACAGCGTAGGCCTGCAAGCGACGGTTGCCGCCTGGCGGCTGGAGGCCCTGAGCAGAGATCAGGTTGATCTCCAGAGAGAGGCAGTCCGTGGCGGCCGCCTCCATCTCCCGCGAGCGGCTGCGGATGTTTAAGGGTTCAAGAGACCTACGGAAATCAGAGAGGGAGAGAGAGAGAGAGGCCGGTGATACAATTGATATATATATATATATAGAGAGAGAGAGAGAGAGAGAGTTTCTAACGGGAATCCATTCGAAAACACGGTAGTAAGAGATCAATTAGTAAGCAATCATCGGTCATCAACACGAATCACGAAGCGGGTTTTTAGGAAATCATTCAAAATATATTTTGTAAACATTCCCAAACGTTATATGAACTTACATAATTAAGATAAATGATACGCATATTTAACATCAACATGATGTAAATTGCAACAATAACCAAACGCATCAATTTTATTCTTAGATTACTTAATATGCATTCGCAATATCGCATTGTTTTCCCGTGTAAATTAGTCGTTGCTATTTACAAAAGATGTCACCGCTTCGTGATTCGTGTTCGATGACCGTCCGCCGCGTAACCAGCGACGTGCCACAAGTTGCCTCATCCTGCGGCCGCGACGATGGAGGAGGTCTTGCGGACCGATCCAATTGCAGGGCTTCATCTCTTCTTTTCATCCCCTCGTTCGTGAGGCGTCGTGGTAGGCTGGCTGTGTAGCAGAGGAGAAGCAGCGGCAGGAACGAGCGAGCAGAGCAGTCATGTCGAGTTTGGTGGACAGGGCGAAGGAGTTCGTGGCGGGCAAGATCGCGCAGATTCCCAAGCCGGAAGCCTCCCTCACGGGCGTGTCCGTCAAGAGCCTGAGCCGCGACTCGGCCCTCTTCCACAGCGACGTCTCCGTCTCCAACCCCTACTCCCACTCCCTCCCCATCTGCGAGATCTCCTACACCCTCAAGAGCGCCGGCCGGTCGGCTTCCTCCTCCATGCATGCATTTCTCCTTCTGCCCCCGAACTAGTGCGCTGTTCGTAATAGACACATGCATTTTATGAGCAGGGTGGTAGCGTCGGGGACGATGCCGGACCCGGGGTCGCTGCCGGCGAGTGTGGTGACGAAGTTGGAGGTGCCGGTGAAGGTGCCCTACAACTTCCTGGTAAGCTTGGTGAGGGACATCGGGCGGGACTGGGACATCGACTACGAGCTGCAGGTCGGCCTCACCATCGACCTCCCCATCGTCGGCGACTTCACCATCCCCCTCTCCACCAAGGGCGAGATGAAGCTACCCACCCTCTCCGACATCTTCTGAGCACCTCCTATTCCTGCGTTACTGCGTTAGTTTCTTGTCTGCAATATGGATTAGGACAGTGTTATCATGCTTCCTTCACGGTGTTCTACGTGAACTCGAATCAAAGATGCTCCCAAGTCATCTCAGATATGTAATTTGCGTGACAGGCAGAAATAATGGTCAGATATGTACCGGGATGCAACTTGAATGCGTCATGATCTACAGAGTTATCCTACCTGGAGATACTGAAACATTTCCTGCAAGGAACCTCACCTTCTTAATGTGTAATGCGTACAAGACCATAGGAAACCAACCAGAACAATACACACCACCTCATGCACGAATGTCATTAGTGTCACCAGTACAGGATCGACAAAGAGTTCAATATTCTGCAATGCTTTACCGAGGTGGTGTACAGGCAACTGCCAAATCAGAAAAGTTATGGACACCCAATCCATTACAATTACTTTATTTCTTGATCTGTGAATAGCCAATAACATATCAGAGACTAGGCAGGACTTCTACACCTAAAACTAAGCTTTTTCTTGTAGAACAATGTTGACACAGTTCTCAAAGGTCTTGCATTCACATTCCACCTGGATTGTGGATCACTTTGTGCGGTGAACGAATCTCGCTTGCTCAATCAACCATGAGCTTCTTCGTGAGACTGGTTTGGTGGCAGTAGAAGCAGCAGTCAGCTGCAGACTAAACTGCATCATGTACATCCGACTGACCTTGTTGCAGAAACAATTGAACCATGGTGATGGAAGGGCAAGAAGAGAAGAAAGAATAGGAAGAAGAAACCCAAGGGGTTACTGATAGGATAAGGGAGTTTACTGATAGGAAATGTAGTGCAAAATTGAGATTATATGGAATTATACATATCCTCTTCTTCGGTAAACAAAATTATGTGATAGGTGTTCGACGTATTAGATCGCGGCGTCAGTGATCGCAAGCCATGGCGAGCGGAAGAAATGGTCTTCGAAGTTGCTTCCCTCGTCGAAGTATCCGGAGCTGAGGGTCGCCGTGGCCGGCGTTTCGGTGGCTCCTGTGGTACTGGGCTGCACCAATACTTCCATGCCTAAGAACAGCGCGCTGTCCTCTTCGAGCATGTCGACATTTCCCATCGTCGGTAACTCCTCGTCTTCTTCCTCGCCCTCCTCACCTTTCCTCTCGTCCCCTGTGAGGGGGGTCTTAGGCGACAGCCCCGCGGCTGCAATCGGCGACGGTAGTGGGCTCGAGGAGGACGGGTGGCTGGGCGACGGCAGCTGGTCACGGTCACCGCCTTTGGCCGCAGGCTGGGGAAGCTTCTGACGGATGCTCCCGGCGAGCGAGCTCCGATGGGTGGGGACGGGGTGGTTGTGCTCCGCCGTGTAGGTGATGAGCAGCATCCCCGGGTCGGCGTTGCTCTGCTCCACCTGCTTCCGAGCCTGGCATCCCTTGGAGCTGCTGCACCTGTAATAACCCCTGTTCTCCACCACCACAAAGATCAACACCTTCGTCCAAAAATTACACCTTGGAAGTAGAAATCGAAGAGAAAAGAATGGCGTTGGCAGCTTTACCGCGGATATGGGGACCCTTTGATGGGTTTCTGCCCATATTTTCGCCATGCCCACAAATCGGATTGGACGCCATCGGCTGGCACTTGGCACACCACCTTCTTCTGCTGATTCTTCCTGCAGATGCAACATCTCCACATGTTACTAATTCTTTTTCTCCAAAGCTTGAATCGGAAAGGAGGAACGAGACAGGCAGAGGAGTGCGAAGGCTAAAGTACCTTC
Organism: Musa acuminata AAA Group; assembly: GCF_036884655.1. Taxonomy (NCBI): domain Eukaryota; kingdom Viridiplantae; phylum Streptophyta; class Magnoliopsida; order Zingiberales; family Musaceae; genus Musa; species Musa acuminata. The sequence goes on along the minus strand of NC_088331.1, from coordinate 6,694,697 downwards.
TCTTGGAACGGGAAGGTTGGGAGACCGTTCGCGGGAACTGGCTGCTCTGATGCTGGGACTGGCCGGGATAAGCCACTGCAGGGAGAAGAGACGGAGCAGGGGACAAATGGGGTGGGAGCTGCTGCTGTTGTAGTGGTTCTTCGTCGGGTTCCATGGCATAGAAAGGTTGGCAGAGCTGCTGCAGCTCACACAGATAGCTTGACGTGCCCATCAGCTCAGGGAAGCCAAGAAGGGGTTCCATTTCTCCGTCGACGTCATCCTCGTTCGACAGATAGAGGGAAGAGAAGTAGGGATCGTTCTCGGGCGCAACAGCACCGGCGGAACAGCCTCTCACCACCGCGTGCAGATCCCAGTTGTTGTCATCCATGAAACGTGAAACCAAAGCGTCAAGCAGAGGGAAGAGGAGGGGAGAGGTGGGTGGCGTTGACTCTGTGAAGAGGTGATGTGATCTTTGGATATAAATAGAGTCGGGCAGTCGGGGGAACTTATACTGGTGGTGGTGGTGGTGGTCACGGACACGGGTGGTGGAGTGATGGGGCGATAAGGTGAGCGAGAAGTGGCGATGGATCTCCAGAATCCGGTGATGCAAAGCCCACCATCGGTTTTGGGCTCTGCCAACTTGACTTCTCGAACAAAAGTCAAACGAGAGAGAGAGAGAGAGAGAGGGCGTCTTTCATGTATTATGTAAAGTCAATCATCTTTGTAGCCTAAGCTTATCCACTTGTGATATGATCAAGAAATTTGATGCATTCACAGTATTTTTCAGGTCGACATTCACCTATTTGCCTTGACACTGAGTTGCGCCAATCCAAAGTGGCCCACCTCCACTTCCATGGAGCTTCTCATCATCTTTCTCTTTTCTGGTCATCCACTTGCTCGCGTTATCGTGGAGAAGGCCATCTCTTCGCCTAAAACCGCGTCCCTCCGCGAGAATTCTAAAGGAGATGGGCACCGACGCACACACTTCCACGCCTCCATTCATGGCGCATGCGCCGGAGCAGCTGATGGCGAGAAACACGTACGTGAGACGGCGGCCATGGCGGGTCCGTTCTCTCCCGGCCGCACAAGTATTCATCTCATCAACGTGTACGCCACAACATTCTGCATGCTGTTCATATCACTCCACCGTCATATGATAGCTCGAGAGATCAGAACCCCTCTAATTCTCTTCCTACCTGTTTCTGCCTCACCCCTCATCAAGCGGCAACTGTCTCCACATTCCTGCTTCGACATGTTCATGGTTGGGAAAGCTTGATGATGCTCAGCATGACCCACCATGTTCTTGTTCTGATCACATCATCTTCTACAGCTTTGCAACTCATTCTTCCATCCAAACCTCTCTCTCGCTCTCTCTCTGACACAACTTGATGTGACGCTGCCTTTATCCAATCCATATACCTGTCCGTCAAAAGTGCACCGCTCGTTGCTATGTGGTGGGCGTTCAGCTTTAGGGGAAAAGATAGTACAGTCCCACACACTACACATACACGTGCAGTAACAGTAGGGGACTCCCCACTTCCACCACCCTCAAAGATCCATTTAGCGGTCAAACTAATCTTCCTTTCACTTCTCTTTAATGAGAGAGAGATCAAAATTCGTGTTCGTTGAGTGATAAATCGAGGACGGGACCCACATATCGATGCCACAAACCTTATCAATGGACCCTTATATGATTCGGATCCGCTCCGTTCACAGCCCAACCCAAAACGTAATTTATTGAACCGGTTGGACCGGGCAAGCTGGCCCCGGTCCATGGGTCGAGCCGTGGCTCCATGGTCCATCAAAAAATTGAATTCTAAATATATGCAGGTTAGTTATTCGTTAATTCGGTCTGTTGGACCAAAGCTTGTGAGTCGGTTGCTGTGAACCGCAAATTAAATGTGGTTCGTTATCCTCGACACGTGTATCAAGTGGAGCTCCAAACACTGCTATTATTATTATATATCGAGGATTACAGGGTACGTATGCAACATCATAAAGTAATAGCAGCCAAATACACAAGCAACTCGATACGTGAATCCACTACGTAGTACAGAGGCTACAGAGGCTATGTATAAGCTCCATTAATGGTCACGTGCACGCACTGCACTGCTTCAGCCGCTGCGGCTCCACACGACGTGGTCCTCCGGCAGGAAGTGGCACACCGGCACCGATCCCGGCTTCACCTTGAGCACCTTGAAGGCCACGTGGTTGGGGTTCCACGCCCTGGTGTCGGTGTGGCACACTGCCACCGCCTCCGCCCGCACGCCGTCTGCCCCCAGCAGCCCTACCGTGTACGCCTTGCTCGTCGCCGTGGCGTGGCAGTAGAACACCGCGTACGCGTACGCCTCCGGGTGGCAAGCCACCAGCCTGTCCCCGACCAGCGCCTTCACCCCCGTGACCGTGTACTGCTGAAGCGGCGTCACCGCTTTGGCGACGGTGGTCGACACCGCCGTGACGTCGCGTGTCCCCAGGCTCGACATGCTGAACTCCACCATGGACTCCAGCGAGGTGGCGCAGTACTTCCTCTCTCCCTTCACCGCAGGTTCCTCGCACTCCTGAAGCGTCGTCTTCAGTTCCTCGGCTTCCGCCGAACCGGGTTTGACGGAGAAGTGGTCAAGAATCTCCGGTAGCTTGGCTGATGAGAAGGGGATGGCGTCTGCTTCTTTCTGAGTGAGGAAAGAAGCGCCGCCCGAGGTGGTCTTCGTGAAGTGTAGATTCATTTTGGCGCCTGACCGAAGCTCCTTATCCAGGAAGAAGAGGGCGACGTTGGGGTCATCATGGATTTGGGTCTCGGTGGCAGCATAATTGTAAATGAAATCTTTACTGGAGGGCACAGTGACGACCACCCGCGGCTTTCCCTTGTGGCCAGTGTTCACGTGGACGCCGCCATGCCCGACGTTCACGTTGGTGCCGCCCCCGCCGGGCTTCCCGGTGCCCACATGAACACCGCCATGGCCGACGTTGACGGTGGTGCCACCGCTCTTCCCCTTGACGTACACGTTCACACCGGACTTCTCCTCAGCAAGCACATCTGCGATCAGAAGACCAAGCATTTAGCAGCTTGAGAGAGAGAGAGAGAGAGAGAGAGAGAGAGAGAGAGAGAGAGAGAGAGAGACCAGGGTCTATAAAATCACTGATGGCACTTGGCATGGGAGTGTTGGGGAGGACAGAGTGCCAGTAAACCAGCTGAGGGGATAAAGCTGCATGGCTGACCGTAACAAGCTGAAACAGAACGGAAGATAAGGAAGAGGATTAAGTGAAGGAAGCTTAAGTAAATTCGAGACTTAGAGAACTAAAGCTCGTCCTACTAACCAGTAGGAAGGAAAGAAGACAAAGGAAGCGATCCATGGAACCAACAACAGACCAAACACAGACGTCGCCGGCGACGATGAGAAGAAAACCGGCGAGGGTTTTATAGAAGGGAGAGAACGAGAGGGTGGGAGGCGGGGAGAGCAACAGCAACTGGCATTAATGTCGGATCGCCTCAACCGTCCACGGATCGCATTAGTGAGTGCCGTTCGGATGGACGCAGACGCCGCCCTCCTCCATGCTCGCCTTGATGGCACATATCGACGGAAAATGACGCCATGTACGAAGGCCTGTCGATGCAGCTCGTGTGTTTGATCCCAAACAGGATTCAGCTTAGTATTTCCACAAAAATGAAACGGACGGGCATCAGTGGGGAACACGCGAAGATCCGCTCATCTTGTTGTGGTTGACAAATCCCTGAACCCTGTCTGGATGCCGACAGCAGAATACACACCCACGTCAAGTGAAGGTAGGGAAATTAGCTCAAACAAGTCAAACTTTGGTTTCCCTTTGTCAATTCGTCGGACCAAGAAATTAAACCTCGATTTGAACTCAACATAAATGTTGTAGCGTTGTTCATATGGCCAATATGCAGTAGCTCGATTTCTATCATAAAGTCTGGATGTGTATTAGTTATTCTAAGATTATCAAAATATGATAATATTTACTTAACATTTAATATTAGTTACAGGTGTTGGACCAGTTTGGCTCGCTCGTATGAAAGAATAATCAATCTTGACATATATAGGGATATATTTGTATTAATTGATCTCTAGTTTTGGAGGTCCATGCACTCTACCTACATGAAACTGGTGGCTCTCTCCTTCTCGACGTTTTTCTACATGCGTTGTCACCATTCCTGACAAGCTAATATTGGACGGCAACTGTGAGCTGAAGGAGAGGTAAGACAGGTTTGAGATATTGATTGAATAGCCTTTGATCTGCCAACTGCCGTAATAAAGTTGTAGTTCGGCAGATCTATCAAATGATGAAGAACATATTTTATATACCAAACATCTCATCTAATTTCCATATCCCCTTCTAGCTTGTGCTTGAATGAAGGCATGTGGAGTTGATTCTTGATGATAGAGGCACTCCTCAATGTTGGGGTAATCGAAACATGCTTCATCATCTCGAAGAATGACAACTTAAAGTTGAGCTCTTATCGAGGAGCTATGTTGCTGTGTTCATTCAATGTCTCTCGGACACAGAAATAGGAAGAGGAAGCTACCAACACAGAAAGAAAAAGACCAGCAGGAGAAAAGCTATTTTCTTAGTGTTGGATTGTCGTAGAGAATTGTTGAGAAAATTTGTTAATAACGGAAAAAAATTTCGTCAAAAACCAACTTGTTACCAAAGTATAAATATTAATCGAAGCAAAATAAATTTTTTATTAAAAATTAACTTGTTATAAAAATATAAATATTAATCAGAGCAATAAATTAATCGAGATATTGGATTTTTACATGAAAAATCTAACGTGAAAAAAATCATGAGACCGTAGTCCACCTCAAACTTCTACTATCATCAATAATGATAACATATTTACAGTAAATCTTAGGATCACAATAACATTAAGAACATGGATCTTGGCTCAACATTAACAATATCATCATCACTATATATGAATTTTATGAAAAGAGAATTTTAGATCTCACAAATTAGGTATAATAGAAAAATACCTTAAAAAAAATAAATTGTAAATCAATATAGTTAAGATTGTAAATTAATAGAGCTTATTGTAAGAATTTTTCATGTAAAATTGGAGTCTAAACCAATGAAATTTAGTCGCTGATTAGCTGCTCGATTATCTAGCAAAAGTCTCATAAACTTTTAACTTTTTCTCCTTTTCTCTCTCTTTCTTTCTCATGCCGCCACTATCCCTTTGCTGCATGGCCGTGGTTCAAGACCTTCACTATGCACATCTCTTCCTTTTTTTTCTTTTAATTTTTTTTAATAAATCAAGTTTGGGTTTACTATCCAAATCATCTAGTCTAAGCCCACATATAGGTTGGACCCAACAATTCTCCACCTCTAGCTCATATGGTGGGTTGTGCTAAGTTCGCTCTTTAACTACATACTTCAAGCTTTTCCTTAAGCAAAGACTTTGTCAATATATTTGATATATTCTCATTGATATGCATATTTCCCAAGTACAATTCTTTCAACTCAAGCACATCACTAATCCAGTAATATCTAACATTAATATGCTTGTATTTAAAATAATATGTTGAATTCTTGGAGAGGTGAATGGCGCTCTGACTGTCATAGTAAATAATATATCCTTCCTGTTTCAAACCAAATTCCTATATAAACATTTTCATCAACAAAGTTTCCTTGCAAGCTTTAGTAATTGCTATATATTCTGCTTCTATGGTTGATAAAGCAATACAATTCTATAACTCAGACTACAAAGAGACTGCTCCCCCTATAAATGTCATCAAGAATTCCGAAGTGGATAACTTGAAATCAGTATCACCTACTATGTCTGCATCTATGTACCCTTCTAACATAGGTTCATCACTGCCAAAACATAAACACAACTTAAAAGTACATTTTAGATATATTAATATCCGTTTCACCGTTGCCCAATGTTTCTTACCAAAATTAGAGAGAAATTGGCTGACAATTCTAACTACATAAGCTATATCTGGCCTAGTATAAACCATGATATACATTAAACTGTCTACTGCAGATGAGTAAGGCACTCTAGATATTTCTTTTTTTTCTTTCTCAGTTGTAGGATGCTATTTCGAACTAAGCTTGAAATGTCCTACAAGTAGAGAACAAACTATTTTAGCTTTACTCATGTTGAATCTTTCAAGAACCTTTTCAATGTAAGTCTCCTAAGATAGCCAAATCTTTCTTTTTTTCCTTTCACGAAGAATCTTCATGCTAAGTATTTATTTCACTGATCCTAAATCTTTCATGGCAAAAGACTTACTTAGCTCTCTTTTAAACTTTTCAATTTTACTAGTATCATGATCAACAATCAACATATCATCAACATATAGTAGGAGAATAATAAAATTATAATTTAAATTTTTTTTCATAAACACATAATGATCAGATGTGGTTCTATTATACCCTTGGCTTATCATTACAAGAATCAAACTTCTTGTACCATTATCTAGGTGCCTGTTTGAGTCCGTATAAGCTTTTACTAAACTTACACACCATATTTTCTTTTCCCTTGACTTTTGAACATTTTGGTTGTTTAATGTAAATTTTTTTCTTCTAAGTCACTATGAGGAAATGCTGTTTTCAATTCAAGTTGCTTAACTTCTAAATTCAAGTGGGCAGCCAAACCAATAACAACTCGAATAGAGGACATTTTCATCCTAGGAGAAAATATTTCTTCATAGTCAATACCTTTATTATAACTGAATCCTTTCACAACTAGTCGTGTCTTATATCTTTATTGTGAGCTATTATTTTTAGTCTTCAATTTGTAAACTCATTTATTTTTTAGAGCTTTCTTCTTTTAGATAATTTTACCAAGTTATAGATATGGTTCTCAAGTAAGTATTTTATCTCTTCTTGCATGACTTTAACCCACTCATTCTTATTCTCATGTAGAATATCTTCTTAGTAAGTTTTGATTGTCGTTCTCTTGTGGATATTCTTAATGTAATCTCAACTGACAGTAGAGGTGCTTGTTCAGTTGGGTCAACATCATCAAATGTAAGAGTATCATTAGTGGCATTCTCATCACAATCTTATTGTTCATCTCCCCCATGATCATCATAAGCTACAGAATATTAACAGAGGTTTTTGACTTCTTAATATTATCATCATCATCAAACAATTGGTCTTCAAGAAACACAACATCTCTACTTCTAAGAATCCTATAATCTATACCCAAACTCTTCATAACCATATTACAAGAAGATACATGCTTTTCCCTTATTATCAAGCTTTTAATCTCTTATCTTTAAGAATATGAACAAATACTTTATACCCAAACACTCTAAAATGATTATAAAATATATTTTTTCCTTTCCATACTTTCTCTGGAACATCACCTTTCAAAGGAATTGATAGAGAAGATTTATTAGGTCAACTATAGTCCTCATAGCCTCTTCCCAAAATGACTTAAGTAACTTGGCATGAGAAAACATACACTTAATCATTTCTTCAATGATTTTGTTCATCATTTCTATCACACCGTTCTGTTGAGGAGTTTTAGGAACTGCTTTCTCAAGCTTGATATCCTGAAATCTGCAATAATTCTCAAAAGGACCCTATACTCACCACCATTACCTGCTCGAACATACTTTAGCTTTTTGCCAATTTTTCTTTCAACACTGACATGAAACTCTTTGAAAATATCGAGTACTTGATTATTAGATTTCAAAACAAAAGCCCACACTTTTTTAGAATAGTCATCAATAAAAATAATAAAATAAAGAACACCTCAAAGAGTTATAGTTTGTATAGTACAAACATCAATATGAATCAAATCAATAACATTTGATTTTCTAGATGATAGATATATATGAAAAGCAACTCTATGTATTTTTTCAGTTAAGCAATGATTACAAGATTTAAGAGATGTGCCTTACAACTTTGGTAAAAACTATTTTCTAGCAAGAGTTTGAAGTCCCTTCTCGCTGATATGGCTAAGCCTCTTGTTCCAAAGATCTATACTTTTATCTTTCTGACTTTTATCTTTCTAAATTACATTAGTTTCTCCTCTATGTAGCTTAGCTTGCATGACATAATGACATAAAAAGAGTTAAGCTCATTTTCTCTTGTTACAATTAGAGAACCTTTAGTGAGTTTTCATTTGCTTTCATCAAAATAGTGTGTAAATCCCTTATCATCAAGTCTGCTTGTAAATACTAAGTTAAGACGAATATCTAGAACATGTCTAACATCTTTGAGTATGAATTTGCTCTCAATATTGTTCTCTAAGCAAATATCTACAATACTCATAATCTTAGATGTATTACTGTTTCCCATTCTAACATTATCAAACTCACCAGCAGTGTAAGATATGAAGAAATCACCATAAGAAGTAACGTAAAATGAAGCACCATAGTCAATTACCCAGTTACTATCATGAGCTGCAAGACTAACATAGCCGTCATTATAAACAATAATGATATCACCTTCAGTAGTATTTGTCTCTTTCTCAATTTTCTTCCATTAATTCTGTTCTCGCTTCCAAAACATATATTCTTTCTTCATGTGACCTGGCCTGTTACAGAAGAATATTCTTCCTCTTCTTTCTTTCTAGAATATTTATTTAGCAAACTATCTTTAACCATATCTATAGTTAGAGTCCCGTCTGGCGTGGAGTTACAAATTATCACAACATATGTTTCCTAACTTTTTGATAAAGAGCCAAGAAGTAACAATCCTTGCATCTCATCATCTATATTCATTTTCATAGCAACTAGTTTATTTTCAATACTCTAAAATAGGTTTATGTGCTCAACAGTATTACAATCATTTTTATACTTCAAATTTACAAATTTTCGGAGGAAAGAAATTCTATTTCTCACTGTTTTTGTCACAAAGAGGTTTTCTAATCTTTGCCAAACAACATCAGCTTTGGTTTCATCAGAAATATACTCATGCAAATTTATATTCATCTTCTAATATAAGCAATAGGTTTTCTACTTAGAACCAGTCATTCCATATCTTCTAGAAGGTTTATCTTTAACCTTAATGGGCTTATACAAATCTTTACAGTAGAGCAAATCTTCCATCATATACCTCTAAGTGGAATAATTTGATGAGTTTAATTTAATCATACTATCTGACTCATCCATTTTAATCACATAAGAAAAACTAACACCAAATAAAATATTACTCTGATACCACTAGATGAGAAAAACTATTATAGCGGAATAATTCTTTTCTCTATTTGTGTATCAAAATGAGTTCTTCGTCAAAAATTAACTTATTACCAAAATATAAATATTAACCAGAGCAACATAAATAGTAAAATAATAAATCAATATCAAGTGAGACATCGAATTTTTACGTAAGAAACATAATGCGAAAAAAACTACAGGACCGTAATCCACTTTAAACTTCCACTATCACCGATATTGATAACAAGTTTACAACAAATCTTCTTTAGAATAATCAAATGATCATAATAACATCAAGAACAATATTAACATATCATCGTCATCGTAAATAAATTTTATAACAAAGAATTTTAAGTCTGATAACAAGAAAACATATTAGAAAAAATAAACTGTAAATCGCTAGATCACGTAGCAAAAACCTCATCTCTTTCTCCTTTTCTCAATATTTTTCATCACGCCAGCACTGTTCCCTCGCTGCGCGCACTCCTTGTTCGTTGTCGTCACTGGGCACGTCTCATTCCTTTTTCTCTTTTTATTTAATAAATTAAATTTGGACTTACTGTCCAAATCAAGGTAGAGGAAGGTATGTAATACCATAATCATTGGAATCATCGAAAGATTTAATTCTATTCTATGTATTCCTGTCTCCATAACTCGTATGTCCTATCGAGAATCTTCGTTCTGTCACTTCATACTTCCGTTCACTTAGCACAATGAAGTCCTATCTGATAATTGTGTCGTCGTATGTGCTCCTGCAATGCACCTTCGTCAAGCTTGGCTCCGACGACACAGAGAGATGATGCGGTGTCACATCTTCTTCCTTTGGAAAGTGATACAAACAGAACAACACTTGGGAGTCATTCTGTGGAATGTGGAGATGGATAACCACTTGACCGGAATTTGAAACCCTCTTGAAATGCTCATACCATCAACCCTTATAATTTTAATGTGAAACTAAATCATAGCGAGAATGATAATAAATATTAAAGATTAGACATCAGCTATTGCACCAAAGCCACCATTTCACGTCAAGCTCAGACACAGTCAAACTTATCATAGTCTCAACACCATAATTACAATATATAGCAACGTAGGCCATCGGCTTACTATATAACAAGTATACAGTGCACCTATGTCTGCAACACCTACCAGCGAAACAAACATAAGCAACTCAACACTCCATGCGTACATAGACAAAGTAAAGGATACAGATTGAGCTCTCGCTTGCACACATACGAACACACACAGCATATATATAGAGGCTTCGGTAGTGAACACGGCGAGGGGCATGCTCTCCCTTAACCGCTGCGGCTCCAGACGACGCTGTCATCCGGCAGGAAGTGGCACACCGGCACCGACCCCGGCTTCACCTTGAGCACCTTGAAGGCCACGTGGTTGGGGTTCCACGCACTGGTGTCGGTGTGGCACACCGCCACCGCCTCCACCGCCACTCCGTCCGCCGTCCCCACCAGCCCCACTCTGTACGCCTTGCCCGTCCCCGTGGCGTGGCAGTAGAACACCGGGTACGCGTACGCCTCCGGGTGGCAAGCCACCAGCCTGTCCCCGGCCAGCGCCTTCACCCCCGTGACCGTGTACTGCTGCCGCGGCGTCACCACTTTGGCGACGGTGGTCGACATCGCCGTGACGTCGCGTGTCCCCAGGCTCGACATGCTGAACTCCACCATGGACTCCAGCGAGGTGGCGCAGTACTTCCTCTCTCCCCTCACCGCCGGTTCCTCGCACTCCTGAAGCGTCGTCTTCATCGCCTCGGCTTCTGCGGAACCGGGTTTGACGGAGAAGTGGTCAAGAATCTCCGGGAGCTTGGCTGATGAGAAGGGTATGGCGTCTGCTTCTTTCTGGGTAAGGAAAGAAGCGCCGCCCGAGGTGGTCTTCGTGAAGTGTAGGTTCATTTTGGCGCCCGGCCGAAGCTCCTTCTCCAGGAAGAAGAGGGCGACGTTGGGGTCATTATGGATTTGGGTCTCGGTGGCAGCATAATTTTTATTACCGGTGGCAGCATAATTTTTATTACCGGTGGGAACATAGACGCGGCCGTGACCGACGTTGACGGTGGTGCCACCGCTCTTCCCCTTGGTGTACACGTTCACACCGGACTTCTCCTCAGCAAGCACATCTGCGATCAGAAGACCAAACATTAAGCAGCTTGAGAGAGAGAGAGAGAGAGAGAGAGAGAGATACCAGGGTCTATGAAGTCACTGATGGCACTTGGCATGGGAGTGTTGGGGAGGACAGAGTGCCAGTAAACTATCTGAGGGGATAAAGCTGCATGGCTGACTGCAGCAAGCTGAAGCGAAATATAAAATCTTGAAAAAAGCTTACAAGGCAAACGAAATCGAGAACAAAGGACTAGAACTCCGTCCACTTACCAAGAACATTGAAAGAAGAGAAAGGAAGCGATCCATGGAATGGGTCAGATACAGCACCGACAAGCAACACCTTCGATGGACGATGATGAGAAGGAGATTAATGATGGCTTTATAGTGAGAAGAGGGGGTAAAGGAGAGAGCTCCTTAGCGAGCCAATAGTGGAGCCAATAGTGGAAGGTCACGTCCACCGGCCCCGCCCTGTAGGACGGAAGCCTAACAGTGGAGCCCATGGTTTGTGCTGGCAGAGGAATCAGGACTGCTCGTCAAGGTCACCGATAGAGTTGAGTCAGTCTCAAAATTCTCACACTTTCCAATAATAATAATAATAATAATAATAATAATAATAATAATAATAATAATATTATTATTATTATTATTATTATTATTATTATTATTCTTCTTCTTCTTCTTCTTCTTCTTCTTCTTCTTAATAATAATAATAATAATATTATTATTATTATTATTATTGATAAGTATTATAGAAGTACTAATTACATCCAAGCTACCTTGAGAGTCTTAATTGGATTTGAAAATTTTTTATTAAGATTAGGATCTAGATTAAGGATGCTAAGTAGAAGATAAGTAGTTAGTGAATTATGATTTCTTAGTAGAAATATCCATGTATCTCAAAGTTTCAGTGAGAAAGAGAGGCATAGATGAAGACATTTTGGATGGTTAAAGAGAAGAGTTCTTTATACTTTATATAAAAGGGTTATAAGGATTAAAGGCTTAGGTTTATGCTAGCTCAAAAGAGATTATTTATATTTAACTTTTCTTATATAATGAAGAATTTAGTTTTTTTCTATGGATGTAGACAGAAAATGTCAAGCCATATTAGTCTTGCATCAAATTTCTAATATATTTTGATCTATGATATTTCTCTTTTGGTTTCAAATGTCTTCTCTTGCATTCGACTTTCTATTTATGATATTTCTCTTTTGGTTTGAAAGATGGTATAGTTAGAACCCAAAAGATATGATGATTGAAGATTAATAAAAAATATATTAATTTTTCTATAAGTTTTATCGAATTCAATAAGAATATAGCAAAATGAAGACTAAAACATTTGATAAATTGATGCATATTTGAATGATGTGAGTTATATTCTAAATATTAAGAAAAGCTAATTTCTTTCGATTTTTTGGATTATGAAGGCGATGAGTATAATGCTGTATGTGGAGTTTTAGAAATTACTTGGTTCGTATGATTTTAAAGAAAGAATAATTATATTATGTTTTGTACCATTTGCATGGAAGTATAATAAAGGCATCAAATGGTTGGAAATAAGTTTCATAGGTAAAGGATGATAAATATATACAATAATGAGCATCATTTGTAGACATAAATTATTGAATCATGTTAATATTACATGAATTTTCTAAATTATAAGAATGTCCTTTCATTTTATATTTGAGTTTTTTTTATTTTAAATATCTTATCTCTCCCACCACCCAAAATTATTGAATCAAGCTTTATTTCATATTTAAGATTTTTTTTATTTTAAATATCTTATCTCTCCCCCACCCCCACTCAAAAATTATTGAATCACATTTCATTTCATATTTGAGATTTTTTTATTTTAAATATCTTATCTCTCCCCCACCCCCACCCAAAAATTATTGAATTATGTTAATATTACATGAATTTTTTTTTAAAATTCTAAGAATGTCCTTTCATTTCATATTTGAGATTTTTTTATTTTAAATATCTTATCTCTCCCCCACCCCCACCCAAAAATTATTGAATTATGCTAATATTACATGAATTTTTTAAATTCTAAGAATATCATTTTATTTCATATTTGAGATTTTTATTTTAAATATCTTATCTCTCCCCCACCCAAACATTATTGAATCATGTTAATATTACATGAATTTTTTAAATTCTAAGAATGTCCTATCATTTCATATTCTTAACTCACCTCACCTCACTAAAAATAATACTAATAATAATAGTCCAAAACGATTTCCTCATGTTGCTGCAAAGACAAGACTGACGTCGAATTAGTACTATGTTAGATGTGAGACTAGACCTTGTTTAGTACATGAATCATTGCTAAAAATAAAAACTTTTTAAATGCTTTTTTTTCCTGTATATTACTTTGAATCATATGATAGATACGAATGATATCAGCATAATATGGGGCCATTGTCCACCGCGAGTAAAATTTTGATTTGACAAGCCAAAAATTACAGGAGCAAGATGAAACCAACCATATATAAATGATAGCTCCTACGATGCACCTACTCATGCTGTGTGTGATAATACATGGAGAGGATGTGAGATCTTGTTCCTCTGAAAACTGACAGAAACCTAGTAACACTTGGAATCATCTTATGGAATGCGAACTAATAATCTATCAGAGTTGTTTCGCTAGGAAAGAAGCAGCTTTGTATGATGTTAATGCTGTGAGGTGAAATCCTTTAGCTTAGCTTCCTCCTCAAGTGGTTTTCTCCATCACCATGATCGGTTGTTCACCTGTCAATTGTTTCCTGTGTTGTTTTCCTCCCGTCGCAATGATCGGTTGTTCACCTTTCAATTGTTTCCTGTGTTGTTTTCCTCCCGTCGCAATGATCGGTTTGTTCACCTTTCAATCCTTTTGCAGTAGCACTCACCTCAAACACAGTGACTACTGCAGCGATGGCATCTCCAACTCCGGCCACTATCTTATCGAGGAATAGACTTGTCTATCCTCAATGGGATCTTCCTTGTAGTGGAACCTATTTATCAGCTCAAATCAAATACTCTCAACGTGTACATCTCCACGTATGTACCATGCATTAGAGCATTGAATTAGAACAGCAACATGAGCACTCTAATCTACTGTCATTCCAAGTGTTCAGCTACTTCCCATACATGGCTTCGCATATGTCGGCAAACGCCTCGAGGATGGTCTGATGGTGACGATGCGAGTTGAGGGAGAGGTAAGCGTCGAGGAGGCGCTCCAAGTCTCGAGCCCTGTGCATGCCGCGCTCCACGATCATCTCCACCATCGAGCTCTTGAAGTCGCTGTATGGGTCGCTCGATCGCTTCACCACCGCGAACCCTGCGTTGGACTCTCTTCTCTCTCGGCTCTCTTCCCTCTCCTTCGACGCGATGGAGACCAGTGGCCGCAGCTCTTTGGAATGCGTCGCATGTCTTCTTGCCAGGCGCCTGGTGGACTTCGTGTTCTTCTTCCTGCTGTTGTGGAAGAATTCGGAGGAGTCGGAGGAGAAGCTATTGGATGATAACAGAGTCGCCGATTCTTCCTCTTCTTCATCACTGCTTAATAGATCGAGTTGGTTCTCGCTATCAGTGGAAGAAGAGATAATGAATCCATAAGCATCGGGTAACAGCTTCTTTGCTTCCGCTCTCTTGATCTTCTTCTTTGTCTCCGATGCTCTCTTGCTTCTCTGCTTAGCTTCTGTCTTCCTCTCGTTATCGTGCTCCTCTTCCTTGTTCACCAAAGGAAGGAACGGATCAGAGGTTTGCACGAACCGACGGGCGCCGCAGTTGATGGAGATACTCACGACCGGGGCGACGTGGCGCAGCCGGCGATGGTCGGTAGCGGAGAAGGGCGCATGGTGATCGAGCTTGCGTCGGCGGCGACAATCTGGATCGGGAAAGAGCTGGCGCTGCGGGGTGGCGCTCGGAAGCTTGGCTTGGCCCAAGGTGGTGGCTGCCATGGTGGTGGTGGTGCAAGAGGAGCCGAGTAGCATCCGAGAGAAGCGATGCTTGAACTTGGCGCTGCTGCTTCTGCTGCTTTTATTGTTGGACTTTCCCATTGTCGCTCTCCGAGCTGAACTCTCTATCATCTCATATGGTGTCTTCCTCCTTCCTTCCAAATGGAATCAGCCCACGCAGTAGAAGAACAAGAAGGAAGATAACATATTTATAGCAGAAACTTAATTTGCTGCCTTGTGATCTGTGAATTCATATCATACGATAGTATTCTTCGTATAGTTGAGACAATGATTAGACGATGAAACACATCGACTGATTCAAGAAATGCATCATCTTACCAACGGTCTCTTTGCATCGAACAAGCTTCTGAATCATTGTTAAGTTATATCTCTTATCCGTTCTTCTTGTAGTGTGTCCCATACGATACATCATGGGGCGATGCTCTTTCTCTGGCTCTTCTCGTTTCCCATCAAGCATGTTCTCATGAGCTTGTCTTGCTCCATGGCTTGCAGCTGTTATAAGACAAAACTCTCTCTCTCTCTCTCTGGGGGAATGCACCCAAAGAGATGCTGGAGAAGATCATCTGACATCCTTCCTCTGCTTAATAGAACACTGCATTGCAACCAAAAGTCTCCGTTGGAATCGACAGAGCACCACAAGGAAGAAGAGTGACCAAAACTGGCAGCAACAACGCCAAGGGCAATTGGACAGGCATGCCCATCCATGTTTGCTCGCCATTCCCGCCGCCATTACTGTCATCTAGTGGTGACTGTGAGAGGCTTCTTCTTGTTCCTGGCTTAAGCTGTTCTCTTGCAACTTGGCTTCTTGTGTCACAGGCTCAGTGGACACAGCTCTTCCCATGCATTGTGAGCCCTTAAGTGTCCCCCGCGTCACCATGGACAACTTGTAAAGGGCCAAATAGTTTGGCCGTGTATGATGAGCTGCTATTGTTCATGGCAGACGCACGTCCACGTCTGCATGCTCGTTGACCCAGTGCTATACTGTTAATACATGTTGTTTCTATATGGGCCGGATTTAGGCGTAGACCAGTAACTAATTGGGCCGGGTTGGGTCATCAGTGTCGTATGTACTTGGAGCCTATCATTGGTAGGGCGGGCCGTCTCGTTTCCAGAAACTTCGCCGCAAGTTGGGCGTCCCCAGCGGTTTCGATCGAGCGATGGACGAGGAGGAGGAGCGGGGCGCGGTGCTCCACGAGGAGGCAGCGTCCTTCATTTGCCCGCCGAGGCTGGAGGACGCGGGGCTCGAGGACTGCGCCCTCCCTCCGGAGTCCATCATGGAGGCCTTCGCCCTCGCCGCCATCTCCGTTGGCCCCCGCGTCGACGAAGATGGCGACGATGAGGGCTTCGGAGAGGCCCCCGACGAAGACGATGCGTCGGGGGCGGCCTCGGAAGTGGTCGGAGGTGGCGGAGTTGGGGTAGTCGCCTCCGACGGGCTCGCGGTTCTTGGCGGAGACGATTCCGATTCGGTTGAAAAGAAGACGGCGAAGGAGTATGAAGCCGAAGAGAAAGAAGAAATCAGCAGATAAAGATGCCATCGAATCCAGGTAAACTTCTTGCTTTGAGTTCGACTCTCAAAGCTCATTCACGGATATTGCATTAACAAGATTCGTATTAGCTTGACCTTTCTTGAGCAATATTTTACTGAGTTTTCCCTTGTAGATCTTAATGTCCTTCCAATTGAGTTTTAGCATTTATATCAGCTCTGGAAAGGTCGGATTAAATGTCTTAAAGCTCATCAGTGGATGTTTCATTAGCAAGATATGGGTGATCTTTCTTGAGCAACAATGATATATTAATATATGGGGTTTTCTCTTTTTTGATTAAATGATCATGTTTGTAGATCTTATAGTGTAATGCTTTTTTAGTTGTCACGCAAAATGGAAAGAAGAAGTAGCAACTGGCATTTTTCTATTACTTTCTACATAGTTATAAGAGATTATTGCAAGCAATCAAGATGATTGTACTGTTTAAATTGCTGGTGGTAGAGAATTCTTGATTGCTTGTCTAGGGTTCAGACATATTGGGAACAAGGGAAAAACATAAGGGTCAAAGTTTAGTCTCACATCACTTAGTGATTAAACAGTCAGGCTACACAGATGTGTTGGCCTGCAACCCAGACAACATATTGGATCAGCTCATGTGCATTGTCACACTTCAAGCTAAACACTTGTTTAGCCTAAAATAATATATTTCCTGTCTTGTGTCTCGGCACTATAATTTAGTCTCACATTAGAAGTAGTGAAAGATGAAGATGATTGTATATGAGGCTAGATGAACCTATTATTATTATCTCGGACAAGCATTTGTGCCCCGCGATTTTAGTTTGATCAAGTTAATAGGTAGTGACAGTTGATATTAGAACGAACCATGGGGTAGTGACAGTTGATATCAGGTTGAAGAAATGCAACCCCCTCAACCCGGCATGTTGGCAAAGTTAAATTACTGATAAGCAGGCCGTAGTAGTTAGAAGAAGACCTGACGGTATAGTTAACAATGATGATGATGATTTGCAAAGTGTGATTACCTTACCCTCTATTTTTTTTTCTTGTCTTTAACCACAGCTGTTATAATGCCTACTGAGTTGTAGGTGGGATATATGATGCATTCCAAAGGGGGCAAAACCCATTGCCTAGTGTTGTGATGCATCTGACATATTGTGCTTCATCTTTGTCTTCAGTAATGTCATTGTTACCCATCTCCTGATATTTGTCAGTTACCAGATGAATCACAACATAATTGGTCACAACATTCACATTCAATAATGGAAATGCTAGACTTTTCGTTCACTGATGTACATGAAAATGCTAGGTTGATATTTCCTTTGATGTGACTCATGGTCCAGAGGTGACAGAGTATTACAATTCGCCTCATATAAATATATCGATTAGACATGACTATTCCCGCAAGCCAAGAGATCAAATAACAAAAATAGGACCGCCATGATGTATTATTAGATTTAGTAGGATGATCTATATGCATTGGTCAACAATTTGTTGTCCACATTATGGCACCACCCTTTCTTCAGCATTCAGCTGATTTTAGAATCTCAACAGGTGGCCAATGCCATACTCATAGTATTCCTCTCGTCAACACCTCCTGTTTTTGAGATCTTATTCTTTTTGTTCATTTATTGGGATTAAGCATACTGCAGATTGGATTGGTCCACAAATTAGCTCTACATTGTTCTGTATCATGTGGTGTTCATTTGATCTTGGATTGCTGATACATAGGTACTCTGAAATTGTAAAGTTCAATTGAATCTAGATGTCATCTATTACAAAGCATCCTTTATCTTCGCAGAACATAATGACTAATCTTTGGGCATTAGTCGATATACGTTGATAGATGCCTCATGAAACAGGAACCCTAAATTTGTAGGTTGGAGGGGGACCATAGATTCCAGATGCATCAACTGGAGTGGTCTGTATTCCAGATGCATCAACTGGAGTGGTCTGCATGCAGGTAGAACAAATTGTTTGATATCAAATGCTGGTATAAAAGTGAAATTTCTGAAGGGTCCTGTTGAGATAGATGTAAAGAACTCACCACATATTTTCTTATGGGTTGAAGACATTTATGTTGGACCCATCTTATCAGTGTGATTTAGTGCAGTATGCATGGGTAACATCTTGATGGTAAGAAAAGTGGGCGCAAGAATCTTACTTGATGGAAGAAAACCCATTCATCCATTAGGCACCCATCTCTCTCTCTCTCTCTCTCTCTCACACACACACACACACACACACACATATATAATATACACTTATAATCACCTCATTTGCTGATTGAATTTTTTGTTGTTGGCCGATGTGAGATGTATTGATCATTCCTGATCGACTGTAATGGTTATTAGGCATGCTTTTGCACTGCATATGCTCTTTCTATGTTTTACCCAATGATTGAATAGGCTGCCAGTAACATGGACGGTAAGAGGATGAAACATTCGATAGCCTCGTGTTCACTCACGAGTGTTCATCCTCCAAAGATTCTCGTCGTCATTAGAACATTTGAGACAAATACTGGCATACTGTCATTAGAACATATGCCTTCAGGCAGGCATTGGGCATATGACAATGTTGTGCTGTGCTGTTTCACATAAATTACACCCTCTTGGACAAGAATAATGGATTGGAGCAACAAATGGATTAAAAACAAAAGAAAAATCTCCTTTTGTGCTAAAATGCGTCTTTTGGATGTTCAGAGCAAAAGGACTTAAATGCTAACTGGAGTCTTGCCACAGACTACGAGTCCGCTGCACTTGATGTCGATAGTGTTAAATGCTGTGTGATGACCTCACCTTGAACATTTGATCATGTGAAATACTGCCAAGAAATTTTCTATCATTAGAGAAAGCTGCAAAGGAAACATGATGAATTGATCAGCATAGTAAAAATTTAAACAACCTAAACAAAGGTTTACAAAGATCAAAAGATACGAGCAATAATAGTACAAGGCATTACCAATGAGCTCGATTGGGTATTCTGAATGCTCTGCAAGTGGTTTAATTATCCTATTTGGTAGAATGCTTACCAACCTAATAAAAACATAATCCAGATCAAAAGAAAAATAACAACCCAACAGTTATGTATATCCTAATGAAAACACAGAATATCCTGAACATTTAAATTGTACAAAAATCAACAAATGCCTTATTTTTTTTAAGACTGCAGACTGATAGAGTGGCAACGCCGCTGCAATATATATATATATTTCATGGGCCTTAAATGAACAAACACCTCAGGAAGACAATTTTCCCCTTGAAAAATCATAAGCTTCAAATTGTAATATTTACATATAACATGTCGAGCATTCATGAACAGAACATACATAAAACCTGGAGGAGTAAAAAAAAAAGTATAAAGAAAGATTCTGTTTTGGTCAAATTAGATGAGATCTCAAGATAACATTTCATAAAGTTGCAACAAAGATGTGAAAAAAACTAACAGTGATCTCAATTTTCTAAGACTGATTATAAAAAACGAAGATGGTAACTAACTTAACTGGTAAAGATTCTGACAGTATGTCGTAAGATCTTAGGATCGAATCTCATATTTATCACTTATCCTTTGCAAAGGAAAAAAAAAAACATAGGTAACCATGACATAAATTTCAGCTGGAATAAGAATTCCGTTTCTGGAAGCATGACATGATAACATGAATACTTGGAAACCTACAACCAGAACTACCTATCTGAGGTTCCCATCTCACCCCCTAATCTTTAAAGATCAACCAGTCCTCTAAGCAGAAGATGGCAATGCAGAGAACATGGTTAGAAAAAGGAGGAAACAAGGAGAAAGAAAAGGCAAGAGAAAATCAGGCCTAGCAGGCTGGCAATGGTTTCTCACTAGCATGTTTCCAGCAGTCACTAGAACTAGATAAGGAGAAAAAAAATTTCCCCTGATTTCTCCATGTTTTTATTTTTTTTGCCTATCAAAAGAACCATATCTCCACTTTCAATCCTACATTCAACAGCCAATCATGATCTCCTAATTCTCCAATGGATCCCAGTCCAATGCTTATGTTTGAAATTTTGCACATTCTTGTGCCTTCCACTGTCCACATTTGCTCATATTGTATCATATTTAACTTTACTAGTCAGAAGCATTTAAAAGAATTGAGGCTTAGTCAGAAGGTTTCCTAACTACACTGTTGCCCAAGCTAAAAGTCCATTTCAGGTTATCTATGATTCATCAGCTGTCAAGGAAAGATGCCAAAATTCTTCTTTCAGATACTCAACCACTAGATCAATATCAGAACATAGGAAATTGAATCTACTTTGACCTACCTTGGATGTCAAGAGAAAGAAAGGGGACACTTTAATTAAAAAAACTATAACTACACAAAGAAAAACAATAACTATGATAAGATGAATTGCTTCCAACTGAGCATTCCTTTCTCTTCAAGGGAAGGTAGTAACCTCCAAGGGAGAGTAAGAAAGAGACAAGAGAAAAAAGATAGAATAAATAAGATAACTATTGTCTCTAATCAGCCTTTGTCTAATATTATATTTCTCTAGAATCCACTCTAATGTATGATGGAACACAAAAAATACTTAAATAAACTATATGATAATCAGAACTCAACATATCTATGCACATAAAACTTAGATGACCAGCCAAGGATTCAATAAAATAACCGAAGGAAAGGAATAAAAAATAAAGAAGATTAATGAACTATCCAGAAAATGCATTATTTGCCTTGTTCCCAAAAGTTGCATGGTATCAGAGACAAAAGAAACGTCTGAGACATAATCTTCATGGGCATGAAATGTATTGCAACAATCACCTTTCCGGATATCCCAAACCTGCAAATTTTAGAGAGAAGAAATAAGAAAAAGCCCGTCTGAGAAACCAACATGCCAGAGATCATGCTTGTCACCAAATAATTCATAAAAAGTTGTATATCAATTTTAAAGAAAGTGAACACAAAAAGCACCAAAAAAAAAAAACCAGGAAAAGCAATTTCTGAAGAAAATCATCTGTATAATGTTAAGAACTAGAACAGAGTATTTTGCAACTTCACTAGCATTTACATAATGTACATACGGATATAATCTCAAGTAAGTAAATGATAACAAGTACTCGAATACAATTACAAAGTTTGCTAGTACCACAGATGAAATATAACATCAACCATCTGGAATATATGGTAAGGTGCTACAACTGAATATTCAATAGTTAACAACTAGTACAATGACAAGAAGAGGAAGAAGATGGACCCTTTATGTATCCTTTATCATCGCCAGATGCAATGGTTGTCTCCGTTAAGTTGACAAGGCGATTAATTGCATCCCTTTATTTGCAATGCAGAGGATCAAAATTATATCTTTAACGCATAAACCAGAACGAGATGAAGAAAACAAGCTACGAACTAGCGGATTCAGAACACGATCTTTAAATCATGCAAACCCGACGCATCAAAATCAGTGAAGAAACTAAACCACCGCACCTTTGAGGCTGCGATTCGGCGGCGTAGCGGTACCTGTCAGCGCGGGTTTCGAAAGATATTAGGTGATAGCTTCGTCCACATGACAAAGTTAGAATCGTGGCCAGGATCGGAACTAACAGGTGAAGACCGCCGTCCGCCACGAGAGGGGAGGCAGGGTGGAAGGGCAAATCAAAGGGCAGCCTCCCTGAATTGATCTCCATGGGGAGCGCTTCCAAGCTCGGGTTCGTAGCGAGAGGGCGACGGGCGTCGGTAGCCGAATCGTTAGTGTTTAGGGCTTTGGTGTTCTTTACTCATTCCCGCGCTTTAATCGGGTGCGCAATGGTCGAACCCGGTTTTCGCCGCTGAACCCGACGCGAACCCTGAGTACTTTTGTATGTACCCGCCTTGCTACCTGACATATGATTGGTGATAATTGGATTACCACGCAGGTGATTCTGCGAGTAAAACTTTGATGGTGAAAAAGCACGTGCCAGGGCCCGACCCAGACCCGGCCTGCGTGTTGTGGTGGTCAACGTAGATCATCAGGTGTCTAATGGTCAACGCTCTCTCTCTCTCCCTTGAATAGCACCTGCCTTCCAAATCACAGCAGGAGGAAGAAGCGGGCTTCCTCCTCTAAATACGATCAAACACCTTCCCATGCGCGTACATTGCGCAACGCCATTCCCTTTAAGACCCCCCTTCCTCTGCAAACAACACCATCCACCCTCTCCTCGTCTCTCTGCAGCACAGCCACGTACAGAGAACTCAACACAGTCCGGTTCTTCCCTTCCTGTTGCGCGCTTTCTCAAGATGGCTCTCCGACTTGCCTTCGTACCCATCCTCTTGGCAGCACTTCTCCTGGCCGAGGCGGCCTCGGCCGGAGAAGCCACCTACGGCGTCAACGAATGGAGCGTCGCTCCGTTCGCGAGTGGAGATGGCGGGCTTCGGGCGTCGCCAGTCTGCGACGGACGGGTCGGAGACTGCGTCGACGAGGAGGAGGAGATGGCGATGGAGTCGGAGTCCACCCGGCGCAGCCTCGCGCGCTCCGGGGCGAGGTTCATAAGCTACGGCGCGCTCAGCAAGAACCGGGTGCCGTGCAACCGGCGAGGGCAGTCCTACTACAACTGCCAACGGCAAAAGCGGGCGAATCCTTACCGCCGAGGCTGCAGCACCATCACCAGGTGTGCCAGGGATATGCACTAACTATACGCGCATACGTATCCACATGGAGACGTAAGGAACACTTCCTGTAGCAGAAGAAACTGGAGCTGAGTTCTTCATGGCAAGCTGTTGCTTGCTTGATTTCAATTACGCTGTTTTCTTATCTGACGTTTGATGTTTTCATGATGTTGGTAATGCTGTCAGTCATAAATCACACTCTGTCATTCTTTTGCCTATGAAACATATGTAGTAAAGAAGGCCTCACATCTTTGGCTTTGGTGGATAATATCTACTCCATTTGAGATATGCAATTAATATAACATAGTTGCTAAAGGGAAGACCGATTTCCATGGCTACTTTTCTGCCTCCAAACAACAGCTGCGAGGTGTTTGTGCTGTGCGACCATTAATCCATAGCATTTGCACTGATGGTAGTTCTTTGGGTGATCATAAGAACAGTCATTTTCCGAGAGAGGAGATCAGAAATCAATTAATGATTTAGCTTATAGTTATCACTTGTCTGTTCTACGCATTGCGGCTTGTAGCCTTCAGCTTTCATCTTCTGTACTGAATAGCTAATGAGAGATTTGTGATTTTTGCAACAGCAATTTCACCAGCGTATTATAGCTCTGAAGAACTCTTAACACATCCGGCTGTGGCATGAGACAGCAGATGATGTTTTCCCATTTGTTAGGACTCCCATCGATTCATCAGCAGAGCATTTTGCTCAAGTTCATAGAACTGCAACTGATGTGCTTGGAAGGTGGAATTGCTAGGAGTATTTCACTAGTGTCTGTCTTGTTGAGTTCACAATCTCAGGGAAATTTATTACCCAGGAATTGGCCATCCAAATTTGAGTTGACCCACTTGATTTATATTCATGTGGACTCAGTTATTTTGGGTCACTGTGTTGCAAGCATAGAAAGTTATCTGCCACCAAATATGGTTCTCATGATTCAGATAGTAGGCCTTTGCAAGGTGGAAGACTGTTGTCTGCCTCCATGTAGCATGTTCATATGAAGTCTTCAATTTCTTTATCTGAAGTTAACCTGTTTGGAACTGATATTTATATCTCTAATGCTATCTTTGTTGGAGATGTATGCTGTGACATATTCTAGCTTCAAACTTAGCTTGGAGCTGTGCCATTTTCAAGGGTGATTTGGTCCACTAAATAGCTTTTTAGCTCCTCCAATGGACTGGTACATTGTTTTGGGTCCAGATTGCAATTTTATTTGCCTCAATTTGAAGTCTAAGGAAGCTGATGTAGCACACTGTTCTTGGCTTGTTCTACAATGAGCTTGGTAGGTGACTGCAGACAAGAATCTTTCCTGGCTATGATTTGTGCAAGCCAACCAGTCTTTTAGACTGGAAAAGTGATGCAGTGAGCATTGAGTAGTTTACAAGTGAAGCAGCAGATGCTGTTTTCGGCTCAGATGAGCAGATGAAACTTTGAGTTTCATGGCAATCATGATCCTACTCCAAACAATGGTGGGAACACAACAAAGGACCATGTTTTCTTTCAATGATGTCTCCACAGTAGCAGGCTCTTCAAGTTGCACCCACAAATTGCTGAAAACCTGCAGCAGAAGTCACAATTGACTTATTAGTGTATGACCTGATTAAGATATCACATGATGGGCAGAGTAGGTATCAGAGCATGTAAAGATGAGACAGAAGACAACCTAACACCTAAAAGGTCAACAGACAACCTTATTTGATACGACAATGATGATTTCATCAAATTATAACCAGAGAGAGAGATCAGATCTATGACCATCTACAGTGTTCATATTAAGTCTCTATTGCAAAGGTCCTTCAAACAAATATTGTGGTGTCTCTTTTTTACAGTGTAAGATAAGATCTTCTCAACTTCACAAAGACAGGGAGCAGGCAGGCTGGAAGCACACACAATTACCTCAGTTGCAGAATGCTTGTTGTACAGCACACGCAAATAGATGAGTGAATCCAATCGGTTTTATCTGCTCCAGATTTGTAGATTTGGAATAAAAATCATATGAATGACATGCACAATGCATCTAACTAGTGGGTTCTCCTTGACATGATACTGTGAGAGAAGGTCAGGTAGCTGGTGAGCTAAGAGAAGCTGATGACAACATCACAACACACTCCCTTCCCTCTCCGGAATGACAGGTAACAGTTGGATTTCGCTTTTCACGGACAATCTTGTTTCTTTTCGAATCCCAATACAATCTCAAGCCTTCATCTTGCTGCAGTGCGTGTGGCATCAGTGGCCACTATGTGTTCTTGAAAAGGAAGTCACATGTGAGTACTGTCAGGTAAGAGACCAGAGTATTCTTTCATTGGGTCCACCTGGGGTTCATAGTGGAGACACTGGTTTGTATGCGATCCGTGTAGCGCAATTCTTTTTCTCTTCTTCTTCCTTGGTTTGATGTCTGTATTTGGTGGCAGACCTTTTGATAAAGTTGGAAGAGGCAAGAGGGATTTTGTCATATAGTTGCCTAAGAATTGAGCTAAGCATTCCTTTCCTCTTCTTTTGGGTTCCTTTGATCTGAGCAGGATTCCCGCATCTCCGTTTACACATCTCAGTTTCTGAGAGGAATTGCTGCCCTGGTCTGAAGCTGGTGTTGGGGACTTGGGTTTCCAGCTTTCAACAAAATGCTGGCAACCAATGGAGTCTTCTACCCTATTCTTGGCCTTGCATCTTGTGCTGCCTTCATATACATGTCCTTTGGGGACCTGGCATGGGACATTGGCACCCATGTGAGAGGGCCTGAGACGAGCTTTGTGGGAAGGAATGGGACTCGGTTCACTGTGGATGGGAAGGCGTTCTATGTGAATGGTTGGAACTCGTACTGGCTGATGGATCAAGCCGTGGAGGAGGTTAGCAGGCCGAGGGTGAGGGCGATGCTGCAAGCTGGTGCTAAGATGGGGCTCACAGTTTGCAGGACTTGGGCATTCAATGATGGCGCCTACAATGCTCTACAAGTGTCTCTCGGGCATTTTGACGAACGTGTCTTCAAGGTATCAATGTTCATCCAACATTTGATGGTGAAGGTTCTTGAGAGGTCCACAAATCTGGATTTCTCCTTTTCTTTGGTACATCTGCATGTTCATATTCCTTTGGTTCTCTAGAATGATTTCTTCTTCCTTCCTTGAGCTCTACTACTTGGCAGGGCTGGCCTTGTCATACTTCCCAAACTTGTGCAAGGATTGATGAGCTTTGCAAAAGCTGTTGTTTCTTTGTTTCATCTCACTTCTATTTGATGTGTTTCCTCTGGTTTTGTGCATTCACTAAAACATGATCAGATGAATGGTAGGCTTTGACATGCTCAGTTCTTCAGCCAAAAATGGAAGAAACAGAAAAATGACTTCTATTAGTTGATCATCTTCGAAAAAGATGGAAATTTCGTTCTATCTGTTCTTGCATCTAATTCTACTTTGTTTAAGTTCAGTCATATGCAGTGATAACTTGAGTTGCAGGCACTCGATTGGGTCATCGTGGAAGCAAAAAGACATGGCATTCGGCTGCTGCTCAGCTTGGCTAACAATCTGGAGGCTTATGGAGGAAAGACTCAGTATGTCAAATGGGCATGGGAAGAAGGAATTGGATTGAGTTCCTCAAATGATTCCTTCTTTTTTGATCCATCGATCCGCAGTTATTTCAAGACTTACCTAAAGGTGACATGTCTTTGTTGCCAAAAGTTTCTTTTTTCTTTTTTGTGGAGAGGTAAATTCCATCTCTATATTATTCCTTAAAATGTTCAGGAACTGATAATTAATACATGATGGTTCTTTGAAATTCACCTCAATTCACATAGTTATATGTAAGCGAAATCGGAGGAATAATTTTTCTAAGTGATTTAGCATTCCAGTAGCATACACTCAATTAGAACATCATGCACTTTTGGTGATTAAGATGTATACTCTGCTGGTACATGAGATGGATCTGATCTATTTCCTCAACTTAATTGTGTTCTTTTTTCAGACTATATTGACAAGGAAGAACCACTTGAATGGGATTCAGTATAAAGATGATCCCACAATTTTTGCTTGGGAACTCATGAACGAACCACGATGTATGTCTGATGTGTCTGGTGACACTCTCCAAGTAAGTCTCTTCTTCACATTACAATTCGTTGTGAGGAACCAGTGCGATTCCAGGAAAAGTAGTTTACTGTGGATGATAACAACAGAGAACCTTCAGAATCAAAGAATAAACTTAGTGATCGTCATATTCTTCTCCTATAATAAGAACACTACTCCTGCTAAGTTAATTATCTCCTTGTCCCGCTGATACAAAGAAAGATAACAAGGGCTAAAAAGAGAGGTCTAATATGCATTAATCATGTCCAAGACCAGTAGCTTCTCTTGAAATTTCTCGGAGGTCTAATGACTAGAAATGTGATGTGATTTCATGTTTTGCATGTCACTTTCATCATCTACCCTGGTAGCTAGAGCTCATAGTAGTCTGCTTGGTAACATAGTACAGGATCCGAGAAAAGCTGCTAGTAGCACATGCAAATGAAAGAAACATTTCTGACCATCATCTCTTAAATTGGGCTTCACTATATCCCGTAAATGAATGAAGTGGTCTGAATTCAAGACTAGTTTCTTGGTTTGCTGAAGCCTATAATTAGATAATGCAGAAATAGATGTCCCAAATGTGTTTTAGATTGAAACTAGCAAGTTGCTTTAGAAAGCATTTCTAGTGCTATACACCTCAGCTTTTTCATTATTCTTATCAATTGAAAGACCAGATTTATTGGCAAATTAGAAATCAAAGTAATTAAGATTATGTCTACTTAATAAAACATATTAAATGTGTGAGAACAAGAGAGGATAGGGATACCTTGGCATATATCTTCTTGTTACCATTCAAGTTTTGATATAAGCTATTTGCAAGTTGCAAAACAAGGATGAGATGATTGAATGGAATTTTTTATATACTCTTACGGTCATCTCTTTGTGCAGCATTCAGTACCAGATCCTATGACCTTACCGATTATGTTTTTAGAACACATTCAGTTATTTAGCGATTTGAACCATTGCAAAGTTTGCAGAAATGATAAGAAACCGAACAAACAAAAAAATGAAAATTTTGTAGTAGGAAATAATGAGTCGTGCCATCAAATTGCTAGAATTTTATGCAAGATGATTGGGTTGTGAAGTATGTTCTTGTACTGAATCAGCAAAAGCTACAGCCATGATGTGAATGAATTTGGAATTCCGCTGGTTTTGTTCTTTTTGAATTCTGCAGAAGTGGATCGAAGAAATGGCAGCATATGTGAAATCAATCGACAAAAATCATCTCTTGACTATAGGACTCGAGGGGTTTTATGGTTCCACAAGTCCACCAGAGAAGCTGAATGTGAACCCTGGACAATGGTTTAGCACGGTGGGGTCTGATTTCGTCCGAAACTCCAGAGTACCAGAAATAGACTTTGCTTCTGTTCATATCTACCCCGATCAATGGTAGGAACCAACTACTATCTACATGTGTTAGTTTCTTGTCTCATGACAATTAATTCATGCACCAGTCCATATACAATGTTCTTCTGTAGGGAAGTAGGTGCAGGACTGGATCAGAAAATGAAGTACATCTCGAGATGGTTGACATCTCACATCGAAGACGGGGACAAAGAACTCAAGAAACCTGTCTTGTTCACTGAATTCGGCCTCTCCGATAAGACCAAAGGTTTTGATCACTCCCACAGAGATGTGTTCTACAAGTCCATCTTCAACATCGTCTACAGATCTGCACGGAAGGGCAGATCAGGTGCAGGAGCCTTTGTGTGGCAATTTATGGTTGCAGGCATGCAGGAGTACTGCGATGATTTCGGGTTTGTGCCGGAGGAGAGGCCTTCGATGTACAGGCTGATAAAGAAGCAGTCATGCAGGATGGCGAAACTGAGCTATGGGATAGGTTTGCTCAAGACAAGATTTGGAAAGCTATGTGCAGAGTAAACATTTATCGCACTTTTGATTCTGCTATTTCTTAGTGGAAGTCATTGGAGAGGAAGCTTTGGTTTATATGCTTCTGGAGGCTATTGGTCTGGACAACAAGCATACATATTCTTTAATGTAAAGAAATTTTATCTGCGTGGCATCAATGCAAGTCCTATAAATTGTGCAATAGAAAGAGGGAACTGTTTTCAAGAAATCACACTGAAAGATGATTGCAGTGACTCTCTCTGTATCCTGTGTGGAGGTTCCTGTGATTGAAATCTCCCAAGACATCCTTCAGAAATCCACATATGACCATTAACCATATAAGATTTAGGTGATAGTCAATAGCAAGCATCACTTGGGACCATTTAATCTTTCAAACATGTCACATTTAATCTTTCAAGGCAACACAAGCCAATGTAGGAACTCAGCAGCCAGCAAACACTCATAACAGCTGATTCTTCACATATAAGTAGAATTTGAACATCTTTCAAGAGTTATTCACTGTTAACTAAAACAGGAGGACACTAGTGAGTTCAAAATTTCTTGAATGAAGCAGGCTCTATTCACATGGTAATTGTTGAGGTGAAACAAAGTGGCATTTCTCAAAGTACAAACAAGATAACTGAAGAAATCAAGGCAGGCAAGCTATAGAGAAAAAGTGTCTGTGGTTGAAAGCACTCTCTCATGAAAACACAAGTAACTCAGGCTGATCTTTGCTCCAGAATAAATAGCTTTTACACTCCCACTGTATTGCTGTGCTGCCATCTCCACAGGCATAATCACCTTCAGTGGCATCTGAAACAATGGACAGAAGCAACGTGTCAATCCAAAGTAAGCTTGTCTTGTACTCATGGGCCGACAAAAAATAAAGCTATTTGACCTAATTCTTGATGAAGCTCATAATACAGTTAAATTAGCAACTAACCATAGTCGAGAAATAGTACATAAATCTTGACTTAAAAACTTATAGGACTTGACCATAAATACTAGCCAGAGCAAAGTAAACAATGTAAATCTTGGCTGCACCAATAGAAATTAGTAAGCTTTATAGAACTCTCTTTTGTTAAAATCTCTTTTGGCTACTCTTCATATAGAAAAAGAAGTTTCAACCAGGACATCCGTCCACAAATAGGAAACAGAACATACAGATCGTAGGACATACAACAGCACAAAAAAGCATTCTTCTCTCATTACCAATCAGTTAATGTGACTGAGTCAGTTAAGCTTTCATTGATTTACTACTCTTGCTTTGCATTCTTCAAACAGCTTGAAAGAAGTTAGCCACAGTGTCTCTGCAAGTCTAGCATCATATGAAACTGGAGAAGATTTAATTGTCCTACCCTTCGCCCCAAAGAAGTATCTACCTGATGCTTCCTAGAACAAAATACATAACAAATGGTAAATACGAGTTTCTTCTGAATAAAAAGATGATCCATGACAGATACATCAATGAAGCTTACAGGCGGTGCCAATGCTGCGTCCATGATAGAGTCAACCCCAATTTCAGGAGACTGCAGAAGCTGCAGGAATCCTAGAACCAAAAAGGCCAGCCTTTTTAGGGATGGAGGAAGTTCCCTCATTATGTTCGTTGCCACTGCTCCAGGATCAGCGGCCCTAAAATATAAGAAAGTAAATCAATAGTCAGCATCTGAAGGCTTCTTCATTTTAAATCAGTGAAAATGAATATGATAATGGTTCAAGACCTTTCTCTGTTGCAACCCACAACAGCATTGTACATTTGACAAGCAATTATTGGATATTTCAGCTGGTCATCATCAAATGGTGACTTCTTATAAGGACAACCAAGTAAAAGATTATCCTGGGAATCCATAAATTTATGTTTAAAATCAACTAAAAAAAATGGCATTTAGTTACCGTCGCATGATACTGTATGGTTGGTAGCAATTATAGAATAATGTACTTCTATTTATTTATAGGCAGCACTTAGCCTAATTAAAAGGTTTATGATATTTAAACAAAATTCTAGTACCAACAAAATAAAATGTAGATAAGTAAACAGAAGCAAGATTGTGTCTTGCCATTATTGAGTATGGTCACATACATGATAGAGACATTTGAAGCTGGATCCATCACATAAAGTTGGCGATGAAGCTCATATGAGAATAGCAGAGTACAAACTGTCATGCATGAAATCACTGATCATTAACAATGAAATATAAGTGGACACTATGTTTTCTATTACTGAACTTACATTTAGAGTACTCATAGGTTTGAGCAAACTGATACTTGCCCAAAGTAGACAAGCAATGGAGATTTTCTCTGGCCAGGTTTCCCATATTGACGTCAACATGGGATACTAAGAACAAAAATAAGGGAACAAAGTGGTTAGTATTTGATACACATAGTAATGTGGAAGCAATGTTCAATGCAGTTTCACTAAACAGGAAGATGTCAGCTTCAAAATTTAGAATTCCCAAGAAATGAAATATTGCATATTTAGTGGTTTTAATTTACGCTCACCACTTCTATGAGTAAAAGATGTCACGTTAACTATCCTGGAAGGTACAGGGCTATTCTTGAGCAGTGGCAACATAATATTGGTCAGAAAGAATGCACCAAGGTAGTTTGTTTCCATCATCCTGTAAAAAGAAAAACCAAATCAAGACAACAATCTTAGATGTTAAGTAAGAAAACATTTGTCCAGACAATATGGCAAGTAAAAAATGAAAATATTGATAAACCGTCAACTCTCATAAGAATAAATATGAAATGCTATTCTGCTTAAAAAACTAAAATGGAACATGATTATAAAATAAAACAAGATAAATTACCTATGATCTTTAGAGAGCATTTGGATTAAGAATCATTATTACTTGTTTCAAGGATACACGAAGCATAACCACACATATCTTGGTTTAGAAATGGACATCTCTTCAACAACTTGAAACATACAATTATAATTTGCCAATGTCACAATGCTTGACCTGTTACATGTCAGTAAACATTCAGTAATTTGTATATAAAAATCAAGAAACAGACAATGTGTTGCATATTTAGCAATGTGTTGCATATTTTCCAGCTCAATATCTCAAAAAAGTTTTCCGATTCACAAGAAGAGAAATAGGACAGGAAACACACATTCTATCAACTAGCACACAGACCTTTATTCCTGATACCCAGAAATACTGTCAGTAGTCAAGGAAACAGTTCATAATCTCAAGAGTGACAAACGGGCCTTCCAATGCTTAGTTGCTTACGACTGTTGGCTCAGCTTATTAGAGACACAAGATATGGGACCACATCATAAAAGATTCAAAGAATTTAGTGAGCAATTTTATCATGTATCATCTCTATGATCAATAGTTTTAAGTTCATGGATCCTTAATAAAAGCAACTATTCTCATAAGGTTGCTCTTAGCTTATGTTTCTTGTGATTTAGTGGTTTCCATCACTGAGTTTCTGTCGTTACCTAACCTATCCAATTAAGAATAACAGTCTGCCTTATATAATGGAGAAAGTACTCACAAGAAGGCAAAATATATGAAGTTTTGCACATTAGAATATGCACAAGTGTTCATAAGAAGGCATCAATCCTTCATACTCTACTAAATCAGAAGAACTTCTAAAGTGGAGGAAGTACATAACAAGAGAAGAAAACTGGCAATAAGAACACAGGAACTAATACAGTAAAAGACTTTGTAAAAAGGAACTGAGGGATTACTGGTCAAATCCATCGGCGGTAACTCTGGAGGATTTTGCCAAAATTCCAGCATTATTTATAAGAAGTTGAATTGAGGGATGCAGATTAGACTCCTCCAGCCACTGTTTTATTGAACTCTCAAACTTCATAATTGAATGAATGGATGATATGTCAACCTGAAATGCTTCCACACAGGCATTCTGGTCATGTTTCTTGATCTCTTGAATAGTCTGTCAAAGAGGCAGGGAAACAGTCAGTGAAGAACCAACATAAGTTGCAAACAGGGTATGAAAAGTGGACGATATTACTCCAGCAATCATGCATACCTTAGTTAGTGTCTGAGGATTACGCCCAGCTGGCAGTCAGACATACAAAAGAACAGTTATGGTTAAAACTTAAAAGAACCATCAGTTTACCCAAGATTGGTATGACATCTACTATGAAAAAAAGTTTACATATCAGTTAAATTTATCCATAATATGCCTAAAAGAATCATTAGCCTAGACAAGATTGGCACAGGATGTGCTACGAAAGAACCATCTATGCCAGTCAAAAACTCAAGTCCAAGTCAACTCATACAAATATATGGAACTCATCAAGCTACATAATAGTCAAGCATTGCATGAGTCTACAAGATGGATGAAACATCCATGGTTAAAAGTTAAAGGAAGAAATAAGTACATTAAAATAAGAGAAAAAAAGTTCCACCTAAATACAACTCTAATAGCACATAGCATAGTTGGTCAAGTAGAAACAGTCCTTATAAATGACTTTGGAACTATCTTTATCTATTTTTGCCAAATTTAAGTTCTTTCAGAACACCACTTCTGGGTTCCAGTCCACCTTCAGTGAACCAAGCATAGAACTCAGGCCACTTTCATCAAGGATCCCCATTGGTTGTTCAGCTCTGCAGAAACAAACTGATTCATTCTACGCTTTAGCAAAGTTCTTGAGTCATATTTTCCATCTGGAACACTTGCTTGTGCTTTCACATCTCTCTAAAATTGCAGTCATAGTAAGATCTTGGTTTATTAAATTTTTAACACAGCATGACAAATCAATTTTGTGCAAAAATCCAAGTGCTAATAAGTCAAATAGTACCTTCGAGAAAGAAAATACATGTGGATCAGATGTTCGCGGAAATGGCTCAGAAAATAGATTTCTAATATGTCCTTACCAAGAATAACAAGGTAGCCTTCCGCTGCCAGGGCTCTTGCGGCGGCCGCGCCCAAGCCGGAACTCGCCTGCAAACAACGGAAAGTTTTCGTTATCCTTCCGAGAAGCCAGTTAGGTGTGCAGGCGGTGCACTTACGCCGGTGATGACGCCGAGGGGTCTCTGGATCGGGGAGGAAGGGCCGGGTGCAAAGCGGCGGCGAGGGAAGCGTGGTGGCGTCGGTCCGAGGAGGGAGGGGAAGAGGGCGGAGAGGCGCGGGGCGAGGAGGAGGTAGAGGTGGGAGTAGAGGAGGGAGAGGGTCCAGCACACGGCCATCCTCCAGAACTCGAGCGAGCACACCATGTACACCGCTTCCCAATCCACCACAACCATCGTTCTCCTCCTCGTTCCACGCGCGACTGCTCTCCAACTCCGCTGTTTTATTTTCCTCCCTTGGCAACATCATGTCAAACGGGTCGGATTGTATCGTATCGAATCGGGTCAAGATTCTCGGTTGTATTGGAGAGAATCCTAAACACCGTCAAATAGATTCGGGTAAGATTCTCTCTGTCGTCGCTACAAGAACCCAAACCAACCTTTGAAGCCCCCCTCCCTGCGTCTCTCCGCATCGAAGACGAGATCGGACCCGTCGATCCTACTCGTCGGGGCGTCTGCTCCCTGTCTCTTTTGCGAGCAACGTCCGAATCGATCCGCAAATTCTAGGGCTTTCCGAATGGGGTCGAATCGGTAAAGGATGCCGGAGATGCGTAGCGGCGCGCGCAGGGGCCGCGTGCAGACGAAGCCGGTGGTCCAGGCTGACCTGCCCAGCACCAGGCGGCGGCGGGCGGCGAGGACCCATCAGCCGGTGGATGATAACCCGCTACCGACCAGGTCTGCCGAGCGGAGGAAAGGAATCGAATTGGTGGAGGGCTGCGGCAAAGTCGGAGGTTCGGGCCGGGAGGAGAAC
Source organism: Musa acuminata AAA Group (assembly GCF_036884655.1). Lineage (NCBI taxonomy): Eukaryota > Viridiplantae > Streptophyta > Magnoliopsida > Zingiberales > Musaceae > Musa > Musa acuminata. Next base: position 6,659,715 of record NC_088331.1, on the reverse strand, counting down.
AGGGAAGGAGTCGGAGAGAAGACGACGAATGACTTCGATAGGTGGCCGCCCTCCGGAAAAAGTGACACCTTTTTCGTCACTCCTGCCGTGGTTACTGATACAAATTGAGCAGAAGCGCCGCATGCTATCCCAATCCCTACGTTTTAATTCGGTTTTACCAACGACAATATAAAACAAACGATAAAAAAATAATTTTAATTTGGTAATGGCGGAGAACGTCAGTGATGACAGACGACGGTGAGTTAGCCATCATCTTCGTTGTAGATGCCATGGTGGTGATTGCCATCTGTGTCGACGCCGACGTAATTGTCGAGCAAAGAAAGGGTCGCGATGCAGGTGTTGAGCGGCCACCATCTTCGCCATCCTCCTCGCCCGCGCCTCTGTGCTCTTCCTTCGTCAACGTCGTTGGTGTCTTCTCCACAAGCATTACTTCAACAAGGACGACGCTCGCTCCGACTTTGACTGCGTCGACTCCGTGGCGGTGCCCCCAAGTTGTCCCCTTCCGCAGCTGCATCAGTCGAATTCCTCTTCCCTTGAGACCCTCGTAAACGCCCACTATGACGAAATGGTGGCCACCTCGTCGTTGATGTCAAAGGAATTCTATTCCCTGCAGTTGCCAAGAAGAGAAGCTCCGAAAGGTTGGTAGACGAGTGATTGTTAGGTGAGTACGTTATTGTAGCTCTTCTCATCCATAACAATCATACCGTCGTCTATCACCACTAAATTAAAATAAAATAAATAAATAAATCTAGATATTTTATTTTCGTAATTATACGGATGCAGATGTATTGAACAGCAAGAAGCCCAACAATCCATGTCTTGTCCATCTCATCGAATCTGCATTGTGCTTTTTCTGCCTACTAAAGTGGGAAGAACAATTGGGTCACACCAAAGCATGCAGAGATGTATTGAACAGAAAGAAGCAGATTCTTAAAAATGCCCCCTTACAGAAAAGAACTCATACTATCAGGAAATTTTTCAGGTAATCTGCTGCTTCAACGGGTTACATGATATATGGAATTAATCAAAAAAGTATAGAGAACCCAACTAGAGGAACACAATTTAGCAGCTGGTTACGATTTTCTGTTGTCAATCTACTCTAGAATCTGAATTCAGATGTCTTCCCAGAAACCTCTTCAAGCATGTCGAGAAAACCTTTTCTTCTTGTGTCTTGGAAAACAGAAACATCGAGGTGTAGATGGTTCGAGGATGCAGCCTCGAATCTGGTCCAAAGCTCTCTCTTGAGTGTGGTTTCTCCAGGCAGCTCTTCATGGGTGCTATCCAAATTCTTACAGATAGGAGTGGCAAGTGAGAGCTGGCTGTTCGCAGGGGTTGGAAGCGGCTTCTCATCTGATGGTTCCAGCAGAATACAAGTCCTGGGGGGTGATAAGAACCAATTAAGAGTTCCATCAACTTTCTTCCTCCGACTCATGGATACAGGAGCAGCCTGCATACCAAATAGCTCCTGGCACGTCATAGACAAGCTATCTGAAACTTCAGCATCATTGTCATCCTCAGGTACTCCATCCTGCTGACTTGGCTCAGAGATTGGATCAAGCATTCCAGAACTCTTTGGTAAGCGCAAAGTTATCTCGTTTTCCCTGTTTTTCTGATTTGAAAGACTCAAAGGAGAAGCAGATCCAGAATCCAATGCACCACTCATTTGTCCAAAAGAATGAGCATTTGACAAACCAGTTGGTTCGTGTTTTTCTTCCACTCGTTCGATCAGATCGCGGCAAGCATTACCAACATTAACTGAAAATGGAGGTAACTTATGACGACCAGATTGCTCTTTCTCTGTGAATACTCCTGCCATATGTTTGGATGATCCAGGGCATTTAGACACAGATGGTTTGCCTTTGGGTAATGGTGTTAGCAGAAATAGTTGTCTTCCACAATCAACAGTACAGGTGCCGGCACGCCAAGAGACAAGAGGTGAAGAAGAAACTATCAGGTTGAGCTCAGGTTCATTTCTTCTGCTTGCAGCAGCATCTCTATCTCTCACTGCACCAGGAACAGGATTGGTATCTAAAGACTTGAGCTTGTTTTCAGTGGCTGTTAAAGAAGTGTCAAATGATTGCCGTAGTCTTGAGAACCATGGCTGCATAAGAGCAAATAAACCATAAGTGGCAATATGATGCATAAATCGTACCTTCTCCAGTTTTGAAAGGTAGATCCAATCTACTTCAATGTTCTCAGAAATGTAAGTTCCTCGGCGACAACCAATACAATTAGGTGATAAACTTCAGATCAGCAATCAAACCAAATTTAACACATACCTTCAAAGAGAAATGAATGTCAGATAATATACTTCTGAAGGAATCAATATCTTGGCTTGCTTTCTTGCTTATTGTTCTGTTCTCCATAGCTTGAGCAATTAATTCATCAATCTGCAAAAATTATCAATGACGAGCTGCATATCACTTAAGTACCAAAAAATAGAACATTTTGAACATTACCTGCAAAAAAGAATGCAAATGCAAAATCCACAGCCAGGGAACCAGACATGACCATTCTAAATGCCAATATATCAGATATACAATAGAACAACAACTATAACAAGTCGCAATAACCCAACTTTTGTCAGGTATTGCATAGACCATACAAAATAATGTGCATCTACTACTTAGACAATAAGTTGTCGTTTTTGAATAAGATTATATCGGCGATTCAAAGCTGAGCAAATGTACAAACAAAATACTGTACACCATTGAGGATGAAGAAAGTACATAACATCAAATCCAGAACCCTCCCACCACCCAATCAACAGGATAGGTGGGAAGCCAAGCACACCGTATTTCTCATTGCTCAGGAACCAAAGCAATACAAGAACACAAGAAAAGTGTCAAGAATCCAAATCATAATAACCAAACATAAAGAATGACTTGAAAGTCGAAATCTTTGGCAGGATGGTAGCAAATTGTTCTAATGCTCAAAGACGCCATACTAGAGTCCCATTTAAACCCTAAGGTTTTGATTCCGAAGCGGATGCCAATCTAGGGTTTCCAATCGACGTACCTGGCTGACGAGACTGGAGAGGTCGGACCGGAGGAGGAGGAGGCGATCGAGGGCGCCGTCGGCCCCGTCCTTGGCCCTGCTCTTCTTACGCGATGGGAGGGCGTTGGCGGCGTTGGATACGTCGCGGAGAGGCTTCCTCGCCGCCGATTTCCCTCGGTGGCTCTTCATCGTCTGGTCTACCGCTCCCCTCTCGTGCCCTTCTGCGCTCTCCGATCGAGGACGAAGAGGAAGAACAAGAAGCGCCCCCAACGGATATGAGGTTTAAACCTCGAGCCTTCTTTTGTCGCTGGTTTTGTTCCCTTGCCCTAGGTTGTTTTATTACCCATCACATCGTAACTCGTCTAATATACCTTCCATGTTCACAGGGGGACCCATGACACTTATAGTCACAGAGTTCGTACACATCGGTGATGGGTAAGAGTCGTGCACCGCGAATTATTATCACCTTCGCATTACTTGGTCAGCCCTGAAACTTCCCAAGGGTTGTCGCCGCCTTCCAAATGCCTGACGTGCGGGCCCACGAGGTGTGGGTCCCACCGCAATGGACCTGCTTGAGTCCACGTCAGCCTCGTGCATACCGGTAATTAGTCTTCTCATCTTCATCCTCGAGACCCTCACCCGATGCAGGTCGAGAGGAACAGGATAAAGGAATCAACACACACGGCGTGGGAGGAGATCGAACAGTTGGTGATCACCTGATCCATCGATCTTTTCTCTCTCATTTCAACTGCAGATGTTGGAGGAGGCAATTCCTGTGGTTCCCTATGATGTTTCTGCCGTGGAGGACAAATCAGACTCGCAGCCTGAAACTGAAGTATCTTCGTTGTGCAAGGTAAGAAACTGCAGGCTATGGAATGATTCCATGCTACAATGATGGCCATGCATTCCCAGTGGGCTCACTTTATTCCACGCTCGAGAAAGAATATGTTCAATCGGTATAGACCTAAAAACTGGGTAGAGAACTGCGGAAGCTGGGAATACATCTGCTGCAGAAGAAGAAGATGATTGTAATTGTCTGGTTCATTCAGATGATGCACATGGCAGTTCAAAAGGAGGAGACATTTAAGACATAACAGAGGTTCTGAAAGCTGGAGTTTTTAGCTGGTGAGTTCTCATGAAGTGGAGCACAGATGATTCCCATTAACCTTTTGAAATTAGAGCAAACTTTTTATCTTTTGATTGTTGTTTGTTCTCAAGATAGGGATCCATTAGCAAATGATTGGTTCAATAGATATCTTCATCCAATAAGAACAAGCTGAGCCTATAGTCAACTTAGTTGAAGCTGATTGATGTGCTTGATGTCAGGATGTCTCTTCCCAACCTCACAACCAAATGGCAAATGACAAAAAAATATTGAAGCATTCTCATGGTGTCTTGATGAAGAACAGTGCACTGTGTAATAATTTGGCTGCCATCAATCTATAGCGGTTGATATTTTTGCAGTAAGATTAAGCAGGACCTAATAGTCAAGTATATTTCTGAGGCCAAAATGCCACTGAGGTTACAAGAGAAACCACAGCAATGAATCAGATGGACAGTGGATGTCATTCTCACAAGATGACATGAAGTGAGAAACATTAATCATGGGATCTCCAAGTTCAATGCATCTCCCCCATCTCTTCTAACTTTCTTCAAAAGCAATCAATCCACCAGTGAGTGGATCATCCAAACACTCTCTTTTGTTACCAGTAAAAGATTTCTCAAGGTTGTTTATTGGAGGAGAGCTACTGTCACCAATTTCTACTTGGAGTAAGAAATTTTGGGCCACTAAGAATCTTGACAAATCCATCAAAAGAGAAAGCCAAATATCAACTTCTATCATTGGCACCGAAAGAGAAGCTTGGAGTTTTCAAAGCTGGCGAGAAGTATCCATCACTTCCAAAACACTTCTCCAGCTACACCTCTCACCATACATTGAGGCTTTGTTATAGTCTAAGATTCCAAGGAATAAGGCACTGTTTGATCTTTGTTACATACACTAAGGAATAAGATCTGCAGATCAGAGTCCATGATCTTACAGCCCCTCCCATGGCTGGACCACCTCCCCACCGCCGCCTAGAAAGCAGAATACACTGCATCGAGGGCCCTCCTACTCTCACCTCCCTCCTCCACAAGCTACCAGCTTTCAACAGGATTAAACAACAGATCGCAGTCATGGATGCTTGCAGAAATTCATAATGGCATCTATTGAGGTCCCCCCGGCCACTGTCGTCGCTTGGCATTAACTCAGCTCCAATGTCCAACTCCACAAGCCTAGTCACAGTGCCACCGCAGAGTTCTCCAAGTGCTCTGAAGTAGTAGCTACAGCAGGACTGATAATAATTGGTGTTGTCACCGACCAGTGCAAAGTGTTTGACATCGAGTAGCTTTGGTTGCGCACGCTTTTGTGCTTTTCTCGTGTTTCTTTTTGCTGCGTGTGAGAGAGGGAGGTGGCGACAGCAGATGTGTCTGCGGGTGACTCGCATCTCTATCCTATGCTTGACTTGGGAACGTGTGTTGCTGCCACAGGAGCAGCGCGCCTTCGTTCCACTGTCGCCTGCTTTGAGTGAGCCCTGCTCTAAATTCCCCTTCTTGGTCCGGTTTACAGCTGCGGTGTCTGCTGTCTTGATCCCCCCCTTTATCGCACTCCGAATTCGGTGGAGGGGGAAGACGACAAAGACAAGGAGACATTTTCCAGGCGCGACAGCCTTTTCGGTTGCTTATCCTCTGCGAAAGATTTGGTTTTGAAGTGTTGGGCTGGTGCAACTGGTGTTGTTCCCCGAGCTCGGAGAGTTTTGGAACTTCGAGCGGCGGTGTTGCAGGGGAAAAGAAAGGGTGAAAAGCTTTCCGCTGTTCCGGAAGAGATTTCTCCTGTCTGTCTCCTTGGGTACAGGCCATTGTTTCATAAGGTGAGCAGTCTTTTCCAAGGTTTCTTCTTCGTTTCCTGGTATTAGCTTTGCACATCAGTGGCTATGATGATCAACTTCGAGAATAGTGTTCTTTTTTCTTTTGCTTCTCCTTTGCTCTAGCACAAGAGAGTTGTTCTTAAAAGTGGGTCTTTTAGATGGTGCTTCATTTTTTCCTGTCAAAAATTGAATTTTCACATTTAATTGACGAGGAAAACAGTAGAACAGAAGTGGTTGTTCAGTAATCCCTTCTTGAACCAGCAACTGTGACTAGAAAGTGTTACATCAATGCAGATTTGGTCACTCTCTTTCCATTCTTGGTCCACTAGAGAAGATAGGCATGGAAGAAGGTCTCAGAGGAGGAGTATGTCCTCAGCTGCTTGATTTGATGCCAAACAAAAGAGATTGGATAGTGAAGGATGATGGGAGAGGAGGGGAAATGAAAGCTTCACAGCTAGAGGTGGAGAGTTTGGAGCTGAGACTTGGCCTCCCTGCAACTGAAGAAGAAAAAGACCCCTCTGTTCTCTCTCTTGCTCTCTTTTACAAGTCCTCCAAAACCACCACCAACAACAACAACAACAAGAACCACCACTGTGCTGGATCCAAAAGGGGTTTCTTTGGCACATTTGAGTCCAGAGCAGAAGGTATTTCAAGCCAAATGTTTGCCTTCCTTGATGGGTTTAGATTTGTGTACCATATTCTTCTCCTTTATTTCAGGACCTCAGCAGCAGAAGACAAGTGGGGCAAATCTAAAAGATGAGCTGCATCAGAGCCAAGAGAGAAAGGTAGCACATGAGGCCCCTGAAAATGCATCTGCGGCAAACATGAACTCTCAGACAAGGTAGCCATAATGGAACCTATGTATTAGTATCTTCCCCTCAAACCTTGGATTTTTCTTTCAAAGTGTCTGTAAGTTCTGCAATCTATTCACATGTTTGTTTATTTATGATGGTATCCTTGCCTTTGTTAATATCTCTCTTGTGCACATGTGGCCTCTTATATAATCTATTATTTCACAGGATACTAAATACTCAGTTGAGTAATAGCTAATTAGTATTAGTGATGTGGATTATTGTAGTCTATGCATGTGACAGGATTTGGTTTACCCTCTGATCTTTGTGTTGGCCATTTCATAGTTGAATTCTTTTTAGAAACAACTGCTTCTAAACCATTTGTTAGCCTATCCCAGCTAAGTTTATTTTCTTCTCGTCTCATTCTCTGGTTTGCTCTTAGGATATTAACCTCTTTGTTTTCTTTTAGCTATTTTTATAGCATGCCTAATTTTCAGAAGAAAAGTTAAGTCCTGATTTATATATGTAGTGATACTTGATTACATCATTTGAGTACTTACTGAAGTGTTTTCACTTACATTTTTCTTTTAGATCAAACCATAATATGTCTAATTTATCTTCGCATTCTGCTTGGCACATTAACATCAGAGCTGCATCTGTTCCTCTGGTTGGTTGGCCTCCTATCCGCACCTTCAGAAAGAATTTCGCTACCGGCTCATCCAAGCCGTCTCCTGAACCACAGAGTGGGGATTTGCAGTCCAAAGTGAAGCTTGAGGACTGCAAGAAGGGCTTGTTTGTGAAAATTAACATGGAAGGCATTCCAATTGGCAGAAAAATAGACCTGTCAACCTATAACAGCTACGAGAAGCTCTCTCTAGCTGTGGAGGAACACTTTCAAGATCTTCTAGCAGGTAAATCTGTAATCTAATTCAGAATTAAGAAGAGTACTCTTTTCATTTAGTACTCATTCAGCAGGGGCTCAAGTTCATTCTTCGTTTAAGTTCGACTTGTGCAGATACTTGTTGGCTTGACTTCCTCGCTCAAACATTCTCTGTTTATCTATAATGTCTTGTTTGCTGCTTATACTGCACCTTTCTTGATAAGTATGGAAGAATATGTCCCATGCACATCCTTGAATCATTAGTAGCTTCATGTTTGCATAATTTACATCATCTTTCCTTCTTCTTTTTTTCTCAAACTGATATATAGCCTAATATTTTGTGATTCTCGCTGGTCAGTTGCATAAACCTATATTTACATCATTGATGCAAAATAAACAAAAGAAGATCTGTTAGTTTGCTTACATTTTTTGTTATTATATTGTAGCTCAAAAAGATCCTTCTACTGCTGATACTTTGAAGGATGGAGAAAAACAAGTATTTACAGGCTTATTAGATGGTACTGGTGAATATTCACTGATCTATGAAGATAATGAAGGAGATAGGATGCTTGTTGGAGATGTACCTTGGGAGTAAGCTTTCCTTTCCCTGCGTTTGCACTTACCAGTTTAGAAAAGTGTCTGATTTTAGTTGCTCTTTCAAATGCATGAATATGGTACCGTATAGCACTTGTTGGATCAACCGATCGACTGCGAACATTTTTCTCTTGTGTTTGATTATCACATAATATATGTGATTATCTATCGGACAACAGTACATGTTAGAGCAAATTTGCACAACAAATTCTAACATAGAATTTTCAACTATCATCTGACCACACAGCACTTCCTGAAACAATAAGATCGAATTTCCTTAAGAGATTTATTTTAAGGATTCAACTTTTTTCTTGTCTTCCGTAGCACAAACTTCTGGCTTACAATTCCTCCATTGGTGTGGTATCACTTCTATCCTAAATTGAAGACATAATAAGTAAGGCGAAGAGCAATTAGATTAATAAGACATCGACATTCATTTTTTTCATAATTCCTGATCCAAGAAGATTGACCAGAGGCAAAGAAAATAACTGATTGTCAAATGAGAAGAAATTGCAAGCCATTGTCAAATGAGGCTCCATTCAAATAGACTAGAGGAAGAAACACCAATGTGGTACTTTTTCTTTCAGGCAAAAGGATATATGAAATGTGACCCTATTGTTGACCTTGTATAAATTCCATTTTAGTCATGAGATTTAACATGCTTATGCAAAATTTTTGCCTCATGTCGCACTTAGTTTCTCATTTTTATGCTTACAGGTCTTTCTATCTGAATATTGCAATTCAGCATGAATCAAGAACATTAATTGAACTAATATTTCAAGATTCTAAAATCCTTTTTTTTGTTATTTGACACTTCCAGCATGTTTGTTTCGATGGCTAAAAGGCTGAGGGTGATCAAGAGCACCGATCTTTCTGTAATTCGTGTGTAAGTTTGCGGTTTTTGTTTTCGTCAATCTGTAAGTACTAGTCACACATTAGCTTTACTAACAACTTCATAATAGGGGATCCAAAGAGAATTGTGGTGACTTGGTTCCTCTAATTTACATCTTTAACTCATCTGCTTAATTTAATGCAAAGTAATCTGTTCATATTTTTCAGTCAGGACCAGTATGCAGGAAAAGAACAGCAACAGAGTGTTGAATTATATTAGGAGAAGGCATTCCCTGTTCAGGCTTTCATCTAATGCTTCTTTCTTTTATGTGCAATGTATGGGTTGGTGGATGCAACCGAGTGTTTTTCTCATACTTTTTGGTTCAACTTGAGTTCAAATTCCTCCTAATTTTCCCCCTTATTGGGGTTGTGGAGTTCGTGCTTTTGAACGATATATATATAATAATGTGTAAACTCATGATATCCAACTGCCTGCTTATTTGCATATGGTTATGCCTCCGTTGAGTGGTGAAAGTCTGACAGCTATTTATGCTGACATATATGTTGAAGATACAGAAAGTTGGTTGGTCGTTGATGGTGTGAAATGTTGGGAACGTCTCTGTCTGCCCGACTCGATCTCGAGTCGTGTGTAGGGGTCTGAGAATGTTCGAAAAGGAGGATCTAAAACTCGCTTACATGCTTGATGATCGACTCGAGTCGTGTGTGTAGGGGTCTGAGAATGTTCGAAAAGGAGGATCTAAAACTCGCTTACATGCTTGATGATCGACTTAGAGAAAGACTAAGGTTGGATAAGGTGCTCCATCTAGCCTCTTACACACTCAAGTTAGGGTCAAGGTGAAAAAAAAGCTCACGGGTGAGCAATCACTGACCTATGATATGGGTCGAATATTTTCTCTCGAGTCTATCTTTGTCACTGGGCTCGGTGGTCGTCTCATTTGAGTTACATTTTATTTTTTATTGGGGCATGACGGGTTACATTTTATTTTTTTTGAGGGCGGGGAGAGACATCTCAAGCGTATCTTCATGCTTTGCCCAAGAGGGACATCTTGGGTGCATCTTCATGCTTAGCTTGAGAAGGATACCTTGAGCGCATTTTCATGCTTAGCCTGAGAGGAGGCTTTGACGAACTCTCCCTACTCAAGTCTCCATTGACAAGAAAATTTTAAACTTTGTGTCGAGCTAGAGGCTTATGCAGGAAAATTTTCAAATGTTGCATTGAGCGAAAACTTGGATAGTTGTCTGGAGAGTCGAACCGACACTCTAAAAGGTGAAGTGGAAGTTCAATGGGTATAAGACGACCTCTCCATTGTAGGTGGGGCTCACATGCATCTTGAGCCCTACCCTACTTCTTACTCTAGCCTTTATGCCTTCTTCTTACTCTAGCCTTTATGCCTTCTGCTTTGAATCTCAAGTCTATGAAGAATTGATCTTTTCTCTTTGTTGGTAGGTCAGGAGACTGTCCTTTTCCAACTCATCCGAGTCCTAAACCCTCAACCAATTGATGGTCAAGGGGGTCGAAGTGCTACCCAAGGCCACTTCGAGACCAAGAGGGGAGTCTTCATCCTCCTCAGGGGGAACAGATTTGCTCAATCTAAGAGTTCTTAGGGATCTTCAAATTATGAAATGTTCTTATGATCAAGACCCAATCATGACTCTGAAGCTTCTGGAGTGCTTGTGCCTTCGATTCTCAATTTCACTCGAGTACCATATGCAAGTGCTTCGAGCCAAGCAACATCCATTCAACCCAATGTGCAAGTATCTCTGCGTATATTTTGATACACTAGAGGTTGGACTCAGATTCTCCCTTTACCCCTTCATCTCTGAGTGCTTCCATTGGTAGAGGATTTCCCTCTCTCAGATGGTGCCCAACCCGTGATACTATTTGTTATATTTATCGGGAAATGCTACTATGCCGGCATAATCCCAACTTTGAATTTGTTCCTCCTATTTTTGAGTATACAAGCGGGCCAATGATGTAAGGAAATCTAGAGGTGACGTCACATGTGCAGCGGAAGAACAAAACAAAAACCCTAAATTTCTCAAAAAGGTGTTCGTCGTCATGCGAAGATTGGTGTGCAAAAACCTGCGAAACTTAAATCCATGTGTGAGATAATGTTTTATCAGGGGAGATCATATATTCTTGAATCTCTACAGATTTGTAGGAGAGGATGAAGGAGGTTAAGTGCCCTCTTCTCTAGTAGTAATCTACACAGCAGAGTGGCGACGACGCACGATGCTCCTCAAATTGTTCTCTAAATCTCTACAATTGCTATCTAAAGAGAAGAAGGGGGAGAAGAATAGAAGGTGACAACCAAAAAGCTTCTAGCCTATAGGTTTTTAGTTCCCTCATATTTATAGAGGTCCCCTATTTACTTAACTCTAATGGATCCTGCTCTATTATGTATTGGATCTTCATCCAACTACCCAAACCTCTTAGATTAGTGGATCTCTATCCAATAATTTCTACTCGTGCCATCACTCACGTGATTGATTTGTAGGACATCTATGACTAGCAAATAGGTACTACTTCATGACTCTGGAGGGGTTTACAACAAGGGGCGCTACTTTTTCATCGACACTAGTCTGGATTGGGACTTCAGTCTCGATTGGTCAGCACATACATTCATCAACACACGTCCCTACTTATTTGACGAGAAGAGCAACTTGGTGCTTTGGCTAGGAGAGACCTTGTCCTCTTCTTCAGCCATCGAGTGCATGGATGAGGAGTGGTTAGTCGAGGCTAGCATAAGTCCTGCTCCTCAAGGTATGCTCTGCTTCCCGAGACACTTCTTCTGAATTAGTTGACTAAGTTTCTAACCTCCAAGTTGCCTCTTTGCTAGGATGGATCTTGCAAATCTAAAGAAAAGGCAAGGCTTCGCCTCCTCCTCTAGGGCACCAACTTAAGAGGTTGCTACCAAGCTTGTGAATCCCCCTTCAGAGCTAGGCTCGATATCTCCTCCCATCCTCGAGCCAAGGTCGGAAGAGCAATTCTAACAGGAGGCCAAGATGCCTCCCCCTCCGGTTAATTCAGCCCCGCGGACCCTTAGGGTTGTTTAAAAGAAGAAAGCCTCGGAGGCCTTGGACTATCGACCCTTGAGTTTAAGGGAGCGCATGCAGAAGAGGCATTGTTGGAGCGACATGTGGGAGCTTTATTAACATAAGCCAATGCCATTTGCAACGGTAATGGTGGTGGACCTCCCCGATCCGATGTAGGGGCTCCATTAGAGGTGTACTGTGAGGGCCTTAAGGCCTCCCATATCATTTGAAGGACAACCCTTAGTCCACCAAATATCTTTGAGGAGCGCTAATCCCCCCTCTAGCCAAGGAGGTATACAAGCTACATTCAGAGGTACTCATCGAGGCATGAGACGGGAGATTCTCATAAGTAGCTCCTCAGTCTATTTTTGTCTGTCCCCAATGACTCAATTGCTCTAATTTCGCCAATATTGCCTATAGCACTAACATTTTTTCATGTCATTGGTAGATCGAATGCGAAATTCGGGAGTCGTTATTACCACATAGGATGATAAAATCGTATGCCTCTAAGCTAAGGTGGATGCCCTAAGGGAGTTGCTTGACCCACAGGTTATCTCTATATTGGAAGGGTAGGTGGCCAAGCTAGAGGGCCAACTTAGGAGCTTCATCACATCGATGCCTCTCAGGAGATCAAGCTAAAGTCCATTTATGGGCAATTTTAGTCCACAAAGGATGGGTTGCTTTAAGATCTAGTGATTATCTAGGATCTCAAGGGGTAGCTTGAGGAGAAGGATCAATAGATCGACGAGCGCAACTATCAAGTTGTTAACCTAACAGAGCAACTCATGGTCGAGGCACCCTTGCTACTAAAGAGGGAAGCCAAAGTGATTGAGAGCTATAAGTGCTTGGTTGACTTCAAAAAGGGCCTGTAGTGCTCAAGGGAATCCTCCTGGCTTTGGCCCACCTCAAGGCTGCACATTTGGGGCTCGAGGTGGAGGAGAACCCCTTCTGCGATCAGGAGGTCAACAAAGACCTATCGATGCAGTTGGAGGTTCCCTTTGACGATAGCTTTGAGTCTCCTCTCAAAGCTGGCACCTTGAGCGCTCCAATTTTGATCTCTTTAGGTGGCGATGACCCTTCGGATAGCTCTCCCGCTCCCTCAACCAATTGATATGCTCCCTCCCTCTTTTTACTTTTTCTTGGGTCGGATAACTTTGGGAATTAGATACCTAAATTGTATAATGTAAGAACTTCTCAAAATTAAATTTTCGAATGAATCATTATAAATTTTAAAAAATGTTTACAAGTCATGGATCAGTATGCCTTCTTTGTCATGGCTTCTTGAGTCGAGGGTAGAACTTTGTGAGGTTGGATATGTGTTAGGTCCTTGGTAGTGACTTCCGGTCCATTATTCTAAAATAGTAGATTCTATTTAGAATAGCTTCAATAATTTAGTAGGTTCCCTCCCAGTTTAGTGCCAACTTTTCCTAAGAATGAGTCAGGTCACTTACTTTGACCATCCATAGAAGTAGATCGACTAGGTTGATTCCCCATGTTCGTATGCCCATGTTGTAGAGTCAGACTATAACCTTCTTGTAGTTGAGCATCTTCAAGTGCGTCTTGGTTTTGATTTTATCAATGAGACCCAGTATCGCATGAAGTCCCTCCTCAGAGGATTACTCAATGTAACTCTCAACTCAGGAGATCAGGAAGACCATCTCAGGGGGGAGGACCACCTTAGTCTGAAGGCTAGACTGAACAGCGACTCTTCCGTCCTAGTCTTTAGAGTGATTTGAGAAGCCTACAAGATGCTAGGCAGCTCTTCAAGCCAAGTGTCGTTGGCATCAGCCACCCGCCTCTTCAATCTCTCAAGTATGGCTCGATTTGTCACCTTGACCAGCTGTTAGTCTACAGATAAACTACTAAATTGAATCGCAGTCGAAAGTTGAAGGACCGATAGAGGGCCTTCAACTAGTGATTGTTGAATTGTATCTATTGTCAATGATGATTGCCCTCGGGATAGTGAACTGAGTATGATGTTCCTCTGCACAAACCCCTCGACATGCCTAGGAGGGTAGTTATTGAGCGTTGTGGGTGAATGTTGCCCGCCAAGTGCTTTGCAAACTCCTAGATGAGTTGGGCAGAGGAGTCAACAGAAAGAGGCCTCAACTTGGCATATCAATGTCGAGTCGTCCCCCTTAAGATCGTAGGGAAAGTTCGACACATCAAAGCATCGGATGTACCATAGAGAACTATTTATGTGTGGAAGGCTACCACGTGCTCTGTTAGGTCAACGTCCCCATTAAACGCTTCTAGATTAGGGAGTTCGTAGCCTAAGGAGACGAGCTCCTCTTGTATGTGTCGAGCGATGAGAGATTTGACCTAGGTGAGGCTAGCTAAACTCCCTGCCTTCGCCATGTGAAACTTGCAAGGCATATTCTCCATATATCGGTTCATCTATCGGAGCTACACTAGAAGGGTGTATTCTGAATCTACTGACTGAGGCTTTGATTCGGGGGCTATCACGACATACTAAACTCAACCATTGGAGATCTCAAGACTCCTTCGATCAAGGTGTCCATGGGTTGATGGAGCTTGGCTAAGATCTGTGGTGTCATTGGATGTCGACTAAGCCAATTGTGGGAGTAAGGGCACAACCAACTATATCATCCCCATTAGCATTTGAACCTATTAAGCGAGGTTCATGAAGACCTCGATTGGCACTAACATATGAGTCAAAGTTGTCATCGGAGGAGAGAGACCAGGGTCATTGAACATATGTCAATATTGCATGGGCATATGGGTGGTGGTGGCAACATCGAGAGATGGAAAGGTTGATTGTTGACCCCCTAGGTGAATATATTATGAGTCGAAAATGGTGCACCATAACTTGAGTACTCGTTATACGAGTCAGTGACACTACTATGATATGGAGCCCTTCTTCTAATGCCAAAATGATGGTTTGAAATATCGATGATATCTCTATCAGCTTGACTCAATCTTAGGCTACACATTTAGGGGTTTGAAAATGTTCAAAGAGGGGGATTTAGAACTTATCTACATGTCTGATGACTAATCTATAGGAAGACCAGGGTCAAGTGGGCACCCAAACAGGTCACTTCAACACTCAAGTTAGGGCCGCAGTGAGAAAATGAGTGAACAATCACTAATCTTTGATAGTGGGTCAGGACCAGAGGAATATCTTGTTATATAGTCAAAATATTTTCTCTCAGGTCTACCATTATCGTTGAGTGACCGCCACCTCATCTAGATTCAACTATTAGGATTGTAAAAGGCACTAACGGGGGGTGAGGGTTGAATTAGTGTTATCAAAATAAAGTTTCGATTTAAAAATTTTGATCAATAAAACCTGTATCAGAAGTGTGTTTAACTGAAAATGTGAGGTGAGTAAGAGTAGTGAATAAGTAAATCAACAAGTAATGATAAGGCAAAACAAGAAGGATGCAAAAATATTTATAGTGGTTCGATTGTCCCAACCTATGTCCACTCATAATTCCTCTTCCCTCAACGCCACCAGCTTTTACTACTGATCTTCTTTTCAATGAGTAAAGATCAACTACCCTTATTAAAAAAACTTTTCTTCTTTTCACAAGTTTAGGAAGAACCATTATACATCTCTTCACCTTTTAACAAGTTTAGGAGTGAACATTTACACCTCTCTTTTACACAAGACTTCACACCTCCTTAATATAACTTCTACACTCAATGAGGAAGAGACTCAAATATTTTTTAAGAGAGTTTACATACTTTAATTCATAAGATTTCATTCTTCTCTCTTCTTTTTCACCTCTTGCATCAAGCAAGCATGAGTGAGATATTTATAGACCTCAAATGATTTTAAAAATAAAGTAAAAAATTTAAGTCCCCGAGTTTTTGGGGCACTAGCGGTATTACCACCGGTGTCGGACGGTACTACCATCGAATAGAGCCATAGAATCTAGGCCCTGGCGGTACCATCGGTGGACTTCCTGAAAAAGCATAACCCGTGCTTTTCGGCTCTCAAGCGATACCATCGCCTGAGCCAACTCAAGTTACTGTATTAGCCTTCCAACAAGCTCAATTCGGGCCTGGTTTAGGCCTAATGGACTCCTAATTAAGTTGACATGGTTACAACTCAAAACCAAATTAATTGGACTCCCAATGACTTCAATCAAGACTTAACCACTTTAGCTATAATCATTGAAGCCTTCAAAACGTGTCCAGCATATCATCTGTTCATTTGGTACTTTGTCCAAACCTCCAGCGTATCGTCCTTTCTCTCGACGTATTGCTTGATCTATCGGTATGTCGATCTCCCACAACATCCAATCTTTTTAACGTAATATCCAATCCTTTCAGCCCGATGCTCGAACTCATGGTACAAAGTCCATCCTCGACGTCCAATTTATAACCTAATGCTCTCCAGTCCGATCTTTGATTCTCCTACTTCAATAATTTGTCGATGTTTCTCGTATGTCACTCATCACAAACTCATATTAGTCTATAAACTTATAGGTATAGAATACAATACCTATAGAGAATTAGGGGTAAATTTATCCCCCATCACACATAATCGGTTATGTTTTTTTTCTTCCCCAGCTAACTAACGTAGCAGGTAGCAGGGCTAAATTAGGTTACCATCAAGAAAATAAGTTTTTCTTTTTGGTGTAAGCAACTTTAAATGATATAAATAGTTCATTACTAATTATGAGAACTATCTCCAGTAAGTAACTGCATATTGCAGGCCTTAGCTCCTAAAGGCTAACTTAGGATTCCATGACAAACATAAGCTCAGCTTTTCGATATTGTTTTCTTTCAATGACACCAAGTACTCATTGCTGATCTGCAATATCTCCATCATTTGCCCATTGTGGGCCTTAGCTTCCACCTAAATTATCAACTTCCACGATAAAGTGGTGCTCAATATTTTTATATATCATCTTCTGTACCTTATCTACAAGCTATAGTAGAGTCCATGCAAGATTATACACTGTGTATGCAATCTTATCCCACTCGAGAACCTGAAACCTAATAAGCAGTAAATTATATGCTAAATCCAGGCATCTTTCTCAAATTGAGTCACATAAATTGATAGCAACAAACCTTAAATAAGCACCACATAAGAATATCTAAGTTAACGAGGATCCACCAATCCCAAGTTGGACTAAGAGGACTTGGAGAATCAAAAGGCTCCCCAGGTTCCAAACCTTGTTTATTGTTTGAGGAGACATTTTTTATAATATAAAAAATGTAACAAGAATATTCTTCATCAGGATAAATATTTTATCATTTTGATTAATTATGATGTATTGGCTGAAATAATGTGATAGTTCAGTAAAGAATGAAAATTTGAATCTTTCGTCAATCACCATCAAACTAATATTTTATGTATAAAAATATCCATATTTCTCAGCTCTTCAAAAATTTGGCACAAGTTATTTTCCCCACATCAATAACTAAAGGGATCACCTCATCGCTGCAAAACAGCATCATCTGCATCAAGGCACCTTGGTGCCGCATTACCTAACTCACTATCATAAATCATCATGCATCAGATCACTTAATAGTCAATTGAAAAGAGCATACATATATCATGAACCCTTGTCAAACACCGAAATAAAAGATACCCAAAGTAACATGCAAAACAGGGGAGAAAAAGGTTGTGGATAAAACAATAAACCACTCGAAATGGATTACAATAATCCTGTCCATTCACCAACAAATTATTAGGCTATGGTAAAATTCTCGATACGGCTGAAATGAAGTGAAACAAAAAAATTCACATTTCCATTTGTATGAAAAATATTTGAGGAAGCAAGTGCCAATTTGATGAACTACATGCCCTGATCGAGGAGGTAGTCACCCAACCTTTCCACGACCATGTTGCACTGGCCTGGAGTCATTGGCTCATCATACAAGCCGACGATCAATGCTTGGCCAGTCTTCTTGATGGTGATGCCTCCCGATCCCTGTCATGCAACACATTTTTTCAAGTTAATCTGAAGGCTTATTGGAATGGCACCGACAAAATCAGCACAAACAATGTTTCCCATGAAAAGCTTTGCAATCTTTTCAGAAATAGCATTTCTTATCTCGTAAGTATATTATTTATAATGATTTTTTTTTACAATTTACAACATGGAATATAATCTCGGCCCTCTTGGGATGCTACTACTACCAACGGTAGTGATAAACATTCATAATTGGCATCATAGACCTTGCATTATCAATGTCTAATATGCATGAACTATAACATAATACTTCTACAAAATATGTATTTCAACACCAAGAAGAATTACTTCAACTAGCATTTAATTGCAGACATGGAATCACCAAGAAGAATGCACAAATTTATTTGCTAAAAACTGATATACTGTACATATTAAACTTCCAGAAATATCATTATCCTCAGAAGAAGTCAAGAAAATATTTGATATGAACTACATATATATATATATATATATATATATATATATATATATATATATATATATATATATATATATATATATATATATATATATATATATATATATATATATATATATATATATATATATATATAGTAATGAGAAAGAACACAATCACCTTCTTTCCACGAATGACAGCTCCAGGCTCTCCTTGAATGACCATGTACTTTGTGGATCCAATAAATAAGCCAACAGGAGCAAGAGTTCCAGGTTCATTGAAATCATTCATTATATTGGTGAACTCCTCAGGCTTAAACTAAAACATGGCAATAAATAGGAACATCACTATATAGAATGAAAGAGAAACAATGTGAAGAGGAAAACATTTCAAGCACTAACATGCATGTTTAGCAAGAAACGAGAGAAATAATTTTTTTTCCTATGAAGGGGAATTAAATGAAGATAATAAGAGAGAGCAGCATGTATAGAGCATTAGGAACAAGCATCACCTACATGGTATACAAGCATAGATCTGATGGCAATTTACTAGGTTTACAAGAATTTTGTAAACATCAAGTAAGAAATTAAAATCTAAATCAAAGCATAGAAATCTATAAGATAGAACGAGCAACAATGATAGGGCATTTCCCAATTTCGGACTATCCAAATCCAATTAACCTTCAGAACCTGAAATGGCCGATCGAAACCAGATCCTGCCGCGTCGTCATCCAACAGACACCATCTAAAACAACCATGCAACAAGTCGATCGATCTCCCCTCGGACATTCATGAACCGATCCAACCATCGGACCTCCTCCGCACATCAAGATCATCAGATCCAAATGCCTCTACGACTTGAACAAGATCAAAGCGCTGAAAGATCCAAGATAGAGGGAAATCGGGGCCTAAACCTTAGGAAAGGACGCGCTCTGCGCCCAGACGCTGCCGTCGTGCCCGATGATCGCCGCCGCCGTCAGATGGTGGCCCTCGATCTCGCACATCAAGTGCTCGTCGACGTACGTTTGCCACGACATCCTCTCACTCTTCTTCTTCCCCTTTCGTTTCGTTGCTTCTCCAGCACGCCTCCCGCTTTAAATTTGGTTTTGGAGGGCGGGAGACGAGTGGAGCGGAGGGGAGAGCGGATCTGAAGCGTCACCCCACCACCCACTCAACTCGATTGAATACGTGCCCTTCGAGTCCGCCTCTACTAATGCCGCGAGGCCCGCCCTTTTCTGCCCACCGATCTGCAAAAAATAACCAATCAGCCCTAACCCAAGACCTCGAATCCGACGGTCTTGATGGACCCATGCATGCCATATAATTTTCCTCTTTTCTTTTTCTTAAAATAAAATTATCAAAAACAGTATACACTCTCATTAAATACAAAGACGAATTGTTGAGATACCCAATCTAATTAATCTATTCCGGCATCAACGTATTTGTAATCGTCCACAGGTCAATCGCAATTTATTTCGACGGCTAAAAGGAAAAGAAATCAAGCGTGGCAGCCGATATGGGTTGGGGCGGCCGAACCCCTCCAACTAACATTCTTCATGCCTGTCATCCGTGTGGATAAGGATGGAAATAAATAAATATATTATATTATCATTTCCCAACAGCTTTGAATTATTTATTTCGTGCGCAAAAATAAATGGGTAAACTGTGGGCGTCTACGGAATGGTAGGTAGCAAAAGCATTAGTAACAAACTTGAAGACGACGAACCGCGTCGGCGTGCCGAGTCGGACCGGGTCGAACCGCGTCGGCTGAACCATCCATCGTATGGATAAACACGAGGTTGGTCCCTCATATCACACTTGTTGTTGACCCAAATCTCCTTTCGGGTCCCCGATTGATCTCATGGTGGCCCACCGATTCCACCGACTGATGAGAGAAGGGATATGGATGATTCCTACCCGAAGAACGAGCTTATCCATTACAACCCACGCAACGAACGTAGATGGTGTGGAAGGAATTCTGAAACACATCAAAAAGCCTTGTTGTTTCCACTACTGATTCCATCCACATATTAATGCACAGTGGCTCGTGATATATAAAACCACAAAGAGAATAGCTCCTCCTCGACAAAGTGCAGTCATGGGGGAAGGTCTCAGGCAAAGAAGGTACCATCAGGAGGAGGACGACGACGAAGAGCTGTTCGAATCCGACTCCTATTCGAGCAACTCCGACGACGATGATTTCACGCAAGATGTGACTCGTTCGCCTCCGGCTTCATCCTCGCCATCGTCCAAGCCGGCTTCAGATGGATCTCTGCGTGAGATGTCTTCTCTCATGGAGCATCTACCCATCAAGTGAGCATCTTTTGAACTGGCCATTAAGGCTCGAACGTAGAGCTCAACTTGATCATTCAACTGGATGCTATTGTTTCAGGAGAGGGCTGTCCAAATACTATCAAGGGAAGTCGCAATCCTACACATCGCTTGCTGCGGTTAGCAGCATAGAGGACCTTCCCAAGAAGGAGACCCCCTACGCAAGGAAGATGAAGACGTGCAGGAGCTATGCAGGAGGAATGGATGCAAGCCAGAAGCAGCCAAAGAAGGCTCCCAGGGTTGCTTCCTGTGCTTCGTTGATGTCAAGAAGCAGCAGCAGTAGCAGGCCACCTTCAATTCCCTTGCAGAATCCTCAATCTCCCCGTTGAAGGGCATCAAAAGGAGAAAGAACGATACATACCAAATCAATAACATCGTGATTGTTATTGCTATTGTATTTGTTTTGTTCATATGCGGCGACATACACCAAATCAATTCTAATTCTAATGTACACGAATATAATTCTAAATCTTCTCTATAGCATGGAAACCTAAGTTGTTCAGAGTTCCGCGGTAGAAGAGAGGAAGAAGACGCCAATGGCAATTGCAGCGAACGAGGGATTCGATCGACGGAGGAAGATGGAACGCCGTGTGTAGGGCCGCGCATATGTCTTCATCGGAGATGAGGCGGTCGTCGTTGACCTTTCCACCATATGGGTTCGTTAGGTGGAGGCAACGACCCTGAGAAGTGTCGTCGGCGACGTGGTCTCTCCACCTGCCTCTGAGGTGGGACCCGCATTGCCAACTCGTCAGGTGACATCGCCCCTGAAATAACTCACGGGTGTCTCAGCTGTACGCGAGGTATCCGTAACGTTCCATGTTCACGCGCGTGGACGACTCAATCGGGCGCCAGAAAACGGGTTTAGTTCTTTTCTCATCGGATCCGGTACTGCATCAGATGCGGATTATTGGATTCGGATCCACCCATCTGGATTCACATCCGCAACCTACACGAAGCCGGCCCCATATTAATCCAAGATGAGAAGGCCTAAAAGCTTCGGGTGGGCTTTCTGTGTTTACCCACACACACACACACACACACACACAAACCTAGTCAAAGGCAATCGAAATTGAATCTAGCAGTTCTGGCTTTGTTCTCTGTGGTAAACTTAGGTCAATCAATCATTTAATTCTACATAGTTTTGATGTCAAACCTATTTGGATGTCGTTCATAAGTCTTCTCCATTACAAAGGCAAGCCTTCTTCCTTTTGTTTTGATGGGGATTCTTCTCGATTGTCTTTATCATAATCTTAATAATGACCAAGTTTCACTGTATCTGTACATCATTATCAATTACAGATTCTTGTTTCATTTCAAACTTTAAGGTTATTTGATTCAAGATAAGGATAGGCATAGACTAACAAATTTGTGCTTTGATCATCTCAAAGTCTTGCTTTTGGGCGCACATAGTTGACTTGTTGTCCGATGGTCTAGAAAATTGTCATCCCTCTGCATTAAACAAAATGAACTGTTAGAACTACGCTGTTCTTTCAATTTTATTTTGATACTTTGGAAGGTTGAAATGGATGCCTAATAGCTACAGCTCTTGTTGACTTGATGTTCTTCTTTCTCTTAGGAGGACAAAGTGAGAAGAAAACTGAAGCCCGGCTATTAAAAGCAGCAGAACAGTACCTAACTTAGAATAATAATGACATGCAAAACTAGGATTGGAGGGATTGAAACAGGGATTCTAAACACATGTTTCTCAAGTCAATGGCCATTGACTTGCCCCCTAAAACAAGCTTGGTCTTTCAACTAAAATAACCAAGATAAGAAGACAATGCTAGAAGAACCTTGCAGTGGAAGCAAAGGAGAACCCCTGAATCCAGTGATTTGTAAGATTACTCCTAGAGGGGACAAGCCATCAATTTTTGTGGAACACTCATCTCATCATGGTTGTAAGTAATAGCTTTTCTGATGAAAGGTGCTAACAATTATTATGTGGAACACTCAATGAATTAGCAAATCCTGCACCCAATGATTGTGAGTAATAGCTTTTCTAATGGTGATCATTCCATGGACCTG
This sequence comes from Musa acuminata AAA Group, assembly GCF_036884655.1. Classification (NCBI taxonomy): domain Eukaryota; kingdom Viridiplantae; phylum Streptophyta; class Magnoliopsida; order Zingiberales; family Musaceae; genus Musa; species Musa acuminata. Next base: position 6,636,956 of record NC_088331.1, on the reverse strand, counting down.
TAACTCTCTGGATGGATAAGATCACACAAAAGTCACTCCTTTGACTTCCAGCATACAAGTGGAATATTTTAATTTCTAAGTGCTACTAGTCATATCTAGCAGTTCTTGGTGCCTTGTTTCATTTGAAAAAGCTAGGTTGACTTTGTCAACTATTTCTTTTAGAAGAAGGCAAGCACAGGCCAATGCTAGAGCTAATATCTTGCTTGACATGTTCCAAGGAATATTGGCTACTACTGCTGCCATGAGGATATAGACAAAGAATGTGTCTAATATGGTTGAAGTGTTTAATCTGTCAAAGTGGACCTCAGAATAGACAAATGCAATGAGACACTTCACCAGTGGAATCTGAAACTAGGCTGCACTAAGGAGAGGAAATAACCAAGTTGGTAATTAGGATTAAGATTATTTTATTGGCAAGGTTTCTAAAATTCCCAGGAGAAATGGAAGTCCTGTTTGAACCTGCTTGGGATATATACATCAGGAATTGACCAGGCCAAGTAAGGAAATGTATTCAAGCAGTAGTGGACTTGTTCTATTAATTGGTGAGATGGTGGTTCTTAATGGTGTGTTCTCCTACTTCTCTAATGCTTAAGATTCCATGCTTGGAAGACAAATGTTTGTACATCCATGCAATTGAGTGTTTTGACTTTGCAGAACTAGCTTCCATGAATTGGATGTCTTATCTGGCAGCTCACTTGTCCATGAACTTGACTGTTCAACATCTGCAACATCTACAAGGAAGTACAATATCTATAACCACAACTTCCTCACACTAATGGAGATAAAGCAAGAAGCAATATAGAACTTATTTGTCCTGTTTGCCTGCAACCTTGTACAATTGGAGTCCAACTCTACATTATCCTGGTGGGTGTTCATCCTTTATGCATGACAACCAGAAGTCTGAGAAGGCCATAAGACTCATCCAGGTTGTTTAGCATGAGCACAAGCAACAAATGCAATCCATATTCTCTCTTAAAATAGCTCTCTTTCTGTCATTAAATCCTGCAATTATTCCTGTGTCTGCTAGCTAAATTTAGCTGAAATCTATTAGATAATTGTGGTGCAGAAATTCTGCAGAGTGGAACAGAGGGTTTTGTTCTTAGCAATATACTTGAGCAATCGAAACATGGCGTACACAGGCACTTCAGAATCAGGAGCAGAAACAATTCTCTTGACAGGAAGCAACAATCCCAACACTTGGGAATGAGATATGGACTCTGTTCCTACACAAGAGAACTAGAGACTAATAAGACACTTCCCCAGGAAAACAAATTAGATTGCCTTGAGGACTGACAGCAAGTGCCAAACCGTAAAGAAAACAAGCAACTTCCAAATCAGTGCTACTGGCTGTGACATGCATAATCAACATTCATGAATCATGGTTGCTGATCTGACTAGGAATGCCTACATAAAGAAACTCTTCGTCATTCTGTCACCTTGTTTGAACATGTTCCGAGTGCAGACTGCAAGTTTCATATAATCTTATTTTAAGAAGATTACAGGTACCACATCAGCATGGCATGGCATCTCAAATGCTATCTAGTCACAAAAACCTGTGGAATACATTATTGTCTCGATCTAAAATTGCGTACAGTGGTGGACAGAGTCCTGCTCTGCTAATACAATGGATTGTCAAGTGCTTTTATAGCATCCAGCAAATGAACGGTGACATCTGAAGAGTCGAGTCACTTAACTTGCCTCTTTAATCTGTTGACACCAGTGACTAAGCTAACAAAGGGACTAGCTCAGAGACATGGAGGGCCGCGACAAGCATGACTGAACCTTCGCAGAAGCTGAGACTGTCATCTTCAGAAGCTCACAGTCCATGAAAGAGAGAAGAAGACCCCCAGTATTTTTATATGATGAACAAAAAAGTACACGTTTTAGGACCTATCTAAGCATTGGCTGAACAAAATAGCGAGTGGCCATGCCATGGGGAGGAAAAAGGCAGTATGAAAAGGCCTGATGGCTACCTTAACTTTCTTTACCTCAGCTTTGAAACTGCCATTCCACCACCCATGCAGTTTTCGTGGCCTCTGAGGAGTAGGTCAGGGGAGGGAAAAAGCATGCCCTTGCTGACCATAGCCACAGTCATTTGCTTTCCATTGCCAGGCTCCGAAGACCGAAGCTTGGACCAAGTCTCACCCCCATTCTAATCATCATCGGCCACGACGATCACCAACACTTGACACGGATGTATTACCGTTCATTAGCATTAGTTAGATCTCAAGTTCTATGGTCATTTACAGTGAGGTTTTCCAGTACACCACCCAATCCATCACCCAAATTCAAGGACAAACGGAGAAGAAAAAGCAATCGATCGGACTTCCAACAACTAATAGTCTACGTTCTTGTCAGTTCTACTATGCTTCCTGGCTAAATCTTCCTGTGGTGCGTGGCTTTGCTATGAGTATGTGGGACTTTGGTGCAGCCCCTGTGCATCGGTCTCGGAAGCAGCCCACATGATGGACGGGTTGGGGAAGCAGAGGTTCTCCTGGCACTCATAGCCCCCGAGGAAGTCGCCGGCGCCTCCAAACCCTAGCGCCGAGAGGAACAAGTCGTTGGAACCAACTCCGGCGGTACACCAGTTCAAGAAGCTGTGGCTGCTGCCGGTTTCCACGGTGATGGATGACGAAGTTGCCGAGACTTCCTCCGATGGGGACACCACCTGCCCGTTCGCGTGGGCGTACGGCATGACGTCCGAGTACAGCTTCTGGGATTGGTCGGTGGTGATGCCATAGTCGGGATGAAGAGGCACAGTTGGGAAATCGAAATCGGTGTTGCTGAAAAGCTCAGTTTTGACCGTAGGAAGGATAGGAGGTGGCGAAGTCGGCGGCGGGCTATGAAGAATGCGGTTGGTAACGGAGAGGTTGGCATGCCTTAGCATCAGCTTCTTCTTCAGCTTGGTGTTCCAGTAGTTCTTCACATCATTGTCAGTTCTTCCAGGCATCTGGGAAGCAATTATAGACCACCTAATCCGAACCAACACAACAAAAGCTTAGCAAATCAAGCTGGTAGTGCATCACGCATAATCTCAGAAGAAAGCTTCGAAACCTGCTTCCAAGTCTATTGTAAAGAGTGCAAATGATGGTATCCTCTTCCTCCGTGAAGGCCCCATGCTTAATGTCCGGCCGGAGGTAATTGAGCCACCTTAACCTGCAGCTCTTGCCGCAACGCTTGAGGCCTGCAGTGTGTGGAGGAGATGGCATGAGGCGAGGGAGAACGCGTGGGCTATGGAGTCATGGAGACTGGTAGATCGGCTGCGGTTCCTATCCAGCTTTGCATGTAAGGGATAAGCATTCCATTACGAGACATCAGATGGTAACACAGACTGTGGCAACCTGTCAAACTTTAAGGCACAAACAGCAACTGCAGGTATGCGATGCATGTGATAGTAGCGGGAAGCTGATGGTTCTGCTAAAGCTGATAATTAACGTACCAAATAGGCTATTCTTTCGAACAGTGGAACAGACAAAAGGCTCCTCAAGAGAAATTAAAAGCACGACAGGGAATCGAAGTTCTCGGTTTCAGGAATCATACTGTTTCCTTCGTATTATATACACAGCAAAATATTAAATGGATCTTCATGGGAAACGAGTGAGGTTATCTTCTTTTCTTTTTTTACTGTCTTTTCAGAGTGAATCGTGGAAAGGAAAACTTGGAACTGCGAAGCTGCAGAAGGAGAGAAGAAGAGTGACCTGCTTTCTGGGGCAAAGCGATCCAGTTTCCGCCAGTTCCATGCTTCTCGATGTAGATCTTGAGGGTCGCGTCTTCCTCCGGTGACCACGGGCCCCTCTTCACGTTCGCCTTGTCGCAGCACGGAGCTCTCCCCATCTCTCCTCTCCCCTCCTCTCCTCTTCTGCTCCCTCAGAAGGAAGAAACAAAGAAAGAGAGAACTCAGAGGAAGAAGAACAAGAAGAAGTGGCGCAGGCAAACGGGGGGCTCGCAAACGGGGGGCTCTCGCCGTGTCCTATATAAAGAGGAGGAGGAAGGATTGACCAGGTACGACCTGAAGGCGCCGCTGCGTCCCCTCTCTCTCTCTCTCTCTCTCTCTCTCTCTCTCTCTCTCTCTATTGTATAAAGGGGAAGCTGCTGAGCTGGCTGTCTCTTGCCTTCTTGTCCAATCCATCACAACTCGGGTTCTCCTAAGGGGAATCCTTGGCCGTCCGATTCCCGGACAGCGACAAGAGTAACAGATAAAATCTGACTGGCAGACGGCTGCGATGGAGACTTTGCATGTGCCTTCTCCTCCATTATTTTTCCTCCTCCTTTTGACTTCTCATGCAGCTCCTCCATCATGCAGCCTTGGCCTCCATAACCCCATTTCCGTTGCCATTATTTCCATGCACTCCACACATCGCTTCATGCAAGGCTAATCACACTGAGACAAGGTCAGACGAAGACTGTATCCGAAGGCGAAAAGATCCACCGAGTTGACCTCGTGCCCCCCTCCCATGGCGACTGCCCAAGCTCGAGTGAGAAGAAGCCAGGGAGCTGCATCGAACATCGTGTCTGAATCCAGCCGTACATATTTGAAACCGTGCGAAGAGACTAATTTCAAGTTGCTGTTCTTTAGTGCCGCGCATACAACTCGTCAAGAAAAAGGGGCGACGAGAGGGCGAAGCCTTCTTCCTCTGCAACTTCATATAACAATGACTCGTGTACGGGTCAAACGAAGGGTTCTTTGTGCAAACCGATGACTGCGTCTCAGAAAACAAAGCGCATGAAACTGGAGGTTGAGGATGATGGAAGACTGCAGGTTTCCAAGCTCTAATTGGGTTGCAGGTGTCATCGACATCCAAGATGTCAGTGTCTGCACCCAACAAAACAAAAACAAAGCTTCTCAAGGAAAAGACGCTCCTTGAGAGCTAAGAAGATCGTGTGATCTAATCAAAGTTCTGTTATCGATTAGCGAAGCACAATAATCAAGACCACCTGATTTGAGCATGTACGTCGCATCGAAAGGCAAGAGCTAATGGATTTCCCAAGCAAATCACTTTCCCTTTCTTTGTTGAGGAAGGTTGTCATCCTCACAGATCGTCACGTAGACTAAGAACGTCATGATGGCTATTGTTTCTCGTTCCCTTCATTTCCATCCATGATGAGATCCAGCTAGTTTATTTAACTATCATGGTCTAGATTGAACATTGCCATCAACTTGGCCTATAAAAATCTTTTGATTGACTTGTTTAATCTTTAGTTCAAGCATAGTAATCAAAGTACCATCAATCATAGCAAAACAACAAAAACAGCAGAAAATTCAAGACAAAGACCGGGCGCCATCGCTGTCTTGCATTTATCATAATTATGGTAATCTTGTCCCGCATCAGAAGAGAGATGTGATGCTTTATTTGTATCAGAACATGATTCGGAACTAAGTTTTATGAATCTAACTATACAAGTCCTAAAAATCTGACCTTTATGTTTTTTGTTTTCGGATCGATAACATTCGGACTTTTCATCTAATGACGTGGATGCATGAAATGTCCACCTTCGTTGACTTCCTGATGAGACGGGCACGCAGTGTGTTTCTTGCTTGCCCACCCTTTACAAGCTGGCTTGCCCACCTGATGTTTGAACAGGAGATCTGATGGTGAGCTAAGAATACAAGTGCCAGGCATGATGGGAAGAGAGTTGGAAGGACGATTAGGGCTCAAGTGTCTGAATCAACTTGGTTTTTGGCTTGTCTTCTTTGTTCTTTCTAGTTTGTTTGTCTATGAATATGGAGCTTTTTTTCCGATCTTAATCATGAATTCTGTATCAACAACGTTGCTAACAATTTCTTGTGATTCTTAGGTTAGTGGGTGTTTGTGTGTGGCCAATGTTTGACTTATTGTAATGACTGACAAATATCTCATAATTAAAGACAAGATTTAGGTCCTTTACTTTGGTTGCAAAAAGAGAGGGTCCATTTAGTTCAAATAAGGCTCAAGCCTCGGCAAAGCCCATTACTGGCTTCAAGACCTGCATCACGAATGCAGTGAGATACAGGAAAACTTTTGCTTATATGTGTAGGGTTAAATGTGCAATATATATTTGTATTTTGTGTGATATATATAATTATTATTTTTTGTAATAAAATAAAAAAAGAGAGAAATAATTGTATGTTTGTACAACTTTAAGAAATAATTGTGTATATATATATATATATATATATATATATATATATAGTTCGTTGAGTTAGCTGATAATAACTCATTGTTGGCGACGAAAGGAAGCCATCGCGGTTGCTCGAATTGGGGGGCGGAGGCGAGGCAGATTTGGCGGAGAGAGGGAGGGAGAGGCGATTGTGAGGAGGAGGAGGAGGGAGGATGAGTGTGATCGACATCCTCACGCGGGTCGACGCGATCTGCAAGAAGTACGAGAGGTACGACGTCGAGAAGCTCAATGCCGACAACGTCCACGGCAATGACGCCTTCGCCCGCCTCTACGCCTCGGTCGAGTCCGATATCGAATCGGCCCTCCAGGTCGCTCTTCTTTCTGCTTTTTTCGTTTTGTTAGGTTTGGCCGCTTGATCGATGCCCGGCGGTTGACGTGGCTGTCGGACGGTGCAGAAAGCGGAGATGGCGGCCGGCGAGAAGAATCGGGCGGCGGCTGTGGCGTTGAATGCCGAGGTCCGACGCACCAAGGCGCGGTTGTTGGAGGAGATCCCCAAGCTGCAGAGATTGGCCGTCAAGAACGTCTGACGCATCCAATGTCTTTTTTAGATTATGCTGCATTCTGATTCTATATTCTCCGTCTGCCAGTTGTTTGCATTTTGGTGTTTTCTGTGTCTTAAATGATTTAATCTGTGTTAGTTTGCTGTTCAATTGCAAATTGACAAAGTAAAATAAAAAACAATCTTTTGGTCCTTTTGCCATGCCGCTTATTCAAAAAGGCAGGGAGGCCCTATTGCTGACGAAGAGGCAACAGATTAATTAGAGTAGGCTGGTGAGTCTGGTGTACCTTGTAATTTTCACTATTAGATTAGAAGAAGTGAGCACTTAATAATACGTTTTTGATTCCATACTGATGATTATATGATCAAAAATCCGAAAAAGGAGTTCCTGCAGCCGGGGTGATGACTGAGATGTGACTATTTTTTAAATTAGAAAGAAGATGGAATTCCTCAAGGATGTAACATGATATAAATTGGACTGGGAGTAGTCCCAAAGGAGAATACTGCACCAGTAATGAAATTGAGTCAATTTATTGTTGAGGTAGAGATACCATGTGAGGAATAGGAAGGCCACAGAATACTTCATGACGAACAATGAGAAAAGATGTAGTGGTCTTGGATTAGATGAGGGATTGTTACTAGAACTTAGTGTTCATGTGGTAATTTCAATTACCTTGGGAGGAATTTTGTGGTTGCAGGAAATGTTGTTTAGTGCTGGACAAAGTAAATGATAGAATATGGGGTCAATGCTTGTAAGTTGAAAGTACATCATTGTTCACGAAACATCAATCACTAATGTCCTAGTAGGACAACATTGTCTAACTCTATTCTTAGAGAATGTGTCTATGTGAACCAGGCCTATGTCAGAGCCTTGGAGTCGACTGATGACGGTCTGAGAGTTGTTTAGACTTCTAATTGCTTATTTATACTTTCTCCTTAGATTTAACAGTCAAACATGTTTAGCTTCAATGCTGATTATATTATCATATTATATTTGTGAAACAATAGTATCTAGTGACAGCTAGAAAGGCCAAGTTAGGGATTCAATGTGCTTTAACCGGTGGGTGCATTGTACCAATTAGGAAAATATTGGAAGGCATTGTTCTGGATAGCAAGCAAAGAATATAAAGTTCTCAATACTAGTTCCTACATAGCCCCGTTTTGTAAAAAAATCTCTAGAGGTGAGAATGGATTGGACGCCTATTGCCCTGAAAGATAAAGATAAGCCACAATATTGGTCATGGGTAATAAAGGCTTCCGTGCTTTATAGTCCATGACTTCTAATTATTGACCTTTTACTATTATCATTGGACGAAGAAAACCATAGAAAGCAGTTTATAATTCTTCTTTCAGGTAAGTGGTGTTATGACATGAATTTATCTACATAAAATATTTTCTTTCTATTGATAATTTATTCTGATATTAGTTGCTGTTTTTATTGTTTCTGGTATTTGCAAGTTCAACCGTTCTTGCTCATTCACTATATATGGATTTTTTAAAATATAGTTAAAAAATCTTCTGTTTCTTGTGTGTTATTTGATCATGAGATTATTATGAATCAAAATGTAACAATATAAAATCAGCTGAAGCAATTATACTATTTTTATGATGCATTTAGTACTTCTAATGTAGATATGTTACAGGTAAAAGGGCTCTCGAAAGAAGAACTTGCAACACGAAGTGATCTGGTACTTGCTCTGCCAGGCAGAATTCAGTCAATTCCAGATGGGAGTACAAATGGATCAAAACAAACTGAAAGCTGGACAGCCTCTCGCACAGAAATTAGATTTGACTCAACTTCAGGTTATCTGACTCATTTTGGATGCATTCTTATTGATTGTTTATGAGAAATATTCTATATAAACAAGGAACTCTTTTTAGAAATTATTGGGCCAGGTTCGTGGATGTCTGTTGACTCTCTGTCCCATTCCTTCTCTAGTGTTTATAGGTTTTCATGAGTGCTGACAGTCTAAGTTTGGTAGGTTGCAAGGTATTTCGTACTTCTTTTGTTTTGTAGATGTCTGCTACATGAAATAAAGGTGAGAAATAATTTGGTAGACCTCAGTCTAGAAGTTCCTCCATGAAATCAGGAAAGATTCTTGTTACTAATCATGAAGAAAATTGTATATCTGTCAATGTCACTTCAAGGCACTGATGTAGCCATCTCTTACAACTTGACCAAATAATACATCTGCTTTTTTACAAGTAAATTGAGAATAGTTATATCCATGATGTATGGATGTGATATAAAATTTGAGTGATTATTATGCCTCACATGTTACAAAAGGGAAAAAAAATGGTGTTAGGAAGTCTTTTTCAGATAGTTGTTAACTTATGAGTCAATCTTTGAGTGAAACTCGTCTGATTCAGTGATTTAAAAAGCGTTAGGCGCCAAAAAGCGCTAAGGTCCAAAATGCCCGATGCACTACGCGCTCGCCCAGGTGCTCGCCCGAGCAAAATGAGGCACTAAAATATAAAAATATATAATATAATTAATAAATATAATTATTTAAATTTTTAAATAAAAATATGTTATTAAATTAATCTAATAAATACAAATACTATTACTAGTATACAGTATACTATTAACAGTATACTATCGAAAGAGGAGAAGAGTGTAAGGGAAGAGTCGGAAGACCGAGGGTGTTGACTGAGAAGAGTGGGAGCGACAGCTGCGAGCGACGACAATGGCAGCGATAGCGGGAGCGGCAAGCGACGATAGTGGCACCAGCAACTGCAAGCAGCGGGAGCGGGAGCGGAAGCAGCGAGCGGAGACAGTGGCAACAGTTGCAGCGAGCAGCGAGCAGCGGGAGCGGAAGTGGCGAGCAGAGACAGTGGCAACGGTAGCAGCAGCAGCGGGAGCGGCGACAGTGGGAGCGGCAGCGGGAGCGGCGACAGTGGGAGTGGCAGCGAGAGCGGCGATAGTAGCGTGAACAACGAGCAGGGTTAGGGTTGGGGAAGTCACGCTGATATCGGTGCTTTAGTTGGTTCGATTGAACCAACTAAAGCACCGGAGACCGAACCAGACCTCAAACGCTGGTTCGGTCGCCTGGTTTAACCCATGCGCTCGCCCGAAGCGCCCAGCGTCTGAGCTCGGGCGAGCGCCCAAGCGGTGCCTCTTTGAAGCCTGCCACCTGGAAATGAAGCAAGGCGCTCGGGCCTCGCCTCGCTTCGCCCGAGCGCCTTTTTAAATCACTGGTCTAATTCATGGCAAATCGGGTTGTTTGCAAATTCTACAAGCATAGCTATGTTTTTTTAAAGTTGGATTCAGTTAAAGGATTAGCCATAAGATGATTCTGTAATTTAGCTAAATGATATTGTGTATAAGAGGGAAAATGTGATTTGCCATTGTAATTATTGAACTTGATAGTTTTTCAGGTATGAGTATCATGAGTTTGGTTGTGTCTTGCAAGTGGATTGTACAGGAGTTTGTAGTGATTAATTTCTCCAATCGATCTTAGAATAAGAACTATGCTGCTTTACAATAAGTTGCTCACTATTTGTTTTTATTGTTGGCTTGTTAGTCCTTTGATGTATCACTTAATAAAATATTAAAGTTTGCTAAATTTCTTATTTCCATTCTTCCTGTAATACATATTTCTTTTTATCTTTTTGATTAATTTGATTAATGCAGATGGAAGGTTTGAGAGTGAGTATTTTCAACAGACTGAAGAATCAAGCCAATTTAGGCAAGAATATGAGATGCGCAAGATGAAACAGGTACGTCCCTTTTGGTTTTTATTTTTTATATTGAGGGTTGCTGTATCATAAATTAGATAAACTGAATGGCAATTATCATAAAATATTGTATTTTAAAATAAGAATCATGTTGTTGCAAGGCACATTACCAAGGGCTTTTTGTTTTCTCACAGTGGCTTCACCAGATGTTTGGTGTACTGCTTTTATACTTCATGAACATTTTCTTTTAGGCTATGCTAATAATTATTTTGCATTACTAATATTTTTTAATTTCCAGTATAGTCAATATTATATTAACATCTTCCTGAATCGTTTTGCTTTTGGTCCTCACCATTGATGTTATGTTGACCAATTTGTCTGGCATAGATGTCGAAGGTTCTTGTGTAGTTGTGGGATCACCAAATCTAGTAGTTTTTTTTTTCTAATAATCGGTGACTGTTCCTCAAAGTAATTGTTGCTTATGAGAGAATGTGTTAACAAGGAATCTTTCTGCAGGATCAAGGTTTGAATATTATATCAGAAGGTCTTGAGACACTGAAAAACATGGCCCATGATATGAATGAGGTTAGTTTGGTTGTTTAGAATTCTGGCATTATGTGAAAAGAGCAAAATTTATGGATGCTAATTTTCCTTTAATCTACAGGAATTGGACAGGCAAGTCCCTCTCATGGATGAAATTGACACTAAGGTTGGGTTATTTGCTTCCCCTAAGATTGTTGTCTCTTTAGAAGTGAAATATAACTTGGTTTTGTCCTCGTTACTTTTAAAACGCGGACTATAGGTGGACAAGGCTACTTCAGACCTGAAGAATACTAATGTCAGACTTAAGCAGACTGTGAATCAGGTATATTTCTAATTTTACCACAAGGTGTGACATTATGTATGTTGAAACCACAAAGTGTGGCATCTGTCGCAGATCAGCTCTAATGAGTTCACTGGCTTTGTTTTTCAGTTAAGATCCAGCCGCAACTTCTGCATTGACATAATCTTGTTGTGCGTTATTCTCGGCATTGCGGCTTATCTATACAAGTAAGTTTCACTGCCCTGGCTAAGGGTTACCTCGGTTATCATCTCGAATCTGAGTTTATGAAGGGTCAGATGACATTATCCTTCAATCAGGAGATACAAAAATCTCATATGAACATATGATAGTTGATGAATTTCTTCAAGCAAACCAGAGTTCCTCGGACTCATATTATGCAATTTCCTTTTTCACATATGACAGCTGAATATGTAAACTATTCCTTTTCTTTTTGCAGTGTTTTAAAGAAATGAGATGTGCCGGAAACCGGTATTCTACTTTGACCTTCAAGCTGATTGCTCTTCTATTCCTCAGAAACGAGTTATGGCAATGTGTCCATTGTTGCTGCTTCTTTTTACTTTGCTCGCCTTTTTATTGTAAATGAAATTTGAGGAGAAATCTTGGTTGTTGGAATACTACGGAGACAATGTGGCTTGTTTATTACTACAATTCCGTGAATCAATTCACACAAATATATAATTTTAATTTTCTTTTTTTTCCTTCTGATGGTGTATATCAGTGGATGAAGTGCGAAGGAAAACTGGTGAGTTGTATACTTCTGTAGATTAATTTTGATTACAATGAAAATGTCAGGCAGAGGATAATGAGTTATTTTTTTTTTTAAATGATCTTTTATAGCCCAAAGTATGGATGAGTTCATGTCATTATGGAACAGATTCTTTCACGATGCATAAAGTAAAAAAAGAAAGAAAGGTGGGGAAAGAAAAAGAAAGTCTATCACAAAAGCACAATTTTAGAAAGAAAGCATGTCGACTCTCTCAAAGTCAAATCCATAAAGTAAAAAAGAAAGTGTAAAGTAAAGCCAAAACTACAAAGAAAAGAAAATGCTTGCATAATTATACAAAAATTAACATAAAATAAATCTATGTAAAGAATATAAAAAAAATAAATTCAACGTTGAAAATTCAAAATCAAACAAAAGTTAAACAAAGGGAAAAAAAAAAAAGCTTGACCCTCAAAATTCAAATGCAATAGAAAAAAAAGATGTTCAACGTTCAAAAGTCAAAATCCAAAACAAAAAAGAAGGAAAAAAAAAAAAAAGGATAGTAGTCACCCAAAATGCAAAAACCAAAAAGAGAAAAAGAAATATCCGTAGGCGAAGAATTTGTGCAGAACAAAAATAAGGCCGATCCATCAAAATTGAAAGGCGACTGATACAGCCCAGGATCGAACTGGGGACCTTTAGTGTGTAAGACTAACGTGATAACCACTACATCACAGTATCAGATGTTGAAATTGATGTTATTTTTAGTTAAATATATCTTTATATGATAACCTACACTTCCGTCTGATGCCATGGAATTAGCCTCTCTATCTGTAAATATAAAGTTACATGCACCCATTGACTCGTCGCATGCAATAGTTGATTATTATTTTTTTTTTTTCATTTATTGGATATATCAATAGTATGTTTCAGAATCATAAACTTGAAGGAATAAATGGTTCAAGTACAAAACTGGTATAAGAGGTTCATTCTTATCATGTTTGATCATGATGCCACAAATGGCATGATGACAATACAGTCTGTTACTGTTGGATCGTTCTAAGGATGATGACATAGTTACCATCCTGAAATGGATTGGCCAAAACTGAGGACGTCAAAGCACCCATCCAAAGCTGCAGAAAGGCCATTCTTCAAGCAGAGGAGGAGAAGGGTGGGGAGAAGGCAATCAGTGAATGCCCACTTTTCGGCCTGTGGCAGTACAATAATTGCTTGCCTCTTTGTGATAAAGATTACTTGGTGGAGATTCATGGGAGAACATGTGGATATGGAGGAGAATAGGTGGCATCGGCCATTCAGACAAGATCTGCGTTCTGACACATCACTGGATTGGAATGCCCCCATCTCCAGCCAGTATCAGAAGACAGTGGTCGTTCACAAGTCAACATCCAATAAAAGTGTCTTGATAGCATCAACAGTGAGATCGGCTTGCCATCTTTGAATGTGTGGTAGATGGCATGATTGAGTAGTTTTCACCTGTATCCATGCATACATCTTCTAGACTTTGTTGGGAGTCTTTATCATCTTTCCGATATGACTTCTGCTCCTCAATTCTGCGTTCCTGAGATTGGCTTTCCGTCTTGAAATCTGTGCGGTGGATAGAATGATCGAATAGCTTTCACCTGTATCATCTGAGAACTCGTGGCACGAGCCGAATGCCAAATCTAGCTTTGGGGTAGTGATGGTAAAGAAAAATGAGCTCAATTCTGAAGGAAGAAGGAAGTAAGAAGAAAGAACGAAGGTAATAGAAGACAACAACGTCACAAGAGAACAATCAAGAAGTGGTCCGCCCAGCAAGCAGCAGCAATTAATGCATTACTCGTGCTCTTCCAAGAATTGTTGGTGGCTGATGCCTTACCTTCCTTCCTCACTCTTCTCTTCTTGTCCTCCATACATGTGATGGCGATCACGTTCTGCAGGATAAATAAGGATGCGATGGGCTTCATGTCCCATTTACTGGATTACAGACTCGATAAATTGTAGATCCTTGTCATTCTTCTTCAAGTACTTCCTCATGTTCTCTTAGTTTTGACTAACCAGTGACATGCACAATTAAGGAGCGTTAATGATCCTCGAGTCATTTCTAGAAATTTGTGTCATTGATGCCAATTATGAATCTGAATCTGGAATGTTGATTTAGACATGCATTGCAGTTTTGAAGTCAGAGCTAATGGCCCAAGATACATGGAGCTGAACCAAGAAAATTGTGATGCTGTTTCCTTTTTAATTTCTTTCACTGTGGTATTGAATTTTGGATTTTAACATCCAAAAATGACCTTACCTTGTCTGTGAATTGAACTTTCAATTATAATTGCTTGTTTCTTTGTTCTTTGTGGTTCTTCTTTAGATGTTCACAAGTTTCTGCAAAAACACTGCTTCATAAGCATTACTTTTACATGTAAACATTTATGAACTTGCTCAGCATCAATGGCAAAAATAAGGTTATACAAGGAGAGGAGAGTCTCACATGTCTTGATGGCTTCACAGATAACTACAGTAAACCTACAACAAGCATCAGCTTGTCTGAGAGTGATTGGTCCAACTCGATGAGTAACAAGAACCTTGTACTCATAACATCTAAAGATAGATACAAATAATCGAGCTTGAAGAAGATGTGCTAAACCTCCACACTTCCAATCCACTACATGATCCTTCAGAACACTGGTTAAGCTTCAAGCTGTGATTGAAGCATTCAGTGTTAGCCCAGTTAAGTAACTCTGATGGTTCCAAGACATAGGCTGCCAGGGGATGAGGAAATCCTGAGCTCTAAATCCAGATTTGAGAGCTGAGCACGAGTCCTTTCCATGGAGGAAGGTGACTGTGATGATGACATCTGTATTACTTGTTCTTGGCCTGAAGAGTTGAGATCGATTGTGGTAGTTTCAGAAGCTTTATGGTCTGCCATGGTGAGGGACAGAGTCGGAACATGCAGCTCCGATGAGAAGGAAGCATCCTCTGACTTCGAAGAGGCAGTGTTGTGAGCTGCCCCCTCACAGTTTGCAACCTGAGGTACAAATTGGAGCAGAGTTAGCATTTGGACATGGATCTGCAAGGAAGCAAAACAGGAACATGAAATCTACCACATCGAAAAGGCTCGATCGACGCTTCTTCTTGTTGAGGCTGTTTTGTCTGAGAAAGTACTTCTGAGCATGGCTAGCAACCTGTGTTGGGGTCCTTGTGGTCACAAAGTTGCGGGAGATGCCTCGCCAATCTCCCTTTCCAAGTTTCTCGAGTCCAATAAGAAACGATCTGTGTTCTTCCTCGGTCCATGGCACTCCTATGAACCACAAAGATCGTTGAATCTTATGAACAACTTGGAAAAGCTAAGCTTAAGGATGCATCAGCTGCAGGATGAAATGATTGTCTTGGGAAACAAAAGATATGTCATAAAGATGAGATGTTCTTTACAATCCAGATAAAGGATATAAGCACCACAAGAAATGAGCGAAGCAAGAACAAAGAACAAGATTCTTCCTGATGAGAGCAACGGAAGAAGGAGAAGTGCTTCCGAGAAAGACTTACCCTTTTTCCTCTCCTGTGTTCTGCCACCAAGACCATCAGAGAGATAACCATGAGATATCTTCTCGGTGGCTTCATCTATGGAACCAAGAGAAGATGATGATGATGATGGGGAAGAGGAAGAAGCAGCAGGGTAAGTGTAGGAGAGACACTCCATGCTAAAGCTCTTCTTCAGAGGGGATGCCATGTGAAGCTGCACCCCAAAGAGCCTCACTCCACCTCCACCAGCCATGCTGCTTCTTGTGCTGATACAAGTCCTGGAGTTGTGGCCATTGTGTCCACAGTGAGAACATTTCCTTACCATTCTCCACCTCTACAAACTCAATCCAAAATCCAGATACCCACAGGCCATAGGAAGGAGAGGCTATATAGTAGAGTTTGGTCTCAAGGTCAGATGCGGACTGAAAAGGCCAACCAAGAACAAGGGAGGAATTTTAGGTTAGGTTTCGTTTGTGGACAGACTTGGCATGGGGTGTGTCACCATAAAGGACACACACTTGCATGCCTGTTTTATTTAGCTTGTCTCCTTGATGATGGTGGGCATACAAATATACTAACAGATACAAGTGTGCCAAGTATCTCATACTCTCCTTCAAAGAATATCTCATTGTCTCCAGTCATGCCACTTGTTTTGAAGAACAAGAATCTCTTTGTGGATTCTACAACATCCCTCAATATTATGTCAAATATAAATTCCAAATGATCTACATTCATGCAAGCATGACTCGAGTAGCACTGTCTTGCTTTCAGCAGCTGATAATGTAATCATGAAGCAATACAGAAGATCCTCAAATAGATTGACTACAAATTATAGATGACTGAAAGAAGGGTGGAGGTTGCAATAGCACAGAATCCACCAATATTTTGAAGGTATAATAGCTGGATATCATATTATATTCTAAGGAAAGGAAAAAGAAGATTGCAGATGTTGGGGAGGCACTTTACCATCAAATTTGACATGTTATAACTTGCATTGTTTTTGGCACTGACCAAATCTCCAATCCTATAGGCAGTGCAGTTTTCTTTGACACTTTGACAGTGATGGCCATGAATCTGTTGCTTAACAAAAGAACAAAAACAATTTGCAACTGGGAAATTAATTAGTGCATACAGGAGAAAATAATATGCACATCACAGGGATCCTATCCAGTCTCAGGTGTTGAACACACACTGAAAGAGGGCCACTGGTGTTTCATTAATAGGAAAATGTTTGTTTGGAATTGACAAAACATCCTCGACTCTCTCCAGGAAATGTTGCATGAGAATCCTGTGGGCATTGTTGTTGTTGTCTTAACACATCAGTTGATTGGTTAGGTCACATGAAGTAGAATAAAGTAGAAAAGTATTCCTTCTAACACAACCGATGCATTAAGACCATGGATTCCATGGATGTGCAAAGATTTTTTGGTTCTTGCTTTGTCCCACCCAAAAGCAGAGTGCAATTCTTGTTCCAGCTCAGTAGCCACCATCACTTGGTAGCTTTCTTTTTAAGTCCCATTTGATGCCCCAACTTGCAGTACTCCTTGTACTACACAGCAACCCACCTGCTTTTCCATAATAAGATGGGGGATGTGATTGAGGAAGTTCCATCTGATGGACTTTGCTTTTGTGTGTCAGCTTTTCCAAGTGCTTTACTATTATAATGATTTGAGTTGGATTCTCTTTGAGGTAATTACTTTTGTTAGCACCTAATTGTAACACTTTATGTTGCCATCTCAGACAAATGGCAGATATGAAATGAGCATCCTTGTCTGTGACATCAATTAACATGCTTCTCTGGACAACTGAGAGATGGGTGCATGCTGCTATTTAGAAAGAGAGAGCCAGTGTTTGATCTGCACCAGCTAAGAGAGCCATTGGAGTGGAGATTCCAAGAAATGTATTGCTGCCTTGGTGATTTCAAATCATTCATATCCAAAATATTTAGGCTGCAAATAGTCCAAGATCTCACCAGAAAATATATCTGATATTTTTTTGGGAGAAGTCCTAAGCACAGAACTTTCAGATTTCTGGATTTATGCTGCAGGTGTCTATTGCATGTCTTGAGATGTTGAACTTGCAACAACAACTTGTTGCCAAAGGAAATAGGAGGCTTTTGCTGAATAGAAGGGATAATTATTGGGCATCAAAAGACAACAGAATCACCGCAGTGTTGATAGCAATCAAATACTATGTGATGGAGGAATGGAAAGAATAAGATAAGATATACAAAGAAAAAGAATGAGAGACTATCAGAGAGCATGACAAAGTCATATCTTGATAGGTGAGTCTTTTTTGCCAAACAAAAGAACCTGCACCACCACTTGGCAATAAAATGACCTCATCTTCCATTGGCCTCCATCATGCAATCAAAGGACATCAATTGAGCATCTAATTTGAGAACCCAATCCAGATAATATATGATAACTCACCTTGTCCATTAGCATCAGCTGCATTTGATTCTTTAAGCCATTTCATGGGTTTTTTTACGGTGCTTCTTATTGACTTGGAAAAGTTTGGGCTGCTTCTATCACAAACACTGGTGCACCAAATTGTTTTATTGTGTGATTCCAATAATGCAATCAGGTGACCACACCATATGCTGCATTGTCAATGACAGTGATCACATCAAATTGTCTTTTGTCAGTGACAATGACAGTGACAGTGGTTCAGTGTGCTCATCTCTATGATTAAGAACACACAAACTGTTGCATTTGCAGCATGACAAGGAAGTCTCAAGTGTCCAACCAATCCCTTTTAATACTACTTGATTCACCTGAGATATTTGCAGGATCATATCATCTGCTGCAGCCATGTATTCTCTTTTATCTGTTGCAGACCAAACAATGGTTCTCTATCTATTTCATCTGCTTCAGCCATATAATTTGCAGATGTATGTATCATCCATCTCTCTCTTCTCCTCTTCTGTGACCCAAAAAACTAGAACAAACATTTCCCCCCTCCATGATTCATCAACTGTGCAAGCTACAGAATGCTTTCAAAGTTGGTCTATGGATGCCTTGGATTCTTCCAACTTGCATTACCAAGTTGTCATGGAGGAAGGCACATCCATCACCATGGCCCATATGGGCAATGGCTTCAAGATCTAAACTGATGGAGGACAAACAGGAAAATTGCACACATAATTTCATATTTTGTTGTAGCTGGTAAAGAATTGTATAAACAGTTTATATTCCAAGAATACTGAAACTAAATTGTGTGTTTTTGCCTTAGAGAAGTGTGTACATAGTACAATTGTTCCAATACATTTTTGCATTATATGCAGGTTAACTTACCTAATTAATGTTCAATATCTCTAAACTCTATCCTTAGTCAATACTTAAAATTAATTTCTTCAATTAAAGAATTTCCTAACTAATTATTTAATTCCATCTTCCTTGGCAGCTGGAATCTGACTCCTAGCAAGTGTTCATCTGAAACAAATTGTGCTATCATAGTTATCACAAGAAAAAGAAAGAAATCCTACTCACCATGGACTGTCAGTGGTTTGATGGTCATAAATTTGAATCCCTTCAATGTGGTTTAATTAGCTAAACATACAGTTCTTCTAATTGACTCTTATTATGAAAATTGTCGATCTATTTGACGATATGTATTTACTTTCCAAGTCCTTTATGTGTGATCAATCAATTTGTTTACAAGATTCCTTTGCGCCTAATAACATTATCGTACTTGCGATCTCGATTTTTGTACTCCTCTAAAGCGATGATCTTTACGTGTTATATGATTTAGATAATTCTAGCTAAATCTACTATAAAATGATATCTCGATTCAATGCAGTGGACACTGGGTTGTCATTCGGATGTCAACAGCATTCATCCAGATTACCTATGCTGGTTGAACGAGCAACAAAAGAACACTGTTTAATGCAATGGTGACGATACAACAAGACATCTCACATCATGTTACAGCCAACAGCGACGACATACGTACGTCAACCTCACACAACAGAGACAGACAGACTCTCTTCTTCCTCGATCCATCGAGATGCATGCACGGGTCCTACGTACGTGAACATGTGAGGCGGCGTGGGCGGCTCACTTGCCGGGGACGAAGTTGGTGGCGTAGGCCCACGCATTGTTGTTGACGGGGTCGGCTAGGTGGTCGGCGAGGTTCTCCAGCGGGCCCTTGCCGGTGACGATGGCCTGAACGAAGAAGCCGAACATGGAGAACATGGCCAGCCGCCCGTTCTTGATCTCCTTCACCTTCAGCTCCGCGAAAGCCTCGGGGTCGTCGGCGAGGCCCAGCGGGTCGAAGCTGCCGCCGGGGTACAGCGGGTCGGTCACCTCCCCCAGAGGCCCGCCCGCGATGCGGTACCCCTCGACGGCGCCCATCAAGATCACTTGGCAGGCCCAGATGGCCAGAATGCTCTGTGCGTGGATCAAGCTGGGGTTGCCCAGGTAGTCCAGCCCGCCGTCGCTAAAGATCTGCGCCCCCGCCTTGAACCACACCGCCTCCCCGAATTTGACCCCGTTCCGGGAGAGCAGCTCCGGAAAGACGCAACCGAGCGCGCCCAGCATCGCCCACCGGGAGTGGATCACTTCCAGCTCCCGGTTCTTGGCGAAGGTCTCGGGGTCAGCGGAGAGCCCCGCGGTGTCCCACCCGTAGTCCCCGGGGAACTCTCCGGTCAGGTAGGAGGGAGGCTCGCCCGAGAACGGGCCCAAGTATTTGACGCGATCGGGGCCGTACCAGGGGCTGCCGGAGGCAGCGGCGGGCTTCGCCTTGGCGGCGCTCTTGCGCATGGTGACCCGACCCTCGCCCAGGATCTCGGAGACCGAGGGGGCGAGCTTCACCGCCTTCCCGGCGAGCGATGGGGAGGAGAGGGCCATCGTGGCAGCCATGGATGGACGACGGATGCGGTGGATTCCGACGCTGCTGTTGTTGCTGGTGGTGACGTGACGACGGAGAGGAGGTTGGCGTGCTTTTATATCGGAGGCAGCGAGATGTGGAGATAGAATTCCTCATCTTACTAAAATCTTTACCGGTGTTTCTATTGGTCGGCGCTATTGTTGATTGCCTTATTATGCTGACGTGGGAATCTCGGATGCTTTAGATTTTTTTCTCACTCAGAAATCTTCGATCTATCATCAAACATCTCAAGTGGGGTCTCTGAATAGGCGCTGCCAATTGGAACGTGACGCATGTGCGTTTGTGGATGGGTCGGATCAGGTTGAGTTTGGGTAGTTATACTGTTTAGTCCTCATTTGAGCCTGACCAGATCCACATTCGGTCGGACCCAGATGCAACGAAGCGGGTTTACGGGCCACCCCGGTCGATCCGACCCGACTAGATATCCGCCACAAACAAAAGCGGAAGGGTATATGAAACGACGTCGTTCTCCTCGGAACGCTGCATTAAATTACAATAATACTAATTGCCACCAACGCCCACGGTATTCTCCCTCTCTTCTAAACCCCCAGCGACTCGATCCTCCTGCGAAGGCTATCGCGATCTCCCTTCTACGGTCTCTTCCCGAGTTCGATACGGAGGTACTTTGGTTCCATCGTAACACGATTTCTTGAAATTTCTTTGGATTTCCCGTGTTCTTTCGTTTTGCCAAGCATCCGTTCCTCTGCAGATTTGGGCCTTTTTATCACTGTCGGTCTAATTCTCTCAGTTAGAAATTCTCCTGCTCTTGCTTGATCTTTCTTCCCATCTCAATCCATTACCAAAAGCTTGTTCTTTTTGACTCAATAATGTCGTGCTCTTCTATTAGGGTTCTTGTGGTAGATTAGTCTGTCTGGTTTGTTGAAGCGGTGACGACAAGTGAGAATGCCGTGATTGTCGTTGTGTAGGAGATGGCGTCGAAGCTGCACCAGTTTGGATCCAAGGCTGTTCAGGTCTCGGAATTCATTTCCAAGCATGGAAAAGCTTACTATGAAGAGCTGCTCGAGAAGAACAAGCAGCACATTGTTCAACCACCAACCATCGAGGCGTGCCAGGATCTGTCGAAAAAGCTCTTCTATACTCGTCTTGCGAGGTGAGTGTTCATTGTCTGTGCAGCATTGTTGATTTAACTGTTCGTTTAGGCCATTTGGATGCATTGATATCAGAAGTAGATGATTTTAGTGTGAAGGTCCGGTCCTGATGGGAAAATTTGGTTGAAAAGTATGAGAACTCTTGAGTAGTTTGAGTTTGAATATTAACTCAACTTTAAGTTTTAGTAGCTACACTATGTATGATTTAGATAGTCATAAAAGTAATCAATTTGATCTGGGAAAGAATGCCAGAAATTCTCAGATTTTCTTTTTAGGTGTTATTATATGTGATAGTCGAAGAAAATATCTGCTCGGCCTGTTGAGATTGAGGGTAGTGTGTAGATGAGAAGAGAATTGGAGAATGAGTGTATTCCCTTTCTTGGATTGACGGTTAGGAGGGATTCGAACAGTAATGGGGAGAATGTGGGATAAACCAATTATCTGTGAGAATCCTTTTCGTTTCTCCCTGTAATTGGAGAGATTTGGAGAGAAACAGATTGTACAGATTCTTATGTTTCCTCACTTGCCTAAGTCTTCTCTTATTTCTTTTCTCATTATTTAATAAACTAAACTGTAGAGAAGAGCTTAGTTCTTTTTTTTCCCTCTCCTCTGTCCAAAGTAAGAGAGTTATAGTTGCTTCTTACGTTCCTCTTCTCTTTTCTTTTCTCCATAAGTTGTTATCCAAGGTTCCTTATGATGAACAGGATACACATGTATATTATATTTAACAAATGCTATTATCCAATTATTTTTTATTTTTTTGATGTTTGCATTACTCCTGGATTTGAAATATTTTTCTTCACTTAGTTTTAATGGACATGTTTTTATATGTTTGAATCTCTCATCAAATGACACCAACTAGATGATGCATGACTAGCACCATGGGTTTGATTACGTTTTGATTGGTTACCATCATATTTCTTTTCTGTCTTTTGTAAAGTTCTGTAGCAATTACCTAATTTTAGTGAGTGGAAAAAATGGTACGTTTGTGTGAATGAGGTGGGTTAATGCACTTAAGTGGTGCTGTATCTATTTCTAATAGAGAGATCTGCTCAGGTCATAATGATCCACTGAATTTATCAAAAGGATGAGCAGATGGACCCTAGAGAGATCTGCTCAGGTCATAATGATTCACGGAATATATCAAAAGGTTGAGCGGATGGACCCTAGAGTTGGTTCATAAAGTGATTTCACATGTTCTTTAAACTTTATAGTTTAACTCGTTTAAGATATGAGTTGGCCAGATTTGCTCTTTGATCACATTAGAGCCCCCCAATTAATTGTAATGTTTGTGGGTTTTAGTTGCTGCATAGTGCAGCATATAATATAACTCAAGGTGTACACAGCATTATATGTTTGTAATATATTTTGATTTTTTTTTTTTTTTGCGTCGAGTATGATGCAGGGTGTCGTATTAACAGGGAGTTCGATAAATTCTCTTTCCTTTTGTATAAGCTAGAATCTTAGTGAGTCTTGTTCATCTTAAGCATAAAAACTGACTAAAACTAAAAATAAGCTTAATTTTATCTTCCTATTGCTTTGAGGATACATCATAGATGCAATTGACACTCCTGCCCAAATCAACATTAATGATTTGTATGGATTTCACCATCATAGAAACTCCATTACCCTGTTGATGTTGTGCATTACCTATAGGGTATATCGTTGTCTTATGAGATGTGATAGCATATTATTCTATGAAACTTGCGAATTTGTGCTTTGATAGTAGGAATCATCAAAGTATACCATGCTTTGTCTCTGGATGTTAGTACCTCAGTTAAATAGTTAATATAACAACCATGGCATGTGCCAGGCAGCATATTGATGGTAGGTCTGCATGTCTTAAAATTAAGGATTCTAGAAAGTAAAAACCATATTCACTGGTATTTCTGGTCCGATCCAATACTGACTAACCACAGCAAACTAACACCAAAATGTCGTGCCAATCCAATAATTGAACATATTTTTATGGGTCGTTTTTTATATCCTTAGAGAACTTTCCTAATAATTTTTTAATGTTTTACAGCCAGCAATGTGTAACCTTAATAACATAAAACAAACCAAACATTTTAGAGCTGTTTGTTCATCAGGTAAACAAAGAGTATAATATCATATTTCTTTGTTGTTTTCTCTATTCATGCAATTTCTTCTCTCAGATTCTTGTACAGCATCCTGTTTCTTCTTGAACTTCCTCCCTCAAGTTTATAATTCCCTCTCTGCTTCTGAAGTTGATTTTTCATAGTTATCAAGAAAAACCATCTCGGTATCCTGATGCCATTCTTCTGCAGCATTCCTGGTCGTTATGAATCCTTCTGGAAGGAGTTGGATGGTGTGAAGCACATCTGGAGAAACAGGAAGGAGCTCAAGGTCGAGGATGCTGGCATTGCTGCTCTGTTTGGACTCGAGTTGTATGTGTGGTTCTGTGTGGGTGAGATAGCGGGAAGAGGTTTCACTTTTACTGGCTACTATGCCTGAGCAAGTCGACCTCTGAATCTCTTCATTTTTTCCTGCTTCTAAGAAGACGAAGACGCAATCAGGCTTCTGATCACCTCACTCTTGCAAAAGTTTTCACCCATAGATTTTATAAGCTGATGGTGAGCGAGAATGACGAGCATAATTGCCTCAATAATCAGCTCGCTTCTTTCTCCTGTCTGTTTTACATGTGTTGGCTGTAGTCAAATACACTTGCACTAACTGACCTCACTCGATCCAATGCGACTAGGTTGGATGACATTGTACATCGTTCTAAAGATCTTCAAGCCAACTCTAAATTTGAAATCATCTCTTTTTCTAAAGATCTTGATGCTTACTTCTGGTATGACATTGTACATCGGTCTATTATTGTTGTATGGTGTACCAAATAATGAAACAAAGAATGCTTTCAAGTTCTACCCTATCTAGAGCATTGCAATAAGAGGTTCGTCAAATTTCTCCCAACATCAATCCTAGCGCAAGCTAGGCCTTGTAAGTTTGGCTCCCCACCTCATGGCTACTTTGTATATGAATAAATACCAGTAGGTCGTAATACGCAGCGGAATTAAATGAAATTATAATTAAATAGAACACCAAGATTTACGTGGAAAAATCCTTCCAACGTAAAGGGTAAAAACTACGGGATAAACTAAAGATAATCCATTATAAGAATAATAAAAATACAAATCTTAGAGTTTTTTACCAAAAACTCAAGCAACAATCTCAAGAGAATAACTAGGATATAAGGATTATGTCATTGTGCACAATATCCAAATTCTCCCCAAGTAATCACAACAAGAATTTACTGTAAATCTGATTTAACCTGAGATGAGAACATTCTGCTGGGATGATTGAGAATAATCTCACTATGTTGTCCTTGTCTTCTTCCCTTTCCTTTCTTGTTTTTCTGTCATTTTCTCTTCTTTATTGAATTAAGTTGTTGTTGCAATTTTTTGCCTCGTTGCTGTAGTTTTCTCCCTTATTTTCGCAGCCAACACACCCCCCCTTATTAGATCTAGGGTTATGTTAAAGGGGAGATAGGCTGTGGGCTGAATTCGTGGGTTGTCAGCCCAACACTATGATCTATTTCGAACGCTCTTGTGCCTTCGGGTTTGGACCACCTCGGGTTGACTCGGGCATTAATGATGATTTGCCTTAACATTTTGGCGCTAGAAGGAGGGTCTGATATTGTAGGAACGCCCACTCACCAATCCACTTAACGAATGCTCCTACAATTAAGCCCTACCTCCAATCCATAGTACTTTTACTCAAGGTGGTCAAATGTCATCCTTCCCACATATGGATGCATCCACTTCGATGCAAACGTCGATGTGATATTGTCTGTTTAATGACCCAAGTCTCTCATCCCCGAGGACAAGTTCGAGCCACCTACTCAACCCCACCAAGGTGTTTTTGAACATCACTTATCAAGTACAGATGCTCATGGGCATAATGCGGGCTATCACCTCACTCTTGCCTCAACTAACCCAACAAGCGATGCCACTATCTCAACCACGATTGACACCTCAACTGCCACTGACATCGGCACGCGTCGAGATTTCCCTAACCAATGTGATACCAGCATCTTAGGATCACCCAAGGCCCGCGAAACTGCCAGCCAAAGAAGCACCCCGCTCCCCAATCGTGGAGTTTAATGCATGCCACACCACTGCTCTACTCTGCTTGAATCCGAGACCTAATCAATGAATTCGATAGATGACCTCCTAAGGGCTCAATTACAATAAATAGATTAACGCTTAGACGAGATGCGACAAGAGTTCCAATAATCTAAGGGGGAGAACCCGGTTGATACCACTTCGGGTCGAGCCTCATTCACCTAGAACATTCAAGAGAAACCAATTCTGACTAACTTTCACCTCCCATTACTGGAAGCCTTCGATGACAATACTAACTTGATTGAACACACTGTCATCTTAGTGCCTAGAGGTCTCTTTACAATGTCTCAAATGCTCTAATGTATTGTGCATTCTTGACGATGCTGAGAGGTCGAGCGTAGGAGCAATACACTCATCTAAAGCCACTCTCGAACGGCTCCTTTGCTCAGCTTGCAAAGGAGTTTAAACTCTACTTCCTCGGGAATATATGCTCGAGGCCATTGATGACAATGTTGCTCAAGCTCAGGCCAAGGGGAGAAAGAGACACTCTCCGACTTCATTACTCAATTCACCAGCAAAATTTGAGGTATACAAGAAGCTCCTCCATCACTCGTGATCCAGGCCTTCATGATGGAGCTTTGACTCTCTTACTTTTTCTAGTCATTGGTATAAAGGTCGTCGATGATCATACTCGAGATCTTCCAAATGACCAACTAATATATAGTCACCAAGGTTTATCTCAAGTAAGCCCAAGAGATGTACAAGAGGCCACAATATGAGTGACCACCATTAACTCCAACCCTGAAGTCACCTCAACGAAGAAAGCAAGACCAACCTGAGCTTACCTCAACCGGGACCCGAGCTAAACCCCCTTAACATTACGATAACCAAGGCCTTCTTACAAATAAAGGAAAAGCAATTCTTGAAGGACCCTCAACTGATGTAGACACTATTATAAAGGAGGGATAGATCCAAATATTATCGCTTCCATCGTGATTATGGCTATGACACGAAAGGCTGTCATGATTTGAAGGAACAAATCGAGGAGTTCATTTGTTGGGAGTGCCTCGGAAGATTCGTCCGAAGACCTCAAGAACCTTCGCCTTAACCTCGAGGCCTAGTAGAAATATATATTGATGTTATCATCGGTGGTACTTCGGAAGGTAACAATACCTTAGGTCGCAAAATCTATGCTTGAGTCACATCAAGAAGTTTCCAAGGTCAGAAGATGACTCGAAAATAATCTTCAAGAAAGAAGAGACGAAATACCTCAACCCAAACTATGATGATACCCTGATGGTCTTCATAAGGATGACTAACGCCCGAGAAAAGAGGGTAATGATCAACACAAGTAGCTCTATCGACATTTTCTACTTTGATGCTTTTCAAAGGCTTGAGCTCTCAACTAATGATTTTACCCCCATGACTTCTTCATTAACAGGGTTTGTGGGTGACTCCAACTCCCCTCTCGGGACCATGAGCTTACACATCACGTTTGGCGATGGACCCTGCTCAAAAATGCTGATGACTAAATTTATGATGGTTGACATCTCTTTGGAATACAACGCGATTATATGTCAACCCACACTCAACAGGGTAAGGGTTGTAGTGTTGACCTATCAAATGATGTTAAAGTTCCCAACAATAATCAACATTAGGGAGATAAAGAGCGATCCAAATGAGTCTTGCTAATGTTATTCGATGACAATCTCCTTATCGAAGAAGGCTTGACTTGAGGCACCACCATTGGTTTCCTAAGATTTCGCTAAACCCCTCCCGCATCTGGAGCCAATGGAGTCATTGGTCGAGGAACCTCTAGACAAAGCTCATCCTGATATGGTCATTAAGTTCAAGGCAACACTCAATGAGGAGAAGCAAGTATAGCTCATCGACTTTCTTAAGGAAAACACCGATGTATTCACATGATCACAAAGAGATATACCAAGAATAAACCCTAACATAGGCCAATACTACCTAAACATCTCCCTTTAACCTGTGATTCAAAAGTCTCGTAAGTTTGCTCTCGAATGCCAATAGGCGATTAATGATGAGATAAATAAGCTACTATGGGTAGAGTTTATTGCCTAAGTACAGTATCCCCAATGACTTGCTAATGTTGTATTAGTTAAAAAATCTAATGAAAATTAAGGAATGTGTTAATTGTATCGACTTTAACAAAGCATATCCGAAGGACAATTACTGTCTTCCATAGATTGATCAATTTGTTAATGCTACTTTAGGTCATGAGTTCCTCACCTTCACGGATGTGTTCTTAGGATATAATCAAATAAGAATGACATCTTGGGATTGGGAACATACCTCATTTATCATGAATCTGGGTATATATTATTACATAGTTATGTCATTTGGATTGAAAAATACGGGATGACCTATCAAAGAATGGTGAATATAATGTTCAAGTACCAGATCATGAGGAACATCGAGGTATATATATATGATATAATAGTCAAAGTTAGAATGGCTAACTCGCACATAGTGAACTTTGGCTAAGATATTTTAGGTTTTGAAGATATACAATATTCACCTTAACCCATCAAAGTGTGCTTTTGGAGTTTGCTAAGAAAATTCTTTAGCTTCATTATTCACTAAAGGGGAATAGATGTAAACCCTAAAAAAATCCATGTCATATTTGGAGATGTATCCACGTCGATCGGTGAAGGAAGTGTAGTAGTTAATAGAGTGAATGGCAATGCTTAGCCTATTCGTATCATAGTCCAGTAATAAGTGCTTGTCGTTTATTCGGCCATTGAAAAATTTAAATTTTTTTTTATGGATTATGGAGTGTCAGGAGACATCTGAGGAGTTGAAGCACCATCTCACTCAGTTGTCATAGCTCTCCTTTTCTAATCTTGGTGAAGTCCTTAGCCTTTATTTTGCTATCACCGAGCTGGCTGTCAACTCGATGTTGGTGCAGAATGATTAAGAAGTCCAAAGACTCATTTATTATGTTAGCCAAATAACTAAGCAAAGTTAATGAGCGATACCCCCATATCGAGAGTTTGGTTATTGCATTAGTATTGGTTGTAAGGAAGTTTCATCCATATTTCCAAGCGCATCCCATATAGGTGATCATCGACCAACCACTCAAGTAAGTCCTTTCACAATTTAACATCTCATGATGGATGCTAAGGTGGTAGATAGAGCTGAGCAAGTTCGACATCCGATAAGTACTAAGAGTTGCCATGAAGGCTCAAACGTTGATGGATTTCATATCGGAGTAACCCCCTTGCCCGAGGTCGAAGACGACTAGTGCATCCCCTCGACCTGGACCTTGTTCATAGATAGTTCCGCCACATTAGAAAGGGGCAGTGCTGGGCTTGTCCTAAAATTCCAAACAAGTGGGTGTACGAATAGACTCTTTGATTTGAGTTCAAAATCTCAAATAATAAAGTCAAGTATTAAACACTTCTCTCAGGGCTCCGACTCACCTAGGAGCTCCAAGTGCAAGACATTATGATGTTTAGTGACTTATAACTCGAGACCATTCAAAATATCTTGTCGAGGTACAGCTGTTAGCTCGAATCATCTCTAGACTCAATGTGCTATGGGTCACCCATGCAGAAAATACCTCGACTGATGTGCTTGCTCAGTTAGTCTCCACCCAAGCTCCAAGAGAGGGCTGATCAATAATCGAGATGCTATCAACCTGAACCATCGAAAGATATGATGTAACCATAGCCAGAGAGGAACCAAGTTAGATCAATGAGATCTTACGCTATAAAAGAGATGAGACACTCTCTGCTGTCCCCATAATGACTTAAAAGGTCAGGAATTATCAAGCATGGTATTGTATAATCAATAACCACATATATCATAGGTCCTTCAGCCAACCCTTAGGTGCCTCATATCGTTGGAAGCTGAGAGGGTGCTCATCAAGATACACTAAGGTATTTGCAGTCAACACATATGTGGATGCTACCTTGCATTCAAGGTACTTCAGTAGGGGTTTTATTGGTCGACATTACATAAGGATATAATTGCCTACTTCCGAAGGTTCCACTAATGTCAAAGGTTTGCTCAAGTACAACACCAGCAAATAATCCCTCTGAGCCCGATCGATTGTGCATGGCCCTTCGCTTAGTGGGGCATGAACCTCTAAGGCCCCTTTCCACCAGCTTCGGCCATAGGACATTTCTCATCATGGGAGAAAATTATTTCACAAAGTGTGTGGAGGTCGAGAAACCTGAGGGCCTTCATCACCAATAATATGACTCAATTCAATAATATGAATTCAAAGAGTTTTGTCGGTCTTACGAAATTCAATTGTGGTTCAGCTTGGGAGCTCATCCTCAAACTAACGACTTTAATAAGATCACTAATTAAGTCATCCTCGAAGGATTAAAGAAGAGGATCATCGAAGCGAAGGGTAATTAGGTGGATGAGTTATCAAATATCTTATAGGCCTTCTAGACAATACCCAAGACCGACTTGGGAGAATCATTATTCAGCCTAACATTCAGCATCGAGATTGTTATGCTACCCGAGATAGTCCGATCCCAATTGTCAAATGAAGCGGTTAGCTTCCCCAATACTTCAATATTAGTGTCAGCTTGAACAATGTCTTAAAATTTCATGATGATTACGTCTACATTGGATTTGCATCTGCATCGGACTGTCCATCTTGAATTCACAGGAATTCCCGATGGGATGTGCTTCATTCACCACAACAGGACGATCTTGACCATCGGATTAAGGGGTGGCTTCTTGCATACTTTATGATTCGTGCGCCACCATCATCGACCGTCTCTTTATCTAACGAGGGCTACATGGTCAGCATAAGCCGTTTGATATGGACCGGATGGTCCAGGATGAGTTAAAAGGATGTCACATCTGAATACAAAGCATCCCGAACACCCAATGAGTCTTCATTCCTGATATAGCATGGATGGTGTTGAAATGCCAAACTACCGCTTCAAAGGAAACACTCATCAGCTTAGCAAGCTCTCATGTCATCAATGACAAATAAGAAAGCCAGAACTACAGAAGAAATGGGACGAAGGAGAAAAGACTTGATGAGCACCAATTTCTGAAATGCTTCATATACCATCATCTGTCCCCAGTTTCTGAACATATCACTGTTAGACATGTTATAAACATTCACCTGAGGTCTATGAATTTGGCAGAGAATAAACCTATTTGAAGAAAATGCAAAGATTGCCTTTTGACTACGATGCCTGTGTCATAATAGAAGCTTATTTATTCATGAAACCATCAGATGAGGGACGTATGGCTTGACCTAATGCCACATTTACATGTAGTCTCACAATTAGTGATATCCCTAAATGTGTCGACGAAGTGCTGTTATCACAGAATAGAGCTTCCTCGGTTAGCAGGGTCAGGCGATCCGTATCCCCAGGGGTTCTTGCTAGCCCAGTTCCATTGATCATGGCACATCTCTTCGATGCCATGCTTCGCTCTGCAGTAGCAATAGTTCCAACACTAAGACAAGAAACTAAACAACGTAAACCAGAATTGCATGAACTAAAAGCATAGAATATATACTTCCAATTGAGTTCCTTTTCTGCTTTGGCGGTGGATGCGTAAAGAATTTCAGCATCACCAGGTCGCCTTCCAGCCATGATCAAAGGAATTTTCTGAAAAGAAAAACACAAAATCTTGTATCAGCAACTATAGAAGAGACAAAATGCACAACAAACTCCATGTAGCTAGGTTGGTCTCCGATCTGGAACCCTTCAGCCAGTCATAGATAAAAATGATGCATTTCCCTTAAGAGCATAAATTTGAATAGCTAATCATCATTTAGTTTTCTTGAGAAATTCATGATATACAACTTGATATCAGATTATGCTGACACTGAACATGATTGATCTCTGAACTACAAACTTTTACCCGTTAACAGTGTCTCTGCCTCAAAACAAAAAAGTTTAAAAAGCTAATTAGTATTCAATCATTTTTCAAAAGATCATGTGTCGAGTGTACCTTTCCAGATGCCTTCTCAAAAGCTGCCACCATTTCCAGCACTGATGTTCCCTTTCCAGTCCCTAGATTATAAACTTCACAACCTGCAGCTTGCATAACATAGTAAGATCACAGAGAGCAAGATCGTGACTAGCTAGTAGGATCCAATACATGAGTTACACTCTAATAAAGCCAAATGGTGATGTCATCTGGTTTGAAAAATCTGATGATTAGACATCAATGACAAAGTATAAAGACAACTTGTTAACACAAAAGTCTTTTCCTTAATCAAACACCTCAGTTGAAGATGTTATCTTTTGCCTGTATTTTATCTATAATACTTCAAACTCTTTCTACTCTGGCCTAAAAGCAATATCAGTATCAGACTGAGATTTTTAATCCTCAATCAAAACATGGACAGATCATTAACAAAGTTAGTTTTTATTTTTCCCAAACAATGTCTAATTTTATCATCAAAACTCACTAAGTAGTGTTTCATCCTAGGGCAATCCTAGCTTCCTATCAAACCAAAGTGTGGCCATACACATGGCTAATTGCTTAGATTTAGAAGTTCAAGAATTAGTGTCAGGAAAAGTTGGTGTAAACTTTACTTCCTAACAAGTTACTTTTTTAAAAAAAAATTTAACTACACTGAATGACTTTAGTACATGTAGTGTATATAATAAAAGTGTAAACAGTAATCATAAGCAAATTTAGTGGATCCAGATTGTTGTAATCAAGAAACGTGCAAATACTATTTCTGCCAACAGATAAATCAAGAGATACTCTTGCTACAAACATTCAGTGTGTTGCATACACACCTACGCTGGGGTCATCAAAGAGCTTCTGCAGGGCCGCAATATGCCCATCTGCTAAATCAACAACATGGATGTAGTCCCTTACCTGCAGTCATCTAAACATGTCTATAAGAAGAAAAACTGTGATAAGAAGCACTTAGATGATAGAAGCCTTTTGCCCATGAACCTAATGCAGTTTGTACATCTATCATGATAATACTAATACTCTAATAGTTAAGGTATTTAGTTGTGACACATCCAACAAAAGCAGTAGCTATAGTACATCAATAATACAGAGAGGGAAACAGGGAATCAAATATTGGTTAGACCAGTATGATCCAAGCATTATTTACCAGTTCTTGATTGGATTAGTACCAGGCAGGTACATGTTAGCACTTAATTATTATTATTATTTTTTGGTAATACCAAGCAATATATTTTGGTATGCTGCTCGACATATTGGCATGTACCAATCTGACAGGTTGCTAAAACTGAGTGGACTAAGAATTAAGAATTAAAACCTTAATAATGAAAGCTTAAAAGGTTGCAACAGTTAAGTGTGAAATGCAGTGTGCACCATAAGCCGTATAAAGC
The DNA here is from genome assembly GCF_036884655.1 of Musa acuminata AAA Group. NCBI lineage: Eukaryota > Viridiplantae > Streptophyta > Magnoliopsida > Zingiberales > Musaceae > Musa > Musa acuminata. Next base: position 6,604,139 of record NC_088331.1, on the reverse strand, counting down.
AAGAGAAATGATGCCGTTAGATCAAGTTTTCACTATACCGATGTACGACAAAATTTCTACATGTAGATGAACAAGTTGACACAAAAAGATCAAAAATCAAGTGAAAAATAATGACATTTCTAAATTAGTTTATTACCCCTGTGCCATCCTTGGTTGAATAGTCATTTCCAAACACTGTTAATGCGGGTCTCCTCCCAACAGCAACTTGCTGGACAACGGGCATGAGATTATTGGGAATTCCACGAGGATCTTCACCAATACGTCCACTTGGATGAGCTCCAACAGGATTGAAATATCTTAATAACATTATCTTCCATTCATCATCTGCATGATGGATATCACGGCATATATCTTCAATCATAAGCTGCAATTATTTACATAAAAAAAATTAGATCACAGCAATAGGGCCAAAAGAAATTTTAAAAAAAATCCAGGCAAAGAAAAAAGAGGAAACCTTTGTTCGGCCATAGGGATTCATTGCACATAAAGGAGATTCTTCTGTACAGGGCAACTCCTTAGGCCATCCGTAAACAGTAGCAGACGATGAGAACACCAGCTGAAATGTTTAAAATACAAGTCATCCAAATGCTTCCAGTTGTAAGATACATATACATCCAGGCTACAGAATTTATATTAAGACGTAACCTTATACATAAACTATGGTTTATACTCAATGCTGGAACCAAGATCCATTTGGACTGGTAGGTACTGCCCAGCATGGTACCGAGATCAGTTAGTACACCTCAAACATATAAGAAAATGTTTAACGTCATTATTTCGTTAGTACACAATGGTACTGGTGCAACTAATACTGGTAGACCAGTACATAGCAGATGGTACAGCCAGGGTATGGTAAGAATCTAAACCATGATATCAACAACTGATCTTTTTAATGCTAAGATTCTTAGATACTCGAGAAAGATGCTATAAGAATACCATCCTTTTCCTCTCCACTAACCAGTGATAAATGTTTATAGCAAAAAAAAAAAAAAAACAAGGCAGAGCCACACCTTGTGCATGTGGCCAACTTAAAAACAAATAAGGATAATTGCAATACGAATGCTAAGAGGAGAACATAATCCAAAAGATTCACAAGAATTTCATAAGGGTAACTTCTATCACGAAAAAAATTATAAAGATGCAAATGTACATTCAGCATGTACAAGCATGTCTCCTTTTGCCTCTGCAAGAATGCATTTATTGGAACAGCATAGGACCTCTTCCTTTTCTGTAAGATAATCATTTCTAGAGGTTTGACCATTGAGTTACATATCTGGCCTTATAGGAAGTTGTCTTGCTAATATAGCCAAGCATGAAAGATCTATGCGAATAACCATTCAGCATGAGACAGTTTTACTGTCTTTTAAAAACCAAAATCTTGGCTGGTAAATAATATTGTTTAAATTTCAGACAATACCTTTTTGCACCCATGTGACGCCATTACTTCCAAAAGAGTAATTGTACCAATGATGTTATTTTTGTAATAAAGCAAAGGTTTATGAACACTTTCACCTACAGCCTTTAGACCAGCAAAGTGTATAACAGCATCAAACCTGCAGATAAAACCATATTTCAATTTATAAAGCATACACGAACAAATTAGAAAATTACAGAAAGCACTCCACAAATATTCACGTTAAAGAAATGAAAAGAAATATAAAAAGGAAGACTCCATGACTGTAAGTCTAACACGATGCCCATATCCATCTCCAGTTGATGTTTTAAACTGTTAATTCTTTTTTTCTCAATTCCTAATCATTAGATTGGTAGTTATTTAAACCAATGTTATTAAGCTTATAAGAAAAACAGGGGGTGAGAAGGGGCAAGGAGAGCTATATACAGCCATAGCAAAGACAAACTTGACTTAGAATTAATTCTAGTTACTTAAACCCATGTTATTAAGCTTATAAGAAAAACAGGTGGTGAAAAGGGGCATGGAGAGCTTTATACAGCCATAGCAAAGACAAACTTGATTTAAAAATTAATTCTTTAAGTATGTTAGCCCCAACTTATAGCATATCTTGTCAAAGCGACATATCAAATAACATTGGAATTTCAGTATTTTCCATGGGAAGACCCAAACATTCCACTTCTGCAATAAAGATAGCTCAATTATCTGCTTTGCTCACCCAAAATTGTGCTCTTCAATCACAATTAACTAAAAGGCTCTAGGTGTGCAAATGTGAGGCATATAAAAAGATACATGAAAAAAAACACCACAGAAAGCTTATTACTCCAAATTTTTTGTTAAACAAATAATTTGTAAAATAATTACAAATGCTACTGCCAATTTACAAATTATCAGTTGTCAAACATGGCCCAAAACCTATTATTACTCATCACAGCTCACCTTCATGAATCCAATCAAAATGTTACTAAATATATGCATTCTTGAATTTACAGAATCAATCACATGAATAATCCAACATCACCGATAACTAAATAACTGAGGCACCTATCCAATGTAAAGGCAACCAAAACAGCTAAGTATATTCTGCAAGGAAAGAACTTACATTGTTGAAGCAAAAACTGTTTCTAATGCTTCTCTATCCTGAATATCAATCTGCAAAAGCACAGCATACATTAAAATATAATCCATGGAGAAACATATTTAGCGGTTTTGCACTCATTATAAAGTATTATCAAAGCCAAGACAACAACAAGATTATTTATATAATATACGACATCAAAGAAGAACACCTTCACAAGTCAAGGCTATCTTGATATAATCTTCTTGATGGTTGAGACCAGAAATTATGATTTCTAAAAATATCAATATTTCATTTTCCATGGAATGTTACCTATGGACCAGGAGTTTATTTAAATAAACAACTGAAAATAAATGGTCAAAACTAACAGTCAAACAGTACAGCAACAAATAAAATAGAAGCTAACTGTTTCATCAGATTCTTCGAGATAAAATAACATGTGCAAGTATTACAAGGATTTATTCCATGCTGTCAGTGCAGATTATATCCACAGCTTAAGGTCATTCAAAGCAAGGTGGAAGTACATATGCAGGTAAGGTCGAGTTGAATAATTCTGCAACTACAAACAATACAATTTCTGTGAACAACTGAAAATAAGAATAATTGGTAAATATGGTAGCAAACAACCCATCTCATCTTCCCCCTACAAGACAGCACCAAACCAAACAATTATATCTGCTGAACAAAGAGCGAGTATCCAAGGCTGGAAGCAAAGAAGATATGCGTAAACAGATTTGCCTCTCTTGGCGCACCCCCATCAGGGACGCCATAAACAACTCAAAGAGTAAAACCTTTCCGAGGAATGTGTTCTTTTAATGAAGATGATAAAGAACGCCCTCAAGATAAAGATGATCAAACTCTAGATACTGTTGTTGTCACTTTGTTTTCCTCTCCCTCTGCCTCGAAAGCAAAATTTTGTATTGCGTCCCTAATTCTGTGATTTTCTATTTGACATATTTCTCACCAAATCATATCTTACACGCCTACAAAAACAAGCGGCACACAAGAACCCTACGTGTACAAATCGACACATTAATTTGTGCAAGTCAGGCGAATTTTCCTTTATTTTAAGATTTTTTGTAACAAATCAAACCACATCCCCTTAGGATGAGCAATCTAACAGTAGTCGTGATGTCTCCGTGATCGAAACGAAGAAAACCAAATGCATAATCAGGAACTAAAAGCTCGATTCTGCTCTGGCTTTGAGGGAGAGAACGGAAAGCCAAATCTTCGCAAACAGGAAACCCCAACATATCTAAAATCGACCATTAAATGAGAGGTATCAGCGAACCAACCACATCCACCAGAACCGCAAAACCCAAAATGCAATCTCCACGGTCCAAACCACACGGTGATTACCTGATAAACGCTCAAGTTTTTGCCGTGGTCGCCGGCGAGTTCAGCGACGCGCTGGACGGCGACCTCGGAGGAGTTGTCGAGGTTATCCACCATGACGACGGTGAACCCCTCGAGGAGGAGCTGCAGCACGGTGTGGCTCCCGATGTAGCCCGCGCCGCCCGTGACCAGCACGCGTCTCGACATGGCCGGGGGGCAGGGACTCGAGGCGGCGGCGACGGACCGATCGAGGGAAAGCGAAACGATAAGGTAGATACCGCGGAGGAGGGGTGAGCGAGCGCAAGAGGAAGCCAGGGGATTTTGGAGCGGAACGCAGCGAGGGAGACTGGGTTTATATACGAGCGGTTCGCTTTGGCTTCGTTTCAGCGGCTAAGACGAGACGATCGGCGATAACGACTCTGGAATTGCCGAGCAACGGGGATAGTGTGCGTCGTCGACGGGAACACTCAAAATGGTGGGCCCCGATGCTAAGACCAAGTAGAGGGCTGGTAATCTAGCGGGTACACAAAACTCTCTGGAATTGTCCGGCAAGAAAAACAAAAGAAACGTTTTCTTCCTCGTTTACAAGACACCCGCGGGCGTACCTCTCTTGCGAACGGAAGGTTCTTGTGGGCTCCGCTATGATGGTTAGCAATTGCGGTTTGTGGTGGGGTTTGGGCAAACGGTGGTGGAAAAGGTGGGGAGGACGACGCGTGTCCCTCGTGATGGTGGACGGCGGCGGGAAGAGAAAAGGCAGGAAAAGCGTTGTGGCCTCTTCGAAATGGAGGCGCAACGCGGCAAGCATGTACGGTGATCCAATTCGGCTGAACACGATGCTGACGACGGTAGAGCTTCTCGAACAGCAGATTACCTTTTAGTCCTTCCTTCTCCATTTAATTAGGCCTCACAAGTCATTTTACTCTTCATAAATCTTCCAAGTATACGTAGAACAAAACCATGCTAGAGTTAAGAATGTGCATAATTAAAATCATAAACAATGAAAAATATATTATTATTATTCTCTCTTATTATGCATGTCACAGACAGAGTTAGCCCAACAACCAGTAGCATACATATTGCTCAGTTGCTGAGATCTGTGGCTGACACAATGGAAAGGACGACTGGGTTGAGAGAGACAAGAAGATGGAGGGAGGTCATTATCCTTAGCTTAAGAGGTCAGAAACGAGTGGTGGGTTGCAGGCCTTTGAAGTGCGGAATCCCCAACTTTGATGAGCTCAGAAGTTGACAAGGAAGAGAAAACTTGGACCTCACACTTGCCCATCTCCACTTCTTTTAAGATCCTCTGCATGTTCTTCTTCTCCTTCTTGTTGTTCTAAAGATGCTTTCTTGCTTTATTCCATATTAATCCACGCCAATGGCAGACAGCATCAGTATAGGATACTTGGAAGAAGCTATGCCAAACCTGAGGGACAATTGCAGCATCATCCATGTGTAGTTGATCACATACAAATCATAAGTTCATAATGTTGTGCCTTCATGAATTATAGACATACCCATAGAGGCTTCTTGAATATTGAAAGCCAAGAAAAGGTCAGACACTATAGCAGAATCCATGAACTTTCCATGTGTGAGAGTACAGTGCATTGAAAAGAATAATGAGTACAAAAGGGAACCATGCAGAAGACTGTGTGTGTTGAGGGAGAGAAGTCTCAAGACATGACATAGTGTTCTATAAAGATAATATAACTAGGGAAGACTTCTGAAGAGATTGCTCTTTTGATTCAATCCTTGATCACTCAAAAGTTCTGCAGATGGAGATGATCCCCTTGTGCCTAACCCACGAGTCCTTCATTTGAAGAACAACATGGTCAAAGATTCTTTGCCTAACACATTCATTACAGGAAAACAAAACTCCACCATTTCCACATGACTTGAGAGTGATCCATAGATCATCAATGTTAGATTCACACAACATGGGGGCTTTGAAAGGGTTGGAAGAACATGCCAACATCATCCAGTGTCCCAGTCCACAACTCTGGTTCAGATCTAAATTGAAGGGTGCAAGTGCTGCTGTTCATGCACTTTAAACAGTGAGGGTGTTGGAGTATATCCAGTGATATCAAAGTTGATTGATTACATACAAGCTTGCAAAGAAGACTTGAATTCTTCCACATCTTCCTGTGGTTATTCTGATGATTTAGTATATAAACTAGTACAAATGATGAGAAGTATAACACCACAACATATCATTAAATATATGCCATTGCTGAAAGATTCACATCTCTCTGTCTCTGTCTCTCTTTTCTCGCAGTCGCACTTTTAACCGCAGTAACTTTCTACCATTAGTTGCTTCAGCCCTTGCTTAAAAGCCTCTCCTCTCCTTCGCTTCGCATGACCAAGGAATGGAGGGTCCCTATATGGTCGCCCTCTCCCCGACCCCACTCTTCCTCCTCGGTCAAACCACAGAGACACTGCCCGCGTTCGACCTTTTTCTCATCTGTGTTCATGTACGTGCATGGATTTGGTGAGGTGCCCCACGCCATAATTCTTCCACCATGCACAAATGTAGGACTAGTCCTTACATGCGTTGAAAGTATTTACAGTAACACACTATCATGGAAGTAGCACTTTGGTCTATGATAAAATTCCATGAGTAAAAGAAATGTAGGCTATTTAACTAAAGCACCAAACATAACTTCATATTCTTTTCATTAAATACAACAAAGCATCTTACTAATGAATGAAGCCTTTAGAAATGCATGGCTACAGAAGCTTCCGGCCTGAATGCATTGCATATATATACCATTATGGCAAATACAAAAGAATAACCCATCAATAATTCTATTTAATCTTAGGAACAACACAAAATTATCAGTTTATACCATGACCCTCACAGAACAAGCATCTCTTTAGGACACCTAAGTTGCGCCAGCCGATGAAGTCATCACTTGAATCTGCATGGTACATGGACACATCACTTTTAGTGTTTCATTACACTATGATCAGCACAACAAATAATACTAAACAAATCAGATTTACCCTGTTCACAAGCAAATCTACTTGTTCTCGGTACATTTCCTTTAGGTCAATGATGTCAGCTCGGAGTTCCTCCAGCTGCAAAAGATTCAGGATGGAAGTTCTTTTTATAAAACAAAAGGGGTAAAAGAGATGGCATAAATTCTTTCTTTCCTGCGGTGAACCCATATAATTTACTGTGATCCTTAAGACTTCAGATAAGCTAAAAATATCTACCACATAAGACAACATTATTTAAGCTAGAAAAACTGTTACAGATCTACAGCTTTATTACAAAAACATAGTTAAATAAGTTTAAAAAAATGAAACAAGGTATTTTCTAACAATTATTGGGTAAAATTACGGAATAAAATTTTGAGAAGTATGATTACTTACATGTGCTCAACAAATAGTAGCTGAAACACATAATTTGACTAGGTTGAACGTAAGTCTCTTTCTGAAAATTAATAATTATTCCAACTAGAAGAAAACAATTAATTAGAACCTCACCCTTACATCAAACCCAACAAGGTCAACTACAGAGAAGCTCCCATTCAACAAGCTTGGAAGAATGTAGCTAGCGAATAATGTAGTGATCTATAAGTACCCTTAAAGCACCATAGCATCAGTGAATTTGTAGAGATTATATAAGGCCATCTATTTTCGGCAGGGCAAGCCTGCATGCTCAGTACTTATCAAAGAAAGAAGCATATATTATGCACTCGAGAAATCATGAATTACTTGTTCAAAATTTCCTGAAGTCAAACTAAATCATGATCAATTTCCAACGATAGAATAAAAAGGCACGAAATATTATGTGCTCAGAGAAAATATTTATCAGTCAGCATCTTGTTCTAACTTCCACTAAACCCTCAGCTTGGAAATTCTTTTGGAAAATAATTTGGTGGTGGATTCTCATAATGTAATATACTTTGTTTCTTATCTACTCTAAACAGTGTTAAGTGGCAAAACCATTTACCCCAGCTTTTGCACTACTACTGTATTTTGGATCTACGACAATACCCTTAAATGTCATAAGTTAGCTATGACCAATATCTTTTTTAAATGTCATAAACTACACTGATGGATTAATTTTTTAATTCATATAAAAAAGGAGCAATAATGGTGACAGCCAAAAGCCATTGCAAACAGAAAACCCAGTAGACAGAACAGCCTGAGGAAGGTGTGTATCAAAGAAAGTAGGCAATAAAAAAGCAAACCAATGAAGTTCGTGAAATAAAATTGATATGGGACCATTTTAATTTATTTTTATTGAATAAATATTATTATTTTAAGTACATTTTTGTAAATGTCATTAGTTATCAGATGAAGAAAAAGTGAGAGCCAAATGAAAAGGCAACATCTTTTATAATCCTACATCACTTACCAGATCACAACATCTTTTATAATCTTACATCACTTGCCAACATTTCTTAAAGAAAAAAAAGTGAAAGCCAAATGAAAAGGCAAATGAGATAAATCATAAGCTTGATTCTAAATTTCAAGAAAAAAATGAAAAAGAAAAGCCTCAGATCCTCCATCCCCACGAGGAAATTTCATCATTTGATTGAAGAATTTACATAAAGAGGATGTCTATCAATTAGACATCTTTTTTGTATCGTTATAACTAACTATGACTTTTTTTGTATCGTTCCAATTTTATCGGATGTCTCCGAAGAGACAACTATCACTTTACACTTGAATGTGATGACTCTTTTGATATTACTTCTAATTGTGCTATGCATAGGTTATATCTTTAACAGAAGATATGGATCTATTCGCGCAGCTGGATATGCACCATATCTAGCTAACCACCCTGGTGTAGCTGAAGGCTTGGCTTTAAAGCTTGTTGAACATGAAGGATGGCACAGTCCCATAGATTGAATGCTGCCAACCTTATAGCCATGCTTAATGGAGAAGCTCCAGTTTCTTGGATTCTTCATGCTATGATTTTCGACATCTGAGCTGTAGTTTCTAAACTTTTTGTTAATAGTTATTTTTATTTTAACAGATCTCTCAATGTTGATTCCCACAAAATTGCAGAGCATGGGAGAATCCAGCCAACTTATTTTTGAAGTCAAACATGAATTCTCCCCGGTCTTTTATGATTTGTTTTGTTTTAAAAAAAACAAATCTCAAATTATATATTCAAAAAAAGATGGAAGAAATGACTTAATTGCCTTGAAATAATTTTCTTAATTGTATTTTCTTTCTTATCTTTAGTTTTCTTTTTCTTCTTGTACTTTCGGAGTTTATCTACAAGGGGGAAGAATTATAACTAGGATCAGTGAATTAAAAAATGAGTCAATGAAATAATTCTTCCTTTTGACTTGTAGTTCTTGCAAAGATTTCCTAGTGAAGCCAGAATCATGGATATTTGGTGATTCCGCAAGAAATAATTCCTTTTTAAAGATGACTAGCTCCTCTGAAGAGTCTGAACCCTTTTCAAATTGCCCATGTGTATGATAATGAAATTACACCATGCCAGATTTTGCCTACTTTTGTTTTTCAAGCCACTCTTCACAAGATTCAAGGATTCTTTTCCACAGGATATGAGACATGAAGTTAAGACAGACAATGTGTCACTCTAATACTTGATCTCATAGGTGTTCTCCTAAGCATTATGTGTTGCTACCTGACCCACAGTCAAAAAAATATTTGCAGCAGTCATATGGGTAACATCACAATATAGGTTTTTGATATTTCCAATAAAGAAATTAAGTAGCCACTCATGCTTCAGATCAAGACATCACGATCATACAACCAACTACCAAGACAACTGATATGGATTTTTCTTCCCTCAAACCTTTGAGAAAATTATTTTTACTAACCCACTAAAAATTTTGAATTCATCTTCCACCAAAGATCCCATCACTCTGAAGAAACATATATACTCTCAATCTAAATATATTGGTGTCTTCTCAAAACTCTTTGGGCTAATAAATTAAGGGATAGAAACTTGCTTGGAAGAAGTATGATATAGAACTTTTGACGAAAATGAACATGTTGGAGTTGAGAAAACATAACTTAAAGTTAACTGATCTGCAGTGCCTGAAAAGCAATTTTGTGAATGAAACTTTGAAGCAGGGGTTAAACATTAGTACCTCTTCATCACGTTCACCCATAAGTTCCAGTGCTGATGAGTGCCTGCGCCTTAAGGCTTCCAGCTCTGCCCGTAACCCAGGTAAAACTGCTGCTTCTGCTTGCAGCTTATCACACTGCTTATGACAATATCATATTGTTATCATGAATAATTCAGTACAGAAGCCAATTAAAAACCAATTACAGAACTGTATGGGAGTTAACCTGCTCTGTCATTTTGACCAGTTCCTCTGCAAGAGAATCCCGAATAGATTCCAGTGAAGCCTACAAGAAAAATGATCTACCAGTCAGAATTTAAAAATATCAAGGAAAAAATTATAAAGAAGCAAATTATGTGGGTTCCACCAAGACAAATGGAGGAATTCGAAAAGGTTGTAACATATATAAGGAATAAAAAACTAAAAGCTTATACATTCGTATTCCAGGTATGCAAAAGCCAGAATCGGAAAGACATAATAGACAACGACTGCACTGCACCATCTAATATCAACAAAAAAGGAGATTGAAAAGAAGGATGAGCATATCAAACATTAATTGGAATTCATTAGTATGTGACCATTGGCCATTGATCATGTGCCACCCTCATCTTATACTCCGAATCACCCTTATAGGATCACTCCAGGGAATGTTTAAATTGTCAAGCCACTGCATTCACACTGCTTTCATCACCCTCACTTCTGCTTCAGTGGAACCTGCTAATAGAGGTGCTACTCTGGATGTTTCCCCAAGGTACAACTGTACATCCCACCACAATCTCTCAGCCCAAATTAATGTATTTGATCTGAGTTTGCACCAAGATGTAGGTGAAGCAATGAAACCAAATATCACGTTAGCAAATTATCTTGTAAGACTTTGAGGATTGCAAAGTTGCAACTTCATTAAGCAGCTTCTCACTCAAACTGGAAGGCATAGACACTTCATCCTTCAGAGGAAACATGTTTGACATTAGCAAGTTTCCCAAATGAAGGATAACTATGACCTGGACTAGGATATTCTATAAAAGATCCTAATCAATCCAACAGATAACCCGTACACTTCTATTCACAGATTAAGATAATCAATGATCTTTGCATGTGTGACCAACATAAAGATAGATTTTCCATACCAAACGTGACATATATGATGCAAGTTCACCATCCTTTTGACGAAGCGCTGCTTCATATGCACTCTGTGTCATGCTCTTCAAAAAATATGGAGAAACTGTTGCTTCCCCAGATGCTCTCCTCTCCAAGTAAAAGTTATCAGACGAGTCTAAAGATGCTTGCAAGAAAATGCTCTCTTCGATGCTACTCAAACTGCCAGCACTCGAAAGCTTCCTAGTAGGTAGATTTTCTGCAAAGCATAAAGGAATAAGAATGATGAGAACACAGTTAAAGAAGCCGTTTCACTACGATAAAGAAACTTAACAGAGACAATATAACACCATTTGCCCAAAGAAAAATGTTCAGCGGGCTTACTGGTTTGATCTTGATCTGCAATTGGGGGAGTTTCACGAGCAAGAGTTTTTTCCAATTCTGCTTTGGCAGTTCTTACCCTTTCAAGCTCCTGAATAGCCAAAGTCCAAAAACATAAATCAATCAAAAATCAAGATTCCAGGTTTGCTGGCACCATCAAATACCCAACTAGCAATCTTTAGTCTTTACCATGATAAGAAACATTTTTAACCTCTTTAGCTTAGTGCAGAGTGGAGACTTCCAGTCATGGTAATTGGTATAATCAGCTAAATTTAAAAAAGTTCTAACAAAAGTGAGTTTATCAATATTGAAGTATATCTGTGATGTATGACACTGGTGATTTGAAATAAACTTATAAAGGAAGGTTCAAATAGGTAAGCAATAATCTGGACAAGTTATAGTAGATTAGTAGCTGAGATGGCATGGTGTATATGACAACATTATTACGAGAGACTTTGTAACACAGATGCTAACAACCTTGGAAAAGAATATGAAAAAAAATACAGATGCTAACAACCTTCAATTGATACATCAATTACCTACGCTGTCGCAAGTACAAACACTTGTCCCATACAAGTATGAAATAATCTGAATGGGGAAAAATGGTAAATCTTCTGGAAACAAAAAATGACTTGACTGAAAACAGCAATTATAAACATTAGATAGAAACACACATATATAATGCTCGACAAACACTGGGGTTTCTTTTCACTCCATTAAGAAATCTGCCACCATAATTTATGATAATGCAAAAAGTAAAGTATGCCAATCAAGAAATAAGCTATTTACGACAAATGCTCAAAGCATAAATGAAAAGCAGTAAGTACTTAACAAAAGAGACAGAATAAAGATCACAGCATATTTATTAGTAAAGAGATGCGCACACAGAGAAACTAAAAGAGTTTTTGGTGTTTTTGGCAATACTAGTCATGCGAGAATATATTGGATACACAATCGTTTAAAAATATCATTTGTTGATTTTCAAATAACTTGAAGTTTATTTAATTGGAAAATAAAGCAAATGTATGACAAAAGACTGCTACTCAAGGTACCTTCTCTAAAAGTTCTCTGTGAATCATTTCATCTTGTAACTCCTTTTTATGTTTACTCCTAATCTCCTTGATTTCATCTTCAAGCTGCTTGGCCCGACCCTCTTGTGTAGCAGCTTCCTCCATTGCTGCTAGATATTCTTGTCTGCTTTCAGATGCTCTCTGCCTTTCCTTTTCAAGTGATCTGCTTAGTTGTGTTTGCTCTGCTCTGATACATGAAATCTAAATAGTCCACTATTAAAAAGCTATTATCTACTTATGGATGAATTGTTTGAAAAAGCAAGTGTAGTTGTAAAGAACTGAATGTCGTAGAACAATAATATCAGGAAAACCTGAGTTTCAAGAACAGTAATTCGTGATAGACTTTGTGACAGACGCTCATTCAGTGATCGCTCTTTTTCCTCTGCAGCAGCCGCTTTGGCTTCTGCCTCCTGTCAATTAAACTAGTAAATGTCAGAAACATTGCTGCTGGATGTCTGTGATGCAAGTGATATTTCCTGGATCTAGAAAACCAAACGATTGGGTCTTGTTCAATTACTAATAGATGTCTAAAAAGTTCCTCAATATAGTCAACTATTTGAAAGGTCCAATCTTTACTGTGACGCATGGGACTTGAAAGAAACCTTACACTACTACTATTAGGTCTTCACATAGTTCTTAAACTTGTTCTCACAGGCCCAAACTTAGCATACTCAAAATCTGCTGTTTTGTTACTCTATGCCTAATCTACACAATTTTCTCGATGCATGTACAGGAAGTCATAAATCAAAAACTAAAATATCATCTTTTAAAGACAACCTGCAAGCGGGAGTTCAGGGCTCTTTCTACAACAAGCCAGCCTTCCTCTCTTCTACCAGATGTCTCCTGTTCAAATTAAAATTAACAAAAATTAGAAAAGTCCGACCACAGAAATGTAAATCTCAACAGAAAGCATTCCTACATTATGTCTATCATGCAAAATAAAAATACCCCCAGGGCAAGCAAGCAAAAATACATAACCTGCATTGCCTCAATCTGCCTCAGAAGTGGCCGAGTTGACTCAGGAACTTGTGTGATCAGCTCTGTGTAGCGTAGTTCACTTGCCTGGAGATGGCAAAAAGTGAAAACCAATCTCAAATCCAGAATAACAACTAATAAGAGGGTGTGAGAAACCACAAGGATATGATGACACATAACATACTTGATAGCGTTTCTGAAGATCATCAATATCCCTTCGCAGCATTTCTTCTCTAAAGACCGCCTGTAATATTTGAAACATGAATATTGGAAATGAAGAAAAATAGAACAACTACAGAGAAAACAAAAGACTACGTATGAAAATAGATCAGGCCTTTACAAATATCCACAATTAACAAGAACCTGTTGCTCTGTTCTAGTCAGACTCTGCCTCAACTCCTCGAGTGTCTGAACCAACATAGCTTCACGTTCACCAGCTTCCTTCAGGCGACTCTCAAGTTCAACTCTAGCTTCATTATTAGCTCGTGCCTCTGCCAAAGCTTCAGCCTCCTTGGCTGCATTAAGTGCATTGGTATAAAATTCCTTCTGAGCAGCAAGTTCTGATTGATTTCTTTCTATGGTTTCCTGCAGCAACTTTTCAGTTGCCGCCTTGTCTCTTTTTATACTTTCTACTTTTGTCTCCTCAACCTAGAACATACAAGGCAATTAGTCAAAAAATGTTTGTGTGACATTAGTCAGGAGAGCAATTATGACAACTCTCAAAAACTTTCCAGTTGCTGGTTTAACAAGCACTTTTCAGATAACAAAGGAAATATCAATAGCAGGTTTCAGATTTCTTTCAAGCAAGCTGAAAATGAACTTAGAAAGGATTTCATAGTCAAAAACATATTTTCAAGAATTGATAATTTGCTGGTTTAACAAGCACTTTTCAGATAACAAAGGAAATATCAATAGCAGGTTTCAGATTTCTTACAAGCAAGCTAAAAATGAACTTAGAAAGGATTTCATAGTCAAAAACCTATTTTCAAGAATTGATAACCACATACTAAAAGTTTTTAAATTTCAGATAGTGGCTTTTCGGAATATGATAGTCAACGGATATGTGGTAGAGCAAGATCATGTTTACATGTGATATACATAATTATTGGATGTAGATAGGGAATCATTGTTTGTTTGATTAAACAGCAGATAGGAAAGTGGATGACCAGAAAAAGGGAATAAGATTGATATCAGCAATATCATTCTCATCATGTTTAGTTAAGATAGCATCCACAAATATAATTATAAAACTCTGGCAATGTCCAATTAGTTTTTTAGGCCACAAATGTTTTATACTTTAGATACATGAACATAATACATAAGGCTTCAAGTTTTAATAAATTGAGGAACATTGCATCAATCTCAGACAAGTTTAATGCTTGAGCCTATCTAGATTCTCATCTAGGTTCTAGATAGAAGTTCTCATCGCATGAGCCTAAAGTTGGCTCTACCAGTCAATCTCATTAATAACCTTATTGTGTATTCCTTGCTAAATTCTTATGCATTTAAAGCACTATTACTGAAAACTTTAAAAAAGGTGTTTTTGATTTCTTTATACAAAATAAGCCCACGAGCATTAATATATGTATTATTATTGGCAAGCATGAGTTCCTGAGATTTGGTTTTACCAAAAGTTAAAATGATGCCCTCTATGCTCAAGTACAAACATCCATGCTTCATATTATTTCATTAGCAGTTTAATTGTTGTTTTAGAAGTCCAAATCAAACTCTAGGTTGTACAGAAATATAAGAAAACAGAGAGGGATAGCAAAGATATTGGTTCAATACTCTCTTTCCTTTTAAAGACTTCTAGTTCCAGTTAACAAGGTGGTTGATTGGAGCAAATATTTAAATCTCAGTCCAATACCTGTATAGTCCTTGGTTGGACTGGTAATCTTACTGGCCCATACAACTGACAATATCTGTTAGCACCTGAGCAGTTTACATAATTTTACTTGGACTTGAGTCTATAATTTTACATAAAATGTCTGAGGATATTTCAAGAAATTTAAGTCAAGAGAAGAGGGAGTCGGTTTGCAAAGTGTCCAAATTAAACTTCTTATGGATGCCAATTGGAAACTGTTGCTACTAGTTAGTTAATGAGGGCATAAATCTTATTAATGATTATGTATGAGGAAATGAAAAAAGGAATAAAAGAAAGAAATATAAACCTCTTGAAGAACAAACAAAAATATAGATGTCCAAAAGTTGTTATCAATTTTTAAAATTAGAAATAAGAAAGCGATGCATGTAGGGACTGTCCCACTCAATCAATTTTTAAAAACAGAAATAAGAAAGAACCACATGTAGAGACTGTCCAACTCAGTCTATCACAGAAGAGTACCTGGTTATATTCACCTTGTGCCCATGCAGAAGGTTTTAAGTTCTACCAGATAAAAGAATGAGTAAAATCTGTTGAATTACCTGAAGCTTTGAGTTGAGTCTTTGTTTTTCTTCTTCAAGCTCCCGAATCTGGCTTCAAAAAGAGAAAACTGCAACATTGCTAAGATATTTCTTGCAAGCATAAAGAGTAATGAACAGTATGATATGACAAAATCAAATGACTGAGTCCATGCCTGTGCCCTTAGCTTTCTGATAGTTGCTTCTTGAGCAGCCTGCTTTTTCGACAGCTCTTCACCTGTTCCAATAATTACAAGGCATGCAAACAATTAATAAACCTTTGCAGGAATAGATAATTAAAGGCTACACCATGACCAAATAATAAGTTAATTTCTGAGACGAGATGACAGTAACATCTTGTGGAAAGATTTTTACAGAAAGAATTTTACAGATAAATGAGTGGTCTTAACTGTGACTCCATTACAGTGCAGTAAGGTCAACTGCTTGAGTACAAAATTTTGTATGGCGAGAAGCAATCGAGAAGACAAATATTGCAGCTTAGTACATACGGAGCCTTCGGCTCAATTAATTAATCTACATAATTTTTGGAAAGCCAACTGTTATCTCAAAGACTCAAACCTTATTGGAAAGATATTATAAACGCACAAATCACAACCATGCAACATGAAGATGACTTTTTTGTAAAATCTTCAGACTTCAATTGCCAGTCAAAAGTATACCTATGAAAGGTTGTTGTGCGAAAACCTCAAAACTTGGGTAAGTAGTAGAGCCATTGAGCAAGATTTATACTAATATGACAGAAAAAAAAAAAAATTTGACAACTAAGTATCCTCTTAATCATGGATTAAAATCGATGGTACTGGACAGGTATGGGTCTGGTGCGATCTGGTGTACCTACAGATGGTAGGGAGAAGGACAGGAGGATGCGGAGGGTGTTGGAGGAAGAGAAGGAAGAATACCCAGGCCAAGACAGCATTCGTTGTGAGACGAACAGGTCGGCAAATGTTATCCAAATAACTAGTGCATAAATATCACAAGTTCACAATGATGATTACAATGAATCAAAACAGGATCTATTGCAAGTCTACTAAATTGCAGAAGTAGAAAGCAAACAGATCTAGCTATGGCATACCTTCAGCCATAACTTGACTAATAATCTCATCTTTTTCTTTCAAAAGAGCAGCTGCATCATTTTTTTTGCTTTGTTCTCTCCTCAATGTATCCCTTTCTCTGGTGAGAGCATAAACCTGCAACAAAATTTTATCATCATTATGCCATAAAATTTGGTTGCATGATATAGAACTGGAAATTTTTATCTTAGGGAAAGGCAAATGAAATAAGTAAAAGAAAAGGAAGATAAAAAGGGAAAAGGAGGGGAAAGAAGGTAAAATTTGAGAACATATCAAAGGTCTCAAAGAAACCTCAATAAAATCATCAAAAGGGCCCTATGAATACAAGATATTATCAAGGGAAACCACTGGATAGCACCCTTGAAGGGTATCTCTAGGATCACGAATGACCTCCTGACTTGGCTGCAGCCTTCTCTTAGTCTACCTTCACCATTTTCTCCAATCTGAACCTCTCCCTCTTTCTCCGTTGTTCTCTCTCCTCTTTTTCCTCTTCTTTTCCTTCCTCTTCCTTTATCCTTTTCTATTTGAACCTGGAAAAATCGGCTGGAATCTGCTGATTCATTCAAGATCCAGTTGGTCAATGCTGAATTCCAGCCTTTTTCCAGTCAATTTGACAAAATAACCGAGAAATTGGGACCAATTGAATCAATCCCAGAGAACCAATTTTGATACATCATTCAACTTCCATCCAACTCCACCTATTACTATTTACTAGACATCATTTGATGACCATGATATTATCCTGTACTGGTTCTTCTTCACACGTATCTTCAGAAGAGAGTCTAAAGTGATATAAGCTTTGATCTGTTATAATAGAAATGATTAACAGGTGGTTGTAATCAATGCACATACAAGGAAGCAGAGTCAAAGAGTGAACAACATTCAAATATCAGAGAAATGGCATTTCATATGCCTCCATCCAAAAGCTGCACAAAGGAAATAAAGGCAAGATTTTCAAAAGGTGAAACCTGCCAAATGAAAATCAATAAAAGCCAAAAGCTATAAAGCCTAAATCAATCAAAGACAAAAAAAATTACTGGTTTATATAAGAGAATGAGAGAGAGGGAGAGAGAGAGAAAGAGAATATGATTTTTTTTTCTATAAAAAGTGAAAAGTGTGAGTCATCTGCACCTTTCTTTCAAGAGATGACACTTTTTGGTGGTATTCCTCTCGTAGGGCATCTATTTCTGCTTCTGATGACTTCCTCTGTAATTAAGTAAATAAGCAATTCAGAATCAAACACCATTTTAAGAAAATAAGCAACAATCATAGTCTTGAAATGTTATAAAGATAACACTATCAACAATGAGAAAGTAAATAAAGACCACAAGTAAGACTGCCATGTTGCCAGAGAGTTAATGAGATGTGATGCCAGTTTAACGTATTAACATATGACCAAGCCATTTTCTGACCTATGTTGGTTGACTGACACAACCAGCACAATACGCACAATATAGAATCCTATTGTACCAGTTTTGATGTGTCCTAGTGCCACAGCATGACAATCCTTGCTCATAAACCCTTCATCAGGATCCAAATTGTCAGATATTCCTCAAATATGAAACAATAACTAATCCTTTAAGAACATATTAAAACTTATTTAATCACATAACTGAAGTTGAACTACATTGCACTTGGAGCCTAGAGGAACAACTTACCTCAGATAATTATAATTTATATACTGTATTTACTGATTACCAACTATTATGTGTTTGGTGCTATTATAGGTAAAAAAGAAAATATCCTCAATATATAGGAATAGACAAATCTAGTGGGTTTAGGATTACCGGGTATCAGTTTTGTTCAGTCCTTTGGTCAACAATTATAACTAGTAATAGTAAATGCATGAAGATAATTTCACAGATCTAACTGATAGTTGTAATGCTCTTAATAAAACTCAATTGTGAAAAAGATCCATGTAGCCAACCCCAAAATAGTTGGTTAACAAGACAAAGAATTACATCCAAGCAACATGTGAAAGACTAGGAGAAGATGAAGGCATGATGTCTGTATGAAAACTCATGGCATGTTTCTTAATCATAGTGGTAAAATGGTACATCAACAAACAAAAAATGACAACTTTCTTCAGGCGTCTTTAAAGAAAATATGCTTTGTTCGCTAAGAAAGAAGAATATTGGCGGCTAGATCCATACCTACCTTTAAATCCTCAATAATAGATTTTAACTGTTCGTTCTCATTCATCAATTTAGAAATTTCATCAGCTTTAACCTGCAAAAACATGAAAACACAAATGTCACAACACATTGTAAAGAAGCAAGAAACTACTATAGCACTATGACTATCTGTCTAGTGTAACATTGTTAAAAGAGTGCTAGATTTCAGTTACAAGATGCCCCAAAGTTATTTGTCGACTATATTATTATTGAAAGCAAGGTTCAAAAAACCAGTCAGACCAGTACATACCGACCAGTAGTTACTGGTCCAACTTAGGAACCAGCATTTGGACCTAGTGATTTCGCTCCATCCAGTTCTCAACTGGTTCTTTCAAATTTCTTAATTTTTTTTAAACTGGAGACCTGCTGTTGACCATCGTTTTGGCATATGCATAACCTGTGCAAACGAGTTCTAAACCTGCATAACCTGTAAGTTCTCAGCCAAAACTGGTTATGCAGATCAACTACAAAGACCGGGTATCTCAAAGACCAGGTTATGCAGGTTTAGAACTGGTTTGCACAGGTTTTGGCATACTGTAGGTTACGCAGGCCAAGTGAAAAATGCAGGTTTTGGTATACTGTAGGTTCACTTTTAGAACGTGCTAAGTGTTGGTACATCAATAATACCAGAACCATACCAGTTTGACTGGTGACAGGTACATACCAGACACAGTCTCGATCCAAAACTTGAAACATTGGAAGAAATAGTGTCAGAGCTAAGCTGCAAAATGCTTCAAAGCCATTATTCATGATAATATATAGGTGCTCAAAAAGGAGATTCATAGATAATAAGAACAATGCTGTGTGATGTAGCAGCAGCATCCCTTGAATATAAGCATGGATGCATTGCTTCCCCTTTCTTTTCTTTTTTTTTTCCATCTGTGGACATCACAAATTCTTATTTTTATTGTATAAGACCAAAAAAATAACAAGTAGTTGCCATTATTGATCCTCAAATCTAATACATGCATAGAAGCATGGAAGCTTGGAGCAAGTGCTAGTACTTTTTCCAAAGGGAGAGTATAACTTGGGTAACAAGGATGCGAGTCATACAATGACCTCTCTCCTTGTTGGGGTAAGGATGCATATATGGGTTCTTCACAACCCAGCATTTGGTGTGAGACTTGTGCAATTAGGCCTCTCTTTTTGAGAGATTAACCACTTCTTTGTCCAACTATACTAATTCAATATTCTCTGGTTGTTGGGGTATCGGCAAAAATGGTCACAAATAAAAGGCTCCACACACTTACACTTGAAACTACCATTATACTGTTTAGTGACAGCATTAAAATTGACCAGAAGAATGAATTTCACGATTTGGCTTTGTGCATCCAATTATCTCACTAAAACTAACCCTCTAAACTTATGGCAAGGGTCTTGGGCCAGGATTTTCGAACGACACCACAAATACAAGAACAGGATAAAATTACTGTTAATAACAACGTATAGGAATATATAATTTGACATTCAGATGGAGTACTAGATTTAGTTGAAACTTGAAACCAGAATGAAGGATGTTTACTCTTGCTAACTTAGAGAATAACTTTGAAAAAAGGATATTACTTCCAGGTGGCACTAATGGACTCTAATCAGTTGATAAACAAGAGAGAGGGCTACTGAATGGACAGTCATTGAAGACAAAGTGCTCTTTGATAGGATGAAAGGTATAGCTAGCTATTTCTTGATATAACTAAAAGTGACCCAAGTCTAGTAAAATGTTCATTATCCATTGTATAGGACAAATTAGCAAGCTTGTAAAGATAATATTCTTTTTTCAAGTTTGAATGAGTATTTATTCTCTTGGATTTGTATATAACTGAAACTAAACTCAAAGCCTTTTCTCATCAATATGTGGTTGGTCATACACTTAGACCAAGTAGAACATTTTCCACTGTGCTCAAAGTCTTCTGTACAACTGAAGCGAGAAGAAAAGAAACAGAGAAAATAACCTCATAAAAACAAAAGAAGTTTAAAGACAATAGCATTTGGCTTTCCTAGTAGCAGGCTTCAGATCCTGTCCAGGACGATGAACAGCATTTGATGGATAATAAGCTACAACCAGCAAATTTGGCGGAACTCGGATTTGGATAAGGACAAATGCAAAAGATTCATGGAAACCTACACATTTTCCAATCTTCACAGAATCTTATCTTTAAATGTCCACAACTTTTTTATGTATCGACCATAGAGTGACATACAAAACTAAATAAGGTACAACCGTACAGAGAAAATTTATAGTGCTTGCCAATTGTCATGCACTAAATTATTTAAAACATGAATTACCTGGGCTTGTCTAGCAGCACCTTGTAATGCAGCTTCCATCATTTTCATTTCTTGTTTCACCTTCTCCACTTCAGCAAAAGAATTCACTGAATTTGGCACATTGTTTGATACAGCATTGTCATTCTCAGCTTCAACAAGCATTGCCTCGGAGCTTAATTTCGCTGACTTCAGAGATGCATCATCATCATGCGATACTGATTCAGAAGCTTCATTTTGATCCTGCTCGTTGCCAATTGGTTTTGGAACATTATTGTCAGAAAATTCATTGGGATGATCATGCTTCATGATACCAACAGGAATTATTGCAACAGAAGCCTCTTTTTCAAGGCTTTCTCGGACACTAACTACAACATTAGAATGTTTAGGAGATCCTTTATCAACAAGCTGCTCAGCTTCTGTCTCATTTTTGACATGGCTTCCTTGTGAATCGCTTGCATGCTGCAACCCTTCAGGTGCATGGAAAACACTATTGACATTAGGTTCCACACTCTCTGCAATCTGCAACTGGGAATCTCCTGGTTGTGAGTTATTACTTGCATCTCCATCTGCATCTACCTTATGTTGGAATACAGGAGGTAAATCTGCTTCTTCCTTGCTTCCAGACAATGAAGTCTCTGTTTCATCTTGTGAATGACTTGATCCAACAACAGCGCTGATCTCATCGAGTTCTCCAGGTTCATTGGCAATGATGCTAGCATTATTAGAATCAGTGTCATCAACCTTACTTGTGGAATCTTCAATTCCCTTGTCAGAAAGAGCAGTTGTTTCAGCTGATGGAATTTTTTCAGATTCTTCAGCTGATGGAGGGTGTTCCAAAGATTCTTCTTTTACTGATGCTTTGGAAGGTCCTTCCTCTCCTTTATTCCCCATAAAAGCCATCACAGGTTCAAAAATCCCTTTACCATCTGATGCTGATGTCCATTTTGCAGAACCTGGCATAAGCATTATATTCAAATTTCAACAACATCTAAAGATGGAAAAGTTATAAAAGAAAAGGAGAAGCAAAATCATAAAGAATTAGATAGAAATATAGAATAAGTTAAATACCCTGATATCAAGGACACTAAGTCCTACATATTCCAAAATGAATGGTAATGAGATATAATTCCACAACCAATCTGGTGGAATTATATCAAACATTGATTATGTGACACCACAGTTTAGTTCATAATGGACGTGGGAGAATGGATGTCATTGTATATAGAACTGGTTGGGCCACAAACCAAGCCTAGTCGGGGCCAACAGATTACATAAATCAAAAGAGAATGTCACAAATGAACAGATACATATAGAAGATGAAAGGTGTTTTCTCCTCTTCTGAATTTTACATTATTTTCCTCATACCTGCATGAATATCCAACAGGTAATGCAAGAGGACTGGACTAGCATCGTGTCTCCTAGAGTTAATGACACATCCTTAGTAAAGCCAACTTTGTCAGATGCCGACATTGATTGCAAAACACACATCTTCAAGAACAAAAAGAAAGAATATTCTAGTTGAAGATATTACCAAGTAAAGCATCGAGCATAAGAATCTTTCATGTTGAGCACCTAAAATGTGTAACCATCACTGACATCTAGATTTTTCAAAATTCAAGCTTTGTTGTTTGTGGACATCTATGATTATCATTGCAATCCATCCATAACGCTCCCACCCACACTGGTATGCGATACCATATGTGCTACATGAGCTTGTTAAAATACATCAATCTTTCAGAACTCCAATGACTGGGACTATAATTTTGGCACGATCGATACCTTATGAGTTTGAGATTAGTTCACCAACATGGATCAGCCAACATGATGAAGCAATTATCACATGCACGAACAAAATAACATAAAAAACAAACAAAAATTGGAAAGTCGTTACCTTCATCACCAGAATCGTGTTTCTCGTCCAATCCGAGAGCACTATCGAAGTTCTTCTCGATGTTCTTGACGCTCTCGCTCAGTTTGGACACGGCCCCGGCCAGATCCGGGAAGCCGCCCAAAGACACCTTCCCCAACCACGCCATTCTGCGCTAGCTAACTACAAATCCCTTCCTACCTGGGCTCCAAATTCCAAGCTTTCATTTATCTATCCCACTGCAAGAAAATTTTGACCTAGTTAAATTCGCATTAAGCGAATCAAGATTCTTTTCCACAGTCCGTGGTAGCACGCATCAAGATCCAATTGATTCCAACGAAATCGAGAGGAACCGGATCATCCAATAACAAAACGAACCCAGAAAAACTTTCAGATCGAGAGAGGGCAAACCTCGATGTGAAGCGGAGCTCGAGAATGGAAGGGGGGCACGATCGGCAGACGGGAGATCGAATCCGGTGGTTGCGTTCGATAAATCCTGCGATGGCGATCTGGCGATTGGTCGATTAGGTGCGGGGCGAGAGAGAGAGAGAGAGACAGGGGGTTTGAGATTTGGGAATCGCCGATGGCACCACCGACGGGTCGGATGAGACTGAAAAGAAACCCGTTATTGCTTGTGGTGGGTCCGCTCTCCCCACACAAGTCACATTATACATATCTAAACAACTTTATAGATATATCCTTATCAAAATTTTAAACTATGCATTCCACCCTTTTAAATTTCGATGCAACCATATCTATCCAACCTCCTCTGTTAACATTCATCTATAAAATTGGATTAATCACTACTGAACATTGTTAATAATATATTTTTTAGTAATTTTATTAAAAAAATCAAATACTTAATGTATCTATATTGTTCTTATCGTCGTCATAATTATTAAGAGTTATGTATATAGTAAAATCCTTAAGATTCTTATATTTTTTCTTACATGCCATCTCATTTTTTATTTACATTTTAGAGCATCTTTTTTTTATGAGATAATTTTTTTTCAAATCTCTATCTTACTATCTTTGACTCTACTCTGTTGTCCCCGTCCTTTCTTCCTCAGCATATCCTCTCTCTCTACCAAACCTTGGCATCTCTAACTCTCCTCCGTGCATCCTCCTTCTTTCTCGGATCTTGAAACCATTAACTCTCCAAGAAACTTATTATTGCCCCTCTATTACTATGATAGGCGCAACCTCACCATCATTGACGAGCATTGTCATATGCTCTCATATCATTGGGGCAATATTAAGGGACATGAAAGTAAGTGAGCGATAAAAAATCGAACGAAGTTGGGAAGGAGGAGGATGACATAAGATATAAGGACGGAGAGAGGAGAGGATGCGAGGGTGGTGGCGACCATGGTAACCAAGAGGAGGAGATTAGTTGATGAAGAAAGCATAAGGGTGGAGTTTCAGCTACTAACTTGATGAGAGGCTAATTATATATATATATATATATATATATATATATATATGCTCGCTAAACTATAATTTAGATTAGTAAATATGGTAAATTACTATAAGATGATATCTTATCGAAGATGCCATCGAAGGATCGTCCAACACTGTAACATCTGAAGCAAGAGCATGTAAACTATTAAATTAATGTCATTTGAGTTGATTAATTTGGCAATCACATATTTTATCATATAAGCATGCACTCCACGTCATCATGCATGTCATCCTGCCAAATGGCGACCAAACTAAAACTGACCTCACGGTTTAAAGAATTTAAAATTATCCAAATAATTCATTTCATGGAAACATTAATCCTTTTCATATTCTTCTCATGGAGGTTTGAATGGATCTTTTTGTGAGATGATATTGGTGCAATTTAATCTAAAAAATTCATATTAGGACCCATATAGCTAATAATTCTAATAGATGCTTTTCATATGCACTAATTCCATTATGCCCTCTAAGCTTTAATACCTTATTTGGAAGAAGAATTCAAACCATTAGTAATTGCTTATCGGGGCGATCAAAGGAACTAAATCTTCCTTCTCGGTTGACAGACATATTCTGTAATATTTGTGCTAATGGTCATGAAAAGCTGATTGCTAGTAGAAAGGCTTCATGCTTATCCTTCACTTCTGCTCTCTCTGCCTCTGATCTTTATATTCTACTCTCTCATGGTTCTGAAAGATGTGACTGTAATCGCACAATATTTTCCACTTTTCCCATATTTCTTATCTTAATTGTTGAAAGAGATCATAGTTTAGATTAGGTTGAAAGAGATGGAATTGTGCTTACAAGAACACAAAAATTGGGCCTCAGAATTCAAGAAGCAAGTTGCTGTCAGAATTGGAGTGCTCCCTCTACTGCAATTTGACAGAACAATAGGCAGAATTAGCTGATCCAAGACCACCATGATTGATCTACTTCACCCATTTTAGCTCTTGCAAACATATCCCATGAAGACAAAAGAAGAGAGGTCTTTTATCATGTTGTGATTCCGCATGCTTCATCCCTCTGTTCCCATGATAAGATATCATGTTTGCAGTAGATGGAAGGAGGAACTAAGACCAGTCGGAGGAGTCATTTGCTTTGCTCATCTCTGCCTCGAGCGCTTCCATTTGCGTCTCCAACTCCTTCAGCTTCTCGTTCATGCGGTTTAGTCTCTTCCTCGCAGCCTCATCTGCAGCAGTTAATTTGCATGTCACGCGAGAAGACAACAGCTGAAGGCATAACATCGAAGAGACACGGCAGTGACGGAAGAGAGGGGTACCGAATTGGGCGATGAACTCGGACACAGCCATTACATGACCTGTTGCAGTGGTGATGGTCGTCGAGGCATCTCGAGCTACTTGAGCCTTCTTTGATCCCACCTCCTCTTTCCTCGCCAACATACTGTGAGTCGAAAGCTCTCTTTCCTTCTTCTTCGTTAAGTTGAGGCTGCTCCCAGGGCTTCTGCAGGGGTTTAAATTTAGTTGCCTTGGCCTCCAAGTACTGCTCCACGTTGCCATGTTCTCAATGGTTCTTTTCTTGGGGAAGGGGCTTGGGATGAGAATGGGACATGGAAAAAGTCAAGGTCAAGCTTGGGGCTTGGATTAGATTTGACTGGCGGCTGCACTTCCGCCATCAATCTCACCCGGATCGGTCAAAGATGCCTTCATTTTTGCTTGGAGGAACGGTTGAATCCGAGGCCTCCTTTGTCTCCAAAGCACCATCAATCCCTCAAACACCTTGGAATACCCGGCAAGTTTGGAAGGGATCGGAGAAGAAGAAGGCATGAGTCATGATTGCTATGTGAGTTTGGCTGGATTCCCACGGCTGCCTGTGCACTCACAGGCTCTGAGCGCAGCATGCAGGCTATCCATCTCCTCCAGCGACGGTCAAAGCTGAGACCAAACAAAACGGAAAAGTATTCTCACGGGTGTTCCCACGAACAGCAACCGCTTTCATTTCCTTGGATCGAAGGCAATAATTGCTCCCGCGGAGATGTTGCAGATCGTAATATTTCCAAATCACAGTTGCCTTAAGACACAAAACATAGAATGATCCAAATACAGTTCATTCCCAATTCCCACACACAGCAGAGAGGTCTGTCACAGATCCAGTCACCTGCGCAGTCAAAGTCGAGGTTTTGAATTCAGCAACCCGGCTTTCTCCATGTCAACAAAGGAAGTCGGCGGTCGTCGCCATCGACTACCATGTCTCCGGGGCCGTCGTAAAAGGAATGTTTCTGTACAGACCGCGTCAACGTCGAGGTTGGGCATCAACGAACGGGAGCCATGGACAGAGTTACTTCCAGGAGAAGCTTCACGGTAGATTCACCCAAGTTACGCAGTCAAAAGAGAAGGTGATCTGACATAGGATACATCCAGAAACAGGATCATGTTGCAAGGACGGAGGAATGGAGCTGCTTGCGCTCCATCGAGTTCTTCAGCATCATCGCACATGGATCCCATGAGAAGAAGAAAGATTTGGACTGCCGACCGTAGCGTTGACTTCGTGGTGTAAGAACCGAGAGGACGGTTGACTTCTGACGAATCAAAAGAAAACAGAGGCCGTGTGACTCGCGGGTCGCTGGTGGACTCACATGTCGGCGCCACTCGTCGATTAGAACAATGATCGGATGTCTATTTCATATCCTCAAATTCAGCAGGAAAAAGTTTTTTTCTACTGGTGTTCAAAGATCACGGCAAGGGCTTCCCTGTTTCAATCTCATAGTTGCTACTTTCTTATACATTTCCCCTGTATCACGTGAAACCCCTCACCGACCACTGCTCTCTATCTCACCCATCACGAGTCTCCATAATATTGCATTAAAATCGAGGTTTTATATGGATCCGCTCCTCCCACTTGAATATTTATGATGATAATTCTGTATATATAACCTGTAATAGAACACTGTGTTTTTAGGATCACGAAGGGTGAAATCAATGTCATTTGTCAACGCATTATTACCGGAACCTTTTCTTTTCTATCCATTCTTTGTTTATTCATGTTGTATATTATTATTTCTCAAAAGATAATTGCAAGGATCGTCAGACCACACCAGCAATTACACACGTCACTTTGCCGAACTTGTTACTCGTGTGGGTCCCGAAAATATTTGGAACCACCAATTAGGTACGCGAAAGGGGCGCGTCGAAAGGGTACGGAAGCTGTTGCAAAAATGTCGAAGCATTAAATTATCCCACCGAGAAGCACGAGGACGTGAGGACCACGGAGCAACTTTGTTCGTTTACTCGTGAAAATTATACCCGAATAATCACCTTCGATTTTAATGCGTGGAAGAGAGGCCTACTGCGGGACCCACGTACACGTGGGGGTGCAACGATGCGGGTGTTACAGTGGGTGGGAGGAGTCCCGACGTCGGTGGCATCGCGTGGAGGAGATGGAGCCAGCGAGCGGAAAGCTGGCGGCTGTGAGCCCCGGAAGAAAGCGAGATCCTTTTACACCCACGAACTACAACCCAAGAGGAGACCCAGACCATCACAAGCGTCGATTCCGTCAATCTCTTGCCCAACCTCTCCAACGTTCGGTGACATCGACGTGGGTATGGTTTCGAGTGGTTTAAGTAGGTGCGAATAGCTTTGCTTCCAAAAGCCCTGGCTCAAAGCGCACCCCGCACGTGATCGCCACCGTCGCTCTCGGGCTCCCACGCTCCGATCACAGCTCACGAAATCAGAGCCGTCGGTCGACCTGCCACGTTTCGACCGCGGCTTGGTTGCTCAACTCCATCCGCGTGGGACCCGTGCGTCGTGCGCGAGTCCGCATAACTATTTGGAATCATCATGCAGTCGAGGTCCGCCGTTGGACCCGATAAACCACTAACTCGATCCGATAACAAAGTAGACATGTTAACGCATCGAACTACCTATATGCGGACGCCCGCTGGGATACCAACCCGAGGAAGCCGCAGGATGCAGCGGACGGATTATTCTTTTAATTTCAAGAAATCGAAATCTCTCTCGCCCGTTATAAATACCTCAGGCGGCCCTTAATGTTTATTTCCTTCGCCGCCTCTCCAATCGCAGCTCGACTCGGCATCTCCGATACTCTCGGTCTCGCTGCTCTCCGCGCTCCCTTCCTCGAGTCCACCCCTCGGGATCGCGATCGGTCTTCGGGCCGCGGGATTCAGGTCCGCGGATCTGAGAGGCGGGTTCCTTTCCCCAAGATCTGGATTCTTGGACGAATCGGCCGGCCGAATTTGTTCTTCTTCGGGCATGAATTGATACGAGGTGCATTGGCTTGTTTCATCTCTCTTTGGAATTTCGAAATTGGTTGAGTTTGCGTTCGTGTTATCGCAGCTTCTTGCAGTCTTCGGGTTTCTTCGTCGTCCGGTTTTTTTCTGTATAATCTGCTTCATTTTGTGGTAAGAATGTCAGGGGAGCACTGAATCGCTGTCGGCACTCGGAAAAATTTGAACTTCTATTGCTGAATTTTGTTTACTATGAAGCCTCTATTCTTTTAAGGACAAGACAACACGGCACTTAGGGGATTCTGCAACCTGACGCACTACGAAGTACAGCTAGCATTTCTTCGGTTTCAGTTTATTGAACTCAAAATGAAATAGGAAAATGCTATAGAATTGGACATAGTTAAGTTAGATTGATGAAGGAAATACAAATCTAGTATTGGTTTTATTACTGGTTAATTTAGAATGACGTTTTCTTTTTAGCTGCCTCTTCTTCTTCTTGCTTGATAAAAAGAACTGTAAGGTGGATTTTACCAGCTCATGACTTGTTCTATGTAGCTCGACCCATTTAATGAATTAGCTGCTGGTGGGCTAGCTAGGGTTGATTTGAAACGAAGTTTCCTTAACGGTTTTTTTCTTTTAACTCAAACAAATCATGTTTATATTTGAACATTTATTTTTACAAAAAACCAGTTTATTCCTACCTCTAATTCAGCAGAATCAACCAATTGACGGGTTCGATTAAGTGTGAAGTTGAGGTTAATGCTTTTGGTTGCTCGGACACATTCATGTATGTGTTACATTTTTTTGTTTGGGAGGTTGGAATTGAAGTTTAGATGAGGTTGTATCTTTGATCTGGGGGTAGGGAATGGAGCATAAAAGTGCTTTATGAACTAAAATGACAGGAAATATAATTGTGCTACTGCCAATTGTAATAACTGATTAAGTTACCAAGAAAAACAACCTGATGATAAGGCAAAATCAATAATCACATGAGCATCCCTGATTTATTATGCAAGAAACAAGTTAATTTTCACAACAATATGCTCTGCATGCACACAAGCTGAACAGGTAGCAATTAAAGATATGAGCCACCTCCAAGTGCTTTATAAGATGACAAAATTTTCACGCAAACTCTCATCGGGGGCAATGTTCAGATGTCAACATTCATTGAGCTTTTACATGAGTTGGCTTCGATCGAAGTTTAGCATCTTACTAACTGAGAGGTCCATTCAGTCTCCAATCTGTCATTTTTTCTCCTCATTGAGTTCAAGTTACACTTGTTGTTCTAAAATTCAGTCTATACCACACATCTGCATATGCAGTCACATGAAAGCATCCCATAAGGCCTATGCAGCTTCAATACATGGTGTAATAACATAGGAAACATGTGCGGTTAGTGTGGCTGCATATCCTGTCATATCCTGTCCTCATGTTTGTGTTTTTCCATTACTTATACAACTGTAGATACTTATGTGGCCACATATACGGTCTGCCTAAGCATGAGTATGAGGTTTCATATGCATTTCATGTTTCCTTCCTACCATAGTTGCATACACATGTTACATGCATATTTATAATTAGTCACTGAAGCAACTTTTAGAAACTATAAAGATACTTTATAAATGCTCTTGACTTGACCATATTGTCTGCTTATGTCTATAACATTATCTGTACCACATGTGGGATCAGTTATTCACCTGCATACTGCTTATGTGTTTTAAGATACATTGACCACCGGCATAATTTGACTACTTTTTGGAACATTCTTCTATGTGTTGGACTTTAGTCACTAAGCCAATTAACGCTTGAGGGTGAGTTTTTATACCTTGTCACGTCTGATACCTTAGTCGTTAGATGAAATGTGACAAAAGTATTTAGAAGTATTGGCCAATTAACTTGGAAGTGTTGTATATTTTTATAAAAATAATAGTTATTTGAAGTATCTAAGATCTATTGACGGAGCATCTTGTTGATATCACTGTTCAGTTTTGATATAAGTATTTGGGTTTTTAACTGGTCTGCAGTTGTATTTGTTGGTTTCACATTAACATGAGTTTCAATTTGTCACTAATACCAATTCCTTTGCTTGCTTTGTTAAATCTACTATTTGGATAGTTATTTGAAGCATTTGACTTGTAACTGAGAAGTTCCTTGACAAATTTTGGTATGTGGGATGGACATGCTTGTTCTTTGAGCATTTGTATTCATATTATTTAATTATATGCTTCTTTTATGTCTAGATGAGTACTATTATTTATATTCTTTTTTCTGCTTGTCTAATTTGTGGGGATGGAGATAAGAATGAATATGTCCCCAAAACTTTTGCATGCTTGCACAGAGACTAGTTTAAGACACAGGATACCTTGCACTTTTCGTAGTTTCTATTTTGCTACCATTATTTGTTTCTAAATATTTAGTTGCATCTGTGGTCACTTATCTCAATTCAGTGATAGTTTATGTACAATTCAATTACCAATTGAAGAAACAAATATATCTGGTCTATCTTCATGGCAATTCTGCTTTTTTCTATATTGTGAAAAAAACATCGTATTATAATAATTGACATAAAAAGGTGTGCATGATGGAGTTGTAGTTCCATTGTAATCTGATTTGCATGATTGACACAAGCAGGCGGCAGGTGATTGTTCATGTTAAATAAATATTTGTGATATTGCTCAAACATACTAATAGAAGAAACAACATAAAGAAGAAACTGGATAAGGTCATGAGTGATCATGTATCCACTATTGAACATCTAAACAACTCAAAATGCCTTTATACTATCTGGAAGTACCTAAATTTAGAAAATACAGTGAGTTCAAAATTTCGAGGCTACTATCAAACAACTCAATTGACTCATTCGTATCATCTGTAGGCTGCTTATCACTTATAAAGATCCATATTTAAATGTCCTATCTATTCCATCTACCATGTGTATTGTATTAGAATGATTTACCTTGTACTTCTGGTATTAAACGTAAGATGAGGCTTTCTGCATCTTAAGAAAGTTCTTGTAAAATAATTAGTATTGAGTAGCCTATTTACTTTTTTAATGATTAGAACATGATGTAATATACATTAACCCTCTCTTGACCCTGCTTGGCAGGATCTTTGTGGATTGGGTTCCCTGATTCATGTTTATGCAGATCAATAAAGATGACCAGTATGTTGGCAAAAAGTGACAGAAAAGAAAGAGCATTCAGACCAATGTGGAACTGTCTAAGATGGTCATATAGGTACTGCTTCGTTTTCATGGGGTGACAACTGGGCAAGATGCTCTTTCATTTCATATTTTTGGAAGATGGAGATGACAGGTGATTCAGCACTATCTGAACAAGGGACTTCTAGTTCCACTTGGTGGTCCTCAGACTTTGTAGAAAGCTTTGAGTCTGTTTCTTTGGATCCACGAGAAGAGACTGCATGCAATATTGGTAAAGCTGAACTCTCATGTCATACTGCTTCACAGATATTGTGGTCCACTGGAACATTTTCTGGATCAATACCGAATGGGTTTTATTCTGTCATTCCAGTAAGCAGAGCCTCTATGGCTAAATATGTTTGTTGTTGGATGTACTCACTGAAGCTCTGTTAATTGTTCATCTGTTATTTTCTTCTTTAATTGAATTTATGCAGGATAAAAAGCTTAAGGAGCTTTATGAGACTATCCCATCACCAGATGACATTTATTCTCTTGGTATGGAGGGATTTAAGGCTGATATCATTCTTGTGGATGCGGAGAAAGACAAGAAGCTTTGTATGTTGAAGCAGTTGAGTGCAGCCATGGTGAAAGGATTGCACAGTAATCCTGCTTTCCTAATTAAAAAAATTGCTGGTTTGGTGAGCCATACATTTTTGTGTTTCCCTTTTCCTTGTCTTTGGGACAATTCATATTGATTTCTTTCTACTCCAGAGCCTGACAGTCCGTGTACCTTCAGAAAATCGGTTTTTCAATTTTTATTACATGATTTGCCAGAACATACCATAGTACAAACTACAAAGTACAAACTACAAACAAGGGGGGGACTGGGGAGAGAGCGAAGAGGAGGAGAAAGGGTGGAGGCAACAAAGAAGAAGAGGATGAGACAACGGTGCAATGGAGAGGAGGATGAGGTATACTGATTTGGTAGGGCTGGCAGGTGGGGTAATAGCAGGCGGCGGCGGACATGAGTGGCAGACAAGGGGTGGTTCTGGATAGCTGAGCAGTCACACACGATAAAGGTGTAGGAGATGAAGCATGGTTTGATCTTAGAATCTTTAATTTTTCAGATTAAAAAAATAAAAAACTAGGCCAGGCTTGGGCTGCACGATAATTTGATTCACAAGGCTCACCGGACGGTCAGCGCTGTATCTCAGATGAACCACCTGAAATTGGGCCATCTACGTGCTGATTCACACCCGAACTGGTACAAGCCGAACGGTGTGTATACCAGTCTGGAGATAATTGTGTTCCTTGTTTTAAACTCAGAAACTCTCTTCTCTTATTTCTTTTACAATTTGTCTACCGGTGTGGATACGTGCTGATTCACACCTACAGCACCTCTGTCAACATAGTAATGGTAGAGCCAGTGACAATTGTGTTGGTCCTGGTGGTGGTGACGTAGTGACAGCATTACCATGATAGTAGTGTTGTAACCGTAGCGACGTAGGTGTCATAAGTGCTGTAGGGATTGCTAATCATGATGATGATGGTGACTGTGAGGATGCTGATAGTGGTGGTGCTATAATGGTGATTGACGTTCTAGTGGTTGCAAAGTGGTGGTGTGGAGTAGTCATAATATAATTGGCTATAATTCAATAATTATGTTTTGGGTCAAAAACATGCATGTTTATAAGCAGTTAATTATCATTCAGAAGAATGCTCATCCTTAGCCTTACATGGTTGATTTCTGTTGTGGATCAGGTTTTTGATGCCTATAAACGCCCGACTTCAGAGTTAAGTCCTGCAAAAGCTGCAGCAGAGGATATTTCTCACTGGATGGATAATAAAGGCGTCCAACTTTTGGGGCAGATTAGGCATGGATCATGTCGACCTAGAGCAATTTTGTTTAAAGTTCTTGCCGATTCTGTCGGTCTTGAGAGTAAACTTGTAGTGGTAATTTGTCATTTTTTTAACACTAGGATTATGTTACTAGTTAGTCCATTAACCGTAGGAATTTCATTATAAGTGCATAGCTTCTTAAGGGATCTTCAAGGTTAAATATGTAATGATAATTCTTTGTCCCTTTTTTTCTATTTTGTACAGGGCCTACCTAGTGATGGTGGTGTTGAATGTGCAGATTCTTACAAGCATATGTCTGTGGTAGTTACTCTGAATTCTGTGGAATTGCTTGTTGATCTGATGCGCTTCCCTGGGCAATTAATCCCATTTTCCACCAAAGCTATATTTATATCCCACATTTCTGCAGCAGGGGAGAGTGACTCTGCTGAGAATGACTCTTGTGATTCTCCCCTCGAACCCAATAGTCCACTATACGGGCTTCCTGACAAATTGGAAGCTGAAGGGTATGCCGCTTGCAGCACTAATATTGATTCCTTGTACTTCCACTTCACCTTTCGTTATTTAATCTATGAAACTGTATCATATTACAAAACCATGTAATTATCTATCATCTCATTACAAATATTTAGACTCTGTTCTTTGTCATCAACCGAAATATATCAGTGTTGATTTAACTATTATTTTTATTTCTCAACTCGTGTGTCATTTTCTGTGTGGGTTGTCTCTTTTTTTTGGCATTCTTGATGCTGTTTTTCAACTGATATGCAACTCACCTGTTTTTCTCATCTGCAGAATGTTTTAGTTGTTTATGTAAAAATGAACTGGTGGAGGGTTGAAATACCTATAACCTATTTACTAAGAAGTGTAATCTTTCTATGCCAAAATAAAACAAGTGGACCTTTCTCCTTAGAAGAATATTAAATGTTTCTTGGGATGATAATGATTTTGTTAGTAGTAGTCCTTTTTTGATGAACACCTCTTATCTGGTTGTCTTTAGGAAGAAGAAACTGTGATATTGAGTGTTACTATGACCCATCGAATTATTTTTTGGATTTATGTTTGTGATGCTCTCTGAAAATTTGTTGCTAGCTGCCCTTGTTTTTGGTTCTTTTCTGTTTCTAATGATGGACCAAATCCAATTTTCTTTCTCACTCTTACTCTTTTGTAGTTATGTTGCCACAGTGCAACCTTTAGCTCTACTATATTTTGCTTTAGGCATATCAATACTGTTTACCTTTTCTAGCAGTCCTGAGCAAGATGAAAATCCCCAGTCTTTGTATCAGAGAAGAGTTGATGCATCATCTAATCTAACTGGTCCAACACTACGTAATATTATGCTGAGATCTACAACTTTTACTGAAAGAAAGTTAAGGTAATATTACTATACTAGTTTAAATGGTGTAAGGTTAGATTCTTGTTTCTTTCATGGTCTCTTTGCTAGAGTTAATCTTAAACAATTTACTGCGATATGCTGCTTATTCCATTTTGTATTTTGAAAACTAAATTGTCCAAGCTACATCTGTCTGCCTTTGACTATTTGGATCGTTTGATCAGTGCATCTCATAGTGAACCAAACATCGCAAATGCTATTGGGAGGCACAGCCACAGGAAGGCTGTTGCGGGACAACTGCGCACTGCTAGTTCAAGGTTGTTTTATAAACTGGTTATGAAAAACTTTATGTTTTACTTGAAGTGATTTACATGGCCTTGGTTCATGGTAAGTTTGCTTGTCACACAGTTGGAGTTATAGAAATTGCATCTCTGTATGCAAGGCCTAAGGCCGTGTACATGTGATAATCCTCAGACCACCACTTGGTGGGAATTTTCTGTACTTGGCCACCCTTCATTTGCCTTATGCATCTGTAAACTAACTCAGGTGTTAGCATCTCCTTTCCTACTTGAGAAAGCTATGCTGTTCTTTTTCCTATCCACTATTCAAAAGTATTACTGAGTTAACTGATCTATGCTTTAGGATCTGTATTTCAGTTACTAAAGAAGTAAAGAGAAATAGAAGATCCATTGAATTGAGAAGATTGGATTATTGTATTGGGAATTGAGAAGATTGCAGTGCCTGTGTCAATCATGTCAATCTGATCCAACTCTTTCATTCTGTTGTCATTAATATCTTTTAAACTCCACACAAGAATTAAATTCTTTCTGTCAGATCCACAAATTTTCATTGGCCACGATGATGGTGAGCCCCAAAGATAAACGTCATCCATATAAAGCCCCCAAGTAAAAGGACATTTATTAACCTGCAAACATTTTATAGTAAACTTGTTTTGGAGCTCGGAAGGATTTATTGGTTCACCCTGATCAATTGTTTATGCAAGAGGGAAGTTTGGTTTACTTTAAATGACCTCCTTCTGGAATTTGTTTTCTTAATTCGTACCTGTATCTTTTGTTGTAAAAACAATTCTGGTATCTCCTTTGTTGTTTCCAGAATCCGTTTTCTTAATTTGTACTCGTCTTTGTTTGTTTTAGTAAAGATCTCATTTGTTGTTATTAAAAATAAACTTATATTTAGTATTGTCCTACTTGGTGCCCTTGGGTGACATGCAAGGTTCCAAAACATGGGAGTGCCTTAAGCATCTAGGTTATTTTTTGTGATGGCACAACGATTTGGCATTCAATTTTCTGTAGCCTTGAGCTTGGATAGATTGTTACAAGTTTCAACTTTCAAGTTTACAAGATGTGCAGAAGTCTTTACTAATATGCCATGCCATCAACCTAAGAAATAGAAAGAAAGTTCTTAACCAGAGACATTTTCGAGGCATTATCAGATTTTCAGAAGTGAAAGTTTATTGATTGAGTGTATATTTTAAATGCTTCTATCTCAACGATCAACTTGTCAACCTACTAGAATAACCATGAAGGATACATATTTATGCAATTATCCAATGAAATGCCTTGTTTGCATAATCCAATGTGATATTTCTATGGATTTAGTCACTTTCTTTTCTATTATTCTTGTGCTCTTCAGATGTGCTGAGCAGAGGTATGTTTGGTTTCTTTTGCAGTCCAGAGCATCCCCTCTCTAGAGCACGGGGGCGTTCCATACTTAGTGGCGACAGGCAGTTATTTAGAGAATATACGGATGGTGTAGCTGCATCAAGGTTCTTTAACTTTGCGTCTAGATGTCACACAATAATTATTATAGTTTTCTCTGAATGTTTTTGAACTTTTTTAATCTAACTATTTGTGGCTTCTGTGTAAATACAATGAAGATTTTTCTTTTTGTTTGCAGTTTTTCTAATGCAATTTAATTGCTGTATACGTTGGTGACAATCTTTCTTTAGACATAAAATTGGTGCTATAGATATAGATCCCTAATGTAACCTAGTTGCTGCCTCTGATCCTTCCCCCTGCCTTGGGCGTTGTAATTCTCTCCCGTGTCCCTTTGATGACATTTATCTGGAATATAGCCATCACATGAATATTTTTTCTGCCATTCTTCGATGCTATTGGAATTTTGGGTTCTAGATCCCTGTGTCGTTGTGGTGCCTCTCTCTGAATTGGATGGGGTTCTTGTGCATCAAATTGTTGCAGAAAACTATTTTGAACAGTTTGTTCATTAATGAATATCTTTTAGATTTTCAAGCATACTTTGTCACCATATATACATGTATAGAAGTGTGCAAACTAGGATTATTCTGTAGGATTGTCAACATCATATAAGCAAAATTCGACAGTTTTCTTTTTTGGTGCTCATATCTTGTATTTATGTATGTTTCTGTATCTTTCATCATGCCTAGGAGAAAAGTGGCTGTTTTTTTAGGTCCATGAGACTTATAGGATAGGAGATATTCCTTCCTTTTTAATTTAAGATTGTAGAGGTATGATTCATTATTTCATTTTGCCATCTAGAGGAACAAATTTATCCATTGTACCAAGAATCAACTTCCAGAAGTTTTACATTACATCCACTGGGAATCTAGATTTGATGCAACTATTTTGATAAGCATCTTATGGATTTTATAGAAGTCAATGTGGAAAGAAAAAATAATCTTGAATGTAACTTCTGTTGTTATAAATAATACAGCTTTTCATTGTACTCTCTATCTTCGTGAAGATTTGGGCCAGCTTAGGCCCACCCTATCAATACTTGGTTCCATGAATTAATGTGATAGAAAACTAAGTGTAAATGTGATATTGACATGTTGGCAGAGACACACGTACTTTATAAACAAAGATAAGTATGCTTATCCTTATGTGTGTAGATATTTCAGGCAATTAGTTACTTCCTAACTTTTTGAGTTCAAGTATGTTTTTGCTATACAATCATTTTTCGTTGGTCCTGGTTGTGTCTATTGGTTTGGTAATTCTATTTGCATCTAAATGCTTGGCTGAGAGAACTTATTCAAGTGTTCCTGACACAGATCTGATGGCGCATCAACTTCTGATGTTCCTAGGATACGAAGAAGAAGCATCAGCATTACGCCTGAAATTGGTGATGATATTGTGAGGTTGATGTTTATTCTAACTGGACTTACTTTATTTGTCTATACCTCATTTATATTTATAGATTTGTTCATGTTTATGATTTTTCATGGTGTCCTGTGTTATCCACGAACATTCCCCTTTTTTCTCATACATCACATAAACTCTGTGATTGTGTTCTCTAAGAAAACTGTTTTTCCATTTAATCTGTGCCTTTTACTTGGAAGCATGTCCAAAATGCAAAATGTGCATTAGTCTATGTGATTAGGGGTAAAGTGCTCCCATACATCCCAGCAATTTGTACACCATGTAGCAACTTAATAGTCTATTTATTCTCTGATTTAAATTAGGTGTTAGCTGGCATCAAACTTGTGAAAACATACAAAGGTGGGCATATGTTTGTATAGAGTAAATTATTATTGGATGCATAATTGACATTGCAGACAATCTGATAAACTGTGGCTATCTGAATGTGAATTCTTAAATCAATTTAACTGCGTCCAGCATCTGCATTAGGCCCCAAAATGATGAATTCTTGTTAAACTGACTTTTTGTGTTCCTAAGGCTGGCACAGTTCTTTATTTTTTTTTTACCTTATGCAGTAAAATATGTACCTTGTCCTTTTCTCAAGACATGCAGGAATCAGTTATTTACTTGAAAGTTCCCTCTTCAAATGAATACAAGATATGAATAATCTATTATTGCTTCAGTCCCATGTTTTATTAGTCATTTTTCTGATTTCTAACAGGGCTGTTCGAGCAATGAATGAAACTCTGAAGCAAAATCGTCTCCTACGGGATCGTGGTGATGAAAGTTCATGTTTGTTCTCCACAAAAGACAAGAATCAGTTGAATGATCCACCAAATAATGTATGTTAGCCACTACCAAAGTTTAGTAAATTTTGACACACATTCTCTTTTTTCTGTAAGAGCATATCCATTTAGTAACTAGAGAGCATGGTTATCAGATACCAGCATACAACAATTTAATACAACAACAACAAAAGCATAGTGTTCCAGCTATTTGGGTACATGGATCATTTCCCATCATGGAGATTTGTGTAATGCAATATCTCTAGTTAAATCATGAATATTCAGGTCTCTTTATATTGTTTCTTTTGAAGTCTTAGGTCTTCCTCTTATGTCTTCTTACACCACTAATCATAATCGATTTACATTGTCTAACCATAGCATTTATAAGCCGCCTTTGAATATGTCCATGTCATCTACTATATAATATTTTCTCACTTTATCTCTATGAGGCCTTCATCTAATTGTTATCAGATGAAAACATTTGTATCCCATCTTTTCTAGGAACTTTGCATATCCACCTCATCACTCTTATTTTAGCTATATTAACTTTTCATGCAGTTTATTCCTAACTACCTAACACCATGATAAACATGATTGTTCTGACAACTTTCTTTTAAAACTTTCCATTTAGTCTAATGTGAACATGATGGTGAAACAAAATCCTGGTGCATCTCTATACTTCAATACTCCTGCTTGTGCTCCGAATATCTTTGTCAATATAAACCTGTTTAACATGTATCCAAACATGTTGTTAACGATAACCTCTCTTGTTGATTTGGCTTAATGGTTCACAGTGTGAGTCCATTATTAAATCTATCCTGATATGGGACATTTGAGTTCTCATCTTGGATTTCTGTAGCTTTTGAAGGTTTCTTGTGTTGAATTATACAAAGCTGATGGTAGCATCATTGAAGATAACAGCTTCCATTATAATCCTGCACTCTCTTTAACTTTTTCTACTGCTGAGATAATTGCTAATGCTTGTTTGTTGTTTAGTTATAATTTGTGTATATTCATGCATCCTTTATGTTTTAATACCAAGACAAAGGGAAATTCGTCTATTAATCTGCTTCACGTCATTTTCGTTAAACTCCATTTGCATGTATATTGATAATGTAGCT
Source organism: Musa acuminata AAA Group (assembly GCF_036884655.1). Lineage (NCBI taxonomy): Eukaryota > Viridiplantae > Streptophyta > Magnoliopsida > Zingiberales > Musaceae > Musa > Musa acuminata. The sequence goes on along the minus strand of NC_088331.1, from coordinate 6,563,913 downwards.
GAAAAATCATAGTGAAGAAGGTTCAAAGGAGCTTCAATAGACAGTGTTTTATAATTATTCATTCTTGGTTGTAATTAATGCTGATGCCGCACGTGATGTTTCTCTCTGAACTTCTATTCTCGGTTTGGCTGATTTTGCTGCTTCAAGCATCAGTATCTGCTAGATTAACAGGTTTTAAAATGCCACTGGATTTGGTCATGGATGTTGTAGAAGTGGAGTTTTCATTGGTATTTTCTAATCATGAAGATTAGATGGAGTTTTTGAATCATGAGTCAATATTTAGCAATGTATTACTAACACTGCTTCCTGATTATGTTTTGTGTCAAGAAAATTTATGTGGAGTTTTAATTAGAGATTTTGATATGAATTGATTATCTAATTTTCCATGTTTGGTCCACATCAGTTTAAATTCTCTTGATTCCTACTATGTTGATCACCTCTTTTCATCTGTGTCACACTTTTTTTTGGAAGTTTTAAGTGCTTTTGTGAAGTTAAGCATATTATTTGTCATTTAGGTTTCATATTTCTTTCCTTTATTGGTCAGGATGAAGCACCTTTTCAACATTCTGGGGCATATAATAGCTTAAGAAAACAGTCAGGTTCCAATCAGAAGGCTATATCATTGCCTTCCTCTCCCCATGAGTATAGTAGTACGAGTACTGAGAGAAATGGAGATTCTTCAAGAGCAGAAGACATGGTTTTAACATGGAACAAAGTTTTGCAGTCATCATCATTTCTTAATAAGCCTTTGTTACCTTTTGAAGAATGGAACATTGATTTCTCAGAATTAACTGTCGGCACACGTGTTGGAATAGGCAAGTTATCTTGTAGCTTGCATCTGTTTTCAGATTTCAGTTTCCTGATCAGTATGGTAACATCCATGTGTTAGTTGATAGGCATCGTAGAAAGCTAGTATATTCAATGGAAGAAAATGCTTTACAAAATTTCTTGCTAATTTTTGTTATTAAATATCTTTTTTTTTTCCAGTACATAATTGCATGATACTTTTTTGGCAGAATGCACCTACCCATGTCTGGAGTTAATTAATACCCATTAATATATGGCAGTAATTGTGTATATTTTCATGGTTCATTGCTTTCCTTCTGCTGTCAACATCCTCAGTTGCATGTTTTCCTTTTTGTTTTTGGGCACAATGTAACTGTCTGTTTTTGAAGTTAGTGTACGGTGGTAATTGTGTATATTTTCATGTTCATTTCTTTCATTCTGCAGTCAGCATCCTCAATGTGATGTTACAGTGCAACCAGTCTGCACACTTTTGTGTCGTGATGGCAATGATACATGCTAACCTGTAATACATTGAGAATATGGCATGGAAAGAATCACAAATGCAGCTTCTTGGTTTGCACATAAGAATGTAACCCTATTAGCTGGATGCCTTCCAAAATTTTCCATCCAGAGGCAGAGACTTTTAGCTTAAATCTCTCTGCCTCAACAACCCCGCCCGGCCCCTCCACACAGCCCCCAACCCACCCAACCCTCCCCCACGCCCCCCCTCCCCCCCCCCCCCCCCCCCCTCCTCTCTCTTCTTCCCTCTTTCTTTTATGTGCATACATTTGAGGTCACTTTTGCATTCCAAAATTTTATTGTTTGCAATAGCTTTACTTTAATCTGTTCCATTCTATTCTTTCTGTTATATTCTATGCCAATTTCTTGATCCCTGAAAATAAAGCAGACTGTATATTTGAGAGGAATTTGTTCAACCTATCTTTAGGTTTCTTTGGTGAAGTTTTCCGTGGGATCTGGAATGGTACTGATGTTGCAATAAAAGTCTTTCTGGAACAAGATCTGACAACGGAAAACATGGAAGATTTTTGCAATGAGATCTACATTCTAAGGTAAAGAATTCTTGCATTCAGAGAAATTGGTTTTCCTTTTTTTCTCATGGTTATTCTGACTAGATTTTCTCTCTTTCAGCCGTCTTCGACATCCAAATGGTAGTATATTCATCCAACTCAAAGATTCTTCATAAAATGGTCTTTTTGAAATATGAAACTTGTGTATTTATATGTATCATTCTGTACAGATTGTTTTTTCCCTGAAATGTTGATTTATTCTTTTTTCAGTCATTTTATTTCTCGGTGCATGCATGAGGCCTCCTCACCTGTCGATGGTAACTGAATATATGGAGATGGGATCTTTGTATTATCTTATGCATATGAGTGGCCAGAAAAAAAAGCTGAGCTGGCGTAAGAGATTAAAAATGCTTCGTGACATATGCAGGTGCTCACATATTATGTCCAATATTTATCCTCCATATTTGATAACATTTCATCTCCTATGAATTTTCTTTTAATTATCTGCTAAAGTTGCACCACGCTGATTGTGATGCCTTACAAAATTTATATTTTAGTTTAAATAACTATACAAATCTTTAGGTAATTTTAATTTCACAAAAACGTGATTGCACTGGCATTTATATTTCATGCTAATATCTCCCTTTAATAGGTTCTATAAGTTTGATATCTAAACTCTGCCTCCTAAATAAATATTGAAAATAGACGGTACATTTTGCTCCTTGTCATACTTTCTCATCTCTGGTTATTCAATCATGACATTACTTTATTGTATACTTCTTATTTAAATGTATTAGAAGAAAATTTGGTTAATAAAGTTCCTGAGTAATGAAATAACCCGTTGGTTAATTAGTTGCTCTGCTTAGGGGAGAAAACCCTAGAAAATAGTTTTGTTTTTTCACCATCAGATTGTAATTTGAGCATGCCTCCAAAAATTGAGCAGGGACGACTGGTAGTTGTCAATGCCAAAAAATAAACTCACTGGTGGTAGTGTTAAATATGCATATAAGAGAATGCTTTAGAAACTCCTTGGGTTTTTAATGTGTACCAAAAGTTGTCAAAACAAATGTTATTTAACAGTTCTTTCTTAAAGTTCCTAATCTCTGTTGAGATATACAAAGTGTTAAGTGTACAAAAAATGAACTGATGATATGTTTATTTTGTTTCTGGGCAGAGGATTAATGTGCATACATCGAATGAAAATAGTCCATCGTGATCTTAAAAGTGCAAACTGTCTTGTGGATAAACACTCGACAGTTAAGATATGTGATTTTGGGCTTTCTCGAGTCATGATAGATGGTCCCTTGAGAGATAACTCATCTGCTGGCACCCCAGAATGGATGGCTCCTGAACTCATACGCAATGAACCATTTACAGAAAAATGCGACATTTTCAGCCTTGGTGTCATAATATGGGAGCTTTGCACTCTCAATAGGCCATGGGAAGGCATTCCTTCTGTTCAAGTAAGCACGGGTCAAGTCTTCTCCATAATATCATCTTTAAATGAAGACGTGTAAGGTAAGAAAATTCCCTCACATGTATTTTTCTGTTCTTTAGGTGATATATGCAGTTGCCAATGAAGGAACACGTCTGGAGATTCCTGAAGGTCCTCTTGGCAAGCTAATCTCAGGTACTCCCAGATAGATCCGAATTGTAGTAATAATCTCCAAGTGCTATCAAGTAAATTCACTTTTGCCGATAGCTACCCTACCCCATATTTGTGTTGCAGATTGTTGGGCAGAACCACATGAACGACCAAGCTGTCAGGAAATCCTCGCCCGCCTGCTCGACTGTGAGTACACCTTGTCTTGATCTTTACATCGTAGCATCACGTGTACAGCAAGCCCAACTGTTTCCATTGTTGTAGATCTTCTTCTTCTTGTTCTTTTGGTGTAACCATGTAATACAAAATTTTCAAGCATCCTCCAAGTGCAAATTTTTGTGTCATTGTCTGTTAAAGAATGAGCACCAAGTGTTTCTTGAAATATATAAATGTACCGAGGGTGTGAGGCACGGCTGTTACCGTATTGGACTTTATTTTTGTTGCAAGGAATTAAGCTTGGTGACTTGTATGGCCTCTATCACTGCCCCTACTTCTGCGTATCATATTAATCTCTCTGTTTGAACTCACTTCGCATAGTGAGTGACATCCCTAGTAAAAGTCTCGCTACTTGGACGGGTTCTGCCACATAGCAACAGTTTACGTTGTAGCTTTCTAAATTAGCCGCCCCAATTGCGTGTGCTTTGTATGTTCGAAATGGGTGATAAGACCCTCCTCCCTACATCTCCCCCCTTCCTTCTTAACACTGCCCATGCGCAAAAGCGATCGAAATAACTCGATAGTTCGTTCTCAGCTAGGAAGGACGATAGTGAGTGAGGCTGTTCTCATGACGACATGAGTCGGCCCGAATCCAACAACTCTGAGGCGAGCAAACGATTTCTCGATGGGCCCCCGCATTGCGGCCTTCAAGCACAAGCGTTTCCGTTCTGACGCCTCGCCGCGTTGGATTGGGATTGGGTCGCGCTTCTCCCGCTACCCAACGCAGGACGCGGTCAAACCGTCGCTACGACTCGTCGGCTCCTTCTCCTCCACTGTTTTCCAAATCCCACGTTTACCCCTCCTCTGTCTGGGTAATAATGTAATTGCATCGGTCTCCATCTCCTCCTCGGACTCGGTGGCGCCGCCGCCTCTCAAAGACCTCGAAAACCAACGGTGGCGATGCTTCGCCATGGTGGGCCCCGTGGCGCCTCTCACAATCGAGCGCCAACGTCGCCGCACGCGCCTCCTCCCCTCCCCCTCTTTCCCTCGGCGACCCACTTCACGTGCACCTCACGTGACCCCCGGCGCCTTTCGCCGCTCTTTCGACTTACCCACCTCTCCGTCGAACCCTAACCCCAACGACGACGATTAAATAAGACGTCAAACAAGGACCAAGAACAAGAAAGAGAAGAGGGCCAAGGCAAAGTAGGGCTTGGATCCGAGAGATGGACAAGAGGGAGGCGGCGTCGACGAGGCCGCCGAACCCGGCGCTGCCGTACCGCGAGGACTGCTGGAGCGAGGGGGAGACGTCGGCGCTCGTCGACGCCTGGGGCGACCGATATGTCGAGCTAAACCGTGGGAACCTCCGCCAGAAACAGTGGCAGGAGGTCGCCGACGCCGTCAACTCCCGCAGCGGCGCCGGCCGCCGCCCGCCGCGCACCGACGTACAGTGCAAGAACCGGATCGACACCCTCAAGAAGAAGTACAAGGTAGAGAAGGCCCGGATCGCCGGCGGCGGCGAGAGCCAGTGGCCCTTCTTCTCCCGCCTCGAGGCTCTCGTCGGATCCGCTCCGCCCCCGGCCGCGAAGAAGCCCTCCGCCTCGCCGCCGCTCGCTCTGCCGCTCCCTTCCCACCGCAAGGGCTCCGCCTTGCCCGCGGCTCTCGCACTGCGCCCGGCGGAGCCGAGGGAGAAGCGTACGGCGGCTGCCACATCGTCGTTCCCGGTGGACAACCCGTTCTTCAGGCGCGCGGCTGCGGCTGCTGCGGCGGCCGCGGAGGATGACGAGGACGAGGACGAGGATGAGGATGAGGAGGATGAGGGATCGGCGTCTCTGTCAAGGTCATCGTCGAGGTCTGGAAAGAAGCCGAAGCGGGGGAGGGAAGGAGAGGGCAACGGGATCCGGGAACTGGCTAGGGCGATTATGAGTTTTGCGGAGATCTATGAGAGGGTGGAGGAGTCAAAGCAGAGACAGATGATGGAACTGGAGAAGCAGCGGATGGAGTTTGCAAAGGCGCTGGAGTTCCAGAAAATGCAGATCATCGTGGATTTACAGGTGCAGCTTGCTAAGATCAAGCGTGCCAAGCGATCGGACACTGGTGAGTTTTGTTTCGTTTTATCTCTATTTTATTGTATCCTTCTGTATTTTATTTGTAGGTAAACCTTCATTTTGCTTCTAATTCCATCTGGTTTCCTGTGTCGACTAGTTCTCTCCTCCTCCTCCTCCTCCTCCTCCTGTTAATTGTTATTCCTTCGTCCGTTGATATAGTTCTGTAGGTTACTTTTGCATCTACCAATTGTTTCTTTTTCTTTTGGTTGCTGTAGATATGATTGCTAGAGTCGGGAATCTACATATGCACGCACTGTTCTTATTGATTATTCATGTCTGCATACTTTTTTGGAACTCTTTTCTTAAATCCATGTAGTTTTGATTTATTATGTGAAATCACTAGCAAATTGCTGGAGCAAAAAATTCACTACATGTCGTCTTGCAGATAGTTCGATCCTGGACTTCCTATGCCATTTAAGCAAAATTAGTAGAATCGGGGACACAGTTAAGAAGCTTCTTGTAGAGTTCCACTGAAGTTTATATATGGAACAAATCACTTTTACTCGTATGCGATCTCTGCTGTATAAAATCTACAAAGACATCTCTTTTTTCATGAGTCATTTACAAGGGTAAACCACAAATTTGAATGGCATATCCCCAGATATGCATGCATCTCAATACAGACTAATGGTATATTCCCAGATTTGCATGCGTTTCAATAGAGTCTAACTTTTACATGGCTAATTGTCCTTTTCATGATTTATTGTATTTTCTCTTGGATTTTTTTCTAAAAATTGAAGTAATGGAGGTGGGTACCAAGCGGGATTAGTTCATGACAGGTATGGATCTATTTCTGGGGGTTGAAAAACTCGTGCAGTGTGTTTGTTGGTCCAACTTTAAGTTCAGACTGCAAGGTTAGTAATGAAAAAGTGCTGGAGTTCATTATATTAGGGTATGCTTTAAGGGCATCGATTTTCTACAGTTGTAAGAAAATCATTTAATAATTTGTGCAATTTAATTCCCTGTGGTGTCCTGAATTGATATATCTTTATAAATTTGGAAATCGAGTTAAAATGAGCAGAACCGGATGGAAGTACTATAGTTACAACTGTCAGTTAACTGATTAAATTTACTTTTGGACCCATTTAATGCTATAAAGTTAACCGACCATTTAGTGCTGGACACCTATGACCAAAACTACTATTAAAGGGTACTCATTCAATGACAAAAGAACCAAATGTGCAGGTTTCATGTTTTTTCTACATTGAAACATCCTCTTATTGATTATTCATCTTTGGGAAAATTTAAATTGCCTTTTTTTCTTGGTTGAGAACGAATATGGACATTGCAAAATATATGAGAAATACATGTATATGAGATTTTTCACATCTATAGATTATTTTTGAAGAAAAGGTTTTTGCTTGAAAAATAATCTAGGATGTGAAAAATAAAAAAACTACTACGAGAATTTGTGATTTGATTTTATCTATCCTTTATAAAGGACCGTTTGGCAAGAGTTCTGTTGTTATTGGCAAGAGTTCTTTAGATTAGGTGAATTTCTCATACTATTTAGATCAAATGGCTACGAGGCATGAGATAGCCGAAGAGACTAGTATGATAACATTGACAATTTAATTTTCTCCTTTTTTTATGGGGATGGGAGGACCTTTCTCTCCTACCGATTTTGCATGTCAGACATGTCTTTCATGAGTTGATTTTAATGGTGTTCATTGATTGAACTTGTTCAAATGGGGTAGGCTGATTTCACATTTAGCAAGATCCCATTTTATATTCCTTTGTGTAGTACATGGTGTTTATCTTCTCAGTCTGCTTATGATTAAGTAACACCTAACTGGTGCTAAGTTTTAAGGTGCTTTAATTGTAGTTCCTCTTAAGATTTTTTTGGGGCTTTGGATTGGGACTGTTTGGAATTCTTTAACTGGGATGTTAAGAAAATTTTAGCAATTATTCAGATAGTACACTTGTATGGTTGGCTATTTCTGAGATTAAATTTTGATAGCGTTTAAAAAGGATCTTAAATGTTACCTTTAGGTGTTCTAATCAATAACTTCTGATTATTCATGGCACACAACATTTTTTTGCCCTTAGTAGGGAGTTCTGTAATTTGATTACAAGCTGGATGGTGATAGTTGTAGCATGTCTTTTAACTTTTGGGGCATAGGTCTCTCAGATTACATCGATGCAAGTACATGATAATCCTGTATGAACTGATTTTATGCTAATATGCTATATCTTGTACCTATATATTTTTATATATGCTCCATGCAAACTTGTGGACACTAAATACATATACTTATTGAATGGGCTCCATGTGGACTGAATAAATCTCTAGAGAAGAAACATTATCAGGATTTGGTTGATGAGTTCCACATGCTTCATTGGACATCTCTCCCCCTCTTTCAGTATGTTTTATCTCCTTTATTTTTCATTTTAGTTCTACAAGATATGCGACGTGATATGTATCATATATGTGTAGTGCCCATCTTTAAAGGGCATATTTGGAGTAGTAATTAAGAACTCCTTCAATATAGTCAACTTTCTTTGGTCCTCATCTTGTTTTTAAACTTCTCTTTAAAATATATGACACATGGTACTCAAACTGGCAGTGAAGTACTTTCATGCACAAAATGGCCTTCTAGTTGTCACCTCCTTTTTAGCTATGCGCCCATGTGGGCTCTTTAGATTTGTGGTTTGTGGAAATAAATATTGGGTGTAAGACAAGCTGCCTATTCTAGGGTGATATTTACTAATTAGCTTTAATTCGAGGTCAGGTGGGGCTTTGTTCTTATCATCTCAAAATCATTTATCCTAAGTTGGATTCCAATCTAGATTTATAAGAAAACCACTAATACAATTGGCTCTCTATGACAGAGAAAACAAATGTGACAATGTTTTCTGAAAGTATAATAAGAGAAACTTGAAGAACCTTATTCCCACTCAGTAGGATTAGAGTCTAACTGATCTGGAGACTCAAACCGGACACAGTCCAGATCCAAGGAGTGTGTTCCATTTTTCAGCTAGCCTGATCTGTATGCAGCATTGACCGGTCATCCTTACAGCTTTTGTCACATAAAAGTAAACTCATGTTTAAAATCAATGACTTTCGCATGGTGAATTTCAACCAAGTTTGACAAATTTCAACCAACTGTTGTTCCATTAGTTGGGATGTTTTTTTTTTGCTTTTCTTCTTATGGTATTTCATCATAATTTCATATACAGGGTTTAGCAACACTGATTCATGCTGGTATTTTCTCATCAGTCTATGAACTGGATGGTCCGTCCTCAGCAGAATTTGTCAATCATGGTATTACAACTCATGATTGACAAATGTTGTCAACTTGTTGCTGTTACGCTGTCGTTATAATGAACATACTGACCCTTCGACAAATGTGGTGTCAATACTGTCGTTATTAGCGATGGATCTTTTACTGAATAGGAAACTGTTCAAGTTTACATCTGAATAATTCTTATCCGTATATATTAGTGGTTCACGATGCACATAGATTTTTGTTCCGTGTCACCTCTTCTTGGATGCATACTGAGGTTTTTCCATTTTCCTTTTTCAGATAGTTATTCATAGCTGAATCGATTGGAGAGAAGATTTTGATCGTGTTCGTGCAACTCCATCACCATTACACACTTGGAGGACACAGCAACCGATCGTCAACAACGCTTGATTGTTCATCAGAAGCTATATGTTATCGTCGGGTGACATCTTAGTATGGTGCCATCAGTAGTATCATTTGATAAGTAGTTAGGAAGCAGAAGGATCTGAAGCATCGTTTGGTTGGTCTGTGCAGAGCCACTGATCGTATGCAGACAAGATTGTGGATGCCACATTGCATCATACGCATGTTTATTTTTGTTTACTGAAGAAGAGTTAGTTGCCTATCCCTTTTTTTTTTTTTTCCTGTCTTTAAACCTATCTGCAGGACTCTTTAAGATTTCTGGAACCAGGAGGCTCAGCCATTGCACTAATACAAAAATTAACCCAATTAGAACTTTGTTTTAGCATGTACATATTTGTATGCTTGTATTCATATCAAAGTTCATTAATGTTTAAGAAAGTGATATGGGGGGGGGGGGGGGGATCATACTTCGCCACAGGATTTTTGTTTTTTTGAGTCAGCATAAAAAAGATTTAGATTATAAAAGGTAATCCGTGATATGGTTATGGAGGTCTCGTACTTCCTACTCTAATTAATAATACTCTTTTAACGTCCTATTCTAAATTTGGTATAATCGAATCCAACTGGAACCAAATCTAAATCACAACAGCTGGCAGCACGCACCTTGGAACAGTTGTGCTGGTTGGGAACTACTGTTGGTCCTTTCGATGGATGGATCAGTGTGTCAGCAAACGGTGAGAGGTCGATGCCCAGGGCGTGGGGTAAGCGGGCTCAGGCCTTCCAACTCTTGTCAGCTTTGAAGTTGCTCCAGCTACTGCTTCTGACCTTTTCTACTGGGTGTGGGGTGGTGTTCCTGTGGGTCCTCCTGCTTTCCTTTGTGTGATCGATTGTTTTGCTTTACCATTTATTTGCTTGGAAACGATCAGCGAGCGGCATGGGGAAAACAACTAGTAGATGGGCAGCCGAGAATGTGATCAAAGAATAAGTGTGGCTGCGGCTGAATTGTGGACACATACATGACAACGGTAGAAGAAGAAAAGCGAAGAAGCATTTGACTGATGGAAGACACCAACACCGATGGGGCCTCCGTTCATTTTGGTAGAAGGGGAAAAGGCTGCTCCAAAAAGATGAGATGATAGATAGTATCGATTTGTTCATATTGCATGACCAGACACCAAAGCTTTTCTGTAATCCTTCTGAGACATCGAACCCCAGCAACTGTATCCATGATCTTTCTGCTGCTGTTCGTTTTACAGGCCATGACAAGGACAGTGGCCTCCTCCCCATCAGTTGGTGAGCTCCTTAATTCTGATGCATTGGCTAGCTTGCGGGATGCACAAAGGTGGTGGGGGTACCGCCACTGTGAGCTCACATGCAATGTTGGGCAGGAACAAGCGCCATGGCTGTGGCTCCCATCTTCTTTCTTTCGAAAGGCTGGAGTTTGCTGTATCATTAAACAGCAGTGTGGGGTTTGGCACTGCCTGCAGGCCACATGGTTCCTGGGAAGAAAGACCTCGGTGGGTTTGGTTGATCCCTCCATTGTTCTTTGTTTTTGTCCTTGTCCTTGACATCTCAAAGAATCATGGATTGTGTTGGCTACATTTTCCTGTGACCAGTAGTAGCAGCAACTTTGTTTAGCTCTAAAGCCTGCAGTACATGATCAGTCTTGTGGATCATTGATCCAAATCATTTTTTTTTTTGTTTTCATGAACATATTCACACATCATGTGCAACAAAACATCAGCTTTCTTCCTACCTCCATGCCATAGAAAAATTATCCCACTAAGAAACAACACTATCCTGTCCTCCATCCCCATCAGCATAAACAATTAAAGAAATAGTGTTGGCGTGCTTTCAATCGCAGGCCATCTCAAAGTACAGAACACAACCTTCTTTTGCTGGATTCCCTCAGGACCACCTCTGCAGGCCACAGAGGATGAGAGGAAAGGCTGAGCTGACATGAAAAAGGATTTCCCTCTTCCTCACCAACCCTCATCCCCTCTGGTTCAATGTGAATGAACAACCAAGTTCTAATCATACACACATTTTCTCCAAAAATTTGAGTTAGATTCCTACTGAATGTGTTATACAATAATGTATAATACCTCCTCATTTTCTTCTTGTTGGATTTTAGGTGTCATGCATTTATCAGAAAAGAAACCATTGGTTAGCTGCCAATCATATGATCAAGCCTCTTTTCATATTGATATGATGAAGCATACAATATATATATATATATATATATATATATATATATATATATATATATATATATATATATATATATATATATATATATCATCACTCTACTAACTTACTATGTGCAATTAGTCACTTGTACAAGCTGTAATGTCATTGTTATTTGTTTGCTATCATACTTTCATCCATAGGATGACACCTTAATTATGTATACAGAGCAATCTATTTCTTTTCATTTTTGTAGTTTACAATTTTTATGCCATAACATATGATTCCATTTAAAATGCATAGATATAGAGTGATATTGCACTTTATTGATGTAATGAAAAGGATGAACCCCATGCAATGTGCAAGCCATTACTATAATGGTTGAGGGAATGACTAATTACACAATGCAATAAAAGTAGGCATCAAATCCTTTGATTTGGGGCATAAGATCACTCATTAAAGGCACTGATAATTAACACAACAACAAGCAAACCCTAATCATTTCAAGAAGAAGATTGCAGGTGTACTAATAATTTGAATTAAATTATATGTTAATTGGACACAGATGTGTTAATATTAGGTGGAACCACCACCTTCTATTTGTATAGTAACTATAAACCATTCCTGATAATAATAATAATTATTATTTTTTTGCTCATGAACAACTCTTAATGATATATCAAGATGAATCTCAATGTATGAATAATATCATCATTTATCTCATATTGGCTATTTAAGCAAATAATTAATCAATTTCAGTCTAAATGATGATAACAATCAACCCAATTAATTGAAGATTGTGGGATGGGTAAGTTAAAAGGATATATTTAGTTGGGCAATTGTATAGGAAATTTTTTTTTTGGGTTCATAATTCTCAAACAATCATCTCTATTTTAATAATTAAAAAAATACCCTTAAAAAATTATCATGTATCTTACCCAATTGTTAATAGTGTTTTGTGTATTTATTTATTTATATCCACAAAAACACACTATAGTTTTTAAAAACACTATATAGTGTTTTTGTTTTAAAAATATTATGATATCAATATTTAGCTTAAAAAGACTGTATAGTATTTTTTGGGAACAAAACACTATACAATATTTTTAAAACATTATACAGTCTTCTTAAACTAGCCTTATAGTATTTTTTTTAGTTAAAAATCAACCCATAAAAAACTGTAAACAATTTAGATTGAATGGAAAAAAATGATATTTGAAAATAGGGAATGACTATTTGAAAATTATGAAAAGAGTATCATGTGGAAAAAAAAAAGTTAGAAAAAGAATATTTTCTCAGCCTCTCTCCCTATTTAGTTTGTATTACACAATTTAGAGAGAGAATTGTAGTGTTTCAAACACACTCTTATAGAAAACAAAACAAATCCAATTCGAACATTACTGTTCCACCTGAGCAATCTATTTACATGTATTTTACGTGAGATTAGGTGGAGCAAAAGACAAGATATGATGGCAGAGGTGAGAGCTACGGGGTCCAATGGTTGGTAGACGAGCCACTGTGTCAGCCTTCGAGCTTCAGGAAAAGAAGAGGATTGCTACAGTGCTAAACTTGGTAATGGCAGCAAACCAGCAGCAGCAGCAGCAGGCCAAGCGAAGGCGACCATGGGAGAGGGTGCCCGGTCTCTGGTGCGATGCATCCTTTTGTCCTCTTGCTCGGACTCCACGGCAGTGCCTTAAAGCCACTTGAATCCCAACCCATGGCTCGAGACATCGGCAATCATTCACCTGCTTTCCTCTCGATAAAGTTCGTGTCCCATCAATTGGCTTGATTGCAGTTGCTGTTGCCGCATCATCCTTTTCCTCGTGATGCAGCAAGTCTAGCCTTCTTCCCCACCCCACCTTTTCTGCAGGGAGATACGAGGAACACCCCAAATCTTGGCTGCAGAAGCTCCCCTTGGAAGAAGAAGAAGAAGAAGAAGTTGTTGATGTTTATGTTGCCCGAACACTAATATTCATTCAGGTTCTGCTACTCGACTTCTTCTTCGCATGTTAGCATGTCAATGGAAGCAAACTGCTCTTGTTTTATCTTGCTAACTCATGGTAGGCTTAATGTTCATCATGTTCCCCACCCACTCGATGAGCAACATGTGATTCTCCAGACTGCATGGTACAGATCGTCATGCATTTAGTTGTTGTAGCACCTAACAACTCCTGCAAAAAGATGGTGTTCTTTTTGTAGCATTTACAGAGAATCATGGATAAAGTTTTCTCCTTCAACGCAAGTCCATGTCTGTGGTTGTTTGTGAACACTTGGAACTCCATGGTGTTACTATTTAGTGTTCATCATCCACTGATCTTATCCCCCGTGATGAGATAAAAGGGGGAGAGGTGCTGCTGTTCTTGAATTCGCCTGCAGCTTATACATCATTTATCGTTCATAGGACCATCCCACCATCTCCATTTCTGACACCTAATACTCTCACTCTCTCGAGCACAAAGCTTTTCTTACAATGATTTGCATGTCAGGGAGGAAATTACTGGTAGAAATTTATTACTGTTTGACTTGGCATTCACATGGATCCAACTCTCTGATACAGCCAATCAAGCACTTATTTATTGCCCCATTCAATTTCTAACCAAACTATGAACAGAGAAATATATTAGGTGGTGGAGTTCCAACTTGTACAATCCATCCAGTTTTGTGTGCACACGAGCCCTTGTTCTTATTCCTAGCACTCGCTGTAGTTCTTATTCCTAGCTCTCTCTCTCTCTCTCTCGCTACTTAGCAGTCACCTCGAGGTACAGTGTCCTTTGCTCACTTGGAAGCAATTTAATATCTGCTACTAGATGCATTCTTCTTCAGTCTTCCATGTAGAGTTTGAAATTTGAACTGAAGCTTTCGAGTTTGTGCGTCTCCTCTGTGTCTGCTGCTCTGGTTCTGAAGGCTAATTCGGGGTCGTAAGGGACGTCCTCTGAGCTCTAACCTTCGTTCCGATGCCGAGGTCGAGGTAGGGACAAGTGTCGAACACTTGGTTGTTTGAGTTATCTGTTGATGTAGATGTGTGATGAGAGTTGTGATGGCGAGCAGAGAGTCCGATGTGCCTCAGCGGCAGTCGCCGCGGGTGCCAATCCACATGAAGACCACCGCCTGCTCCGAAGCCAACAGCGTGCACCGCCCCGTTGTGGCTGACCGCAGCCCCAAGGTGTCCCCTCGCGGTGTCCTGCACGAGGTAAGCGAGGATCTCCTTGTTGACCACCTGCTTGTGATCTGATCCAACTCTTGAGGTTGTGTCTTGAATGCATCAGAGGAAGAAAGGCACGAGAGTGGCCGACCTGGAGACCAAGCTGAGCAGAGCCCAGGAGGAGCTCAAGAAGCTGAAACATCAACTGGCATCCGCGGAAGCCGCCAAGCTCGAAGCGGAGCAAGCTCTGGCGAAGGCCAAGAATCGGATTCCAGCCGCCGCATCGACCCCGAAAGACGAAGAAGTGAAGCCTCTCCTCCCGCAGGATTCTGGAGGTCAGGGTAATCGGCAGCGGGAGAACAAACCTGAAGAAGAGAGCGTCACTTCTCCAGCGACGATGGATGTCTTTGAAGTAATGCTGCCGACGGAGGCCATCCACGGAGAGAACGAAGCCGCCGGTAACGAGAAGAAAGTAGCGAATGCGGCGGAGAGAGAAGAGGTGGAGACGAAGACAATGATCGAGAAAGCAAGCGATGGTGAGAACAACGAGGCCGTAGCCGCAGAGGAAGAGGATGACAAGAGGAAGCCAGTGGTGGTGCTTCCCGAGAGCGCAGAGGTAGACGACCTCAAGGCTAAGCTCCTGGAAAAGGAGAAAGAAGTGGAGATTCTCCTGGAAGAGAACGTGATCTTCAAGACGAACGCCGAGGAAGAGGCCAAGCAGATCGCGGGCACGGCGCGGGCCAAGGAAGCGGAGCTGACGGCGAGGCTGGGCTCGGTGGAGGAAGAGCTGAAAGAAAGCAGAGCCAAAGCGGACGAGCTGTCGGAGCAGCTGGAAGCAGCGGAGGGGTCGAAGGCGGCGCTGGAGACGGAGATGAAGCGGCTGAGGGTGCAGACGGATCAGTGGCGGAAGGCGGCGGAGGCAGCTGCGGCGGTGCTGGCCACCGACGACGGAGCGGAGGGGAGGAGGGTGGCGGAGCGGTGCGGGTCTATGGACAAGCACATTGGTTGGGAATCGCCGCTGATAGCCGGGGGCATCGACGAAGACAACGCGGCGGGGGGCGGAGGGAGGAGGAAGGGAGCGGGGATTCGGGTGTTGGGTGACGTATGGAGGAAGAAGGCTCTGCAGAAATGAATTGCTCGCGCGTGAGCGCGTGCAGTGCTGTTGCTGTGCTGTGCATGCAATTGTCTCGTGTAATGGGACTGGACTCTGTTCTGTTCTGTTCTGTTCTGTTCGCTTCTCTTCTATTGGTGTTGTGGGTGGTGACGGTAAGAGACGACAAAGATGTTGACGTTGTGGACTGTAGATTTCTGCTTTCATATGAATCAGAACGGGTTGTATGGATTTCGATGTGATGTAAAAGCTGGTACTTAGCTAATAGTAATTGCATCAGGGAAGACGAGGGGGACGATGAAGGTGTTGCGTTTGTGACATCAGATGATTTAGCAAAATCGTTCATGTGGAATAACTTCTAGTTAATTAACAGTGATTATTAGAGTTATTTATAAAGAGATTTTTTTTATAAGTATAAAGATCCTTATTATATTATTATTATGAGTTATTTATAAAGAGATTGTGATTATATACTGTTACGAGTTTTTTATAAAGAGGTTTTTATATAAGTATAAAGATTGTGAAATATTTTAATATCAAAAATTAAAATTAAATAATGATAAATTAAATTTATAATAAGTATTCTTTTTGACTTTTCTTTTCTTTTTATCCGTAGAATTGTCACGTGCGGATCATGAATTAAATAGAGAGAAAATCTATAATCTTTTTTTTATTTTAAAAGTTTATGTTTTTATAGACAAGAACAAAGAGTATAAGATAATAATTAGAAGACTTCCAAGATATCTCGTTGAGAATTCTAATATAATTAGATTTTTTTATTGATTGATAATCATAATCACAAACAAATCATATCTATAATATATCTTATTTATAGAACCACATAATCTAATATTCTCCCACTTACTACATTAATTGATAAGATATAAAATAAAATCAAATCAAAATAAATAAAATAAAAGTTTATTTAAAAATAAGTTTATTTAACTAGATTTTAAAATTTTTAAAATTTTATATGTACACATGAATTTTATAAAATATACCAATAAATCTAAAAAACATAATATTGCATTAAGTTTAACCAACGATGCGACGCATAGTAGTATAAAAAGAAGTATGATATTGATAACATACAACTTCTTTTTATGTACCACAATAAGTATAAAAAGAAGTATATCATCAATATCATACTTCTTTTTATGTACCACAATACTGTTGATATTTTCTAATATATTTTAAAATAATCCATATAATTTATCTTGTCAAGTCAATAATGTTATCACATTCAACCATTATATATATATATATATATATATATATATATATGATAATACAAATAAATAATTTTAATTATGTAAATATAAATATTAATTATAATATTCACTCAAACATATAATCTTTAAAATGATCCTTAAAATATTTCAATGTAGTAATTATAAAATGTAATGAAGTCTAAATATTATTAATAATTATTATAAAACTAATTTTTTTAGATCTTTTACAATCATTCTATCTCAATTATTTGTTCCATAGAACTTTGGTAGTTATGTCTATCATCCTCTCAACTACTCTAACTAAGGTTTAACAAACTTAGAGTAAATTTCATATGCTAAGTCATTTATAATAATGTATCCAAAAAAATAAGAACATTTATAAGAATATAATAAATAAATTATCACTATAATAAAATATTAGTGTTTTAAGTTTTTTTTAAGTAAATATTGATATATTGATATTATCGATATTTCACCTTTGAGTAAATATTGATATATTTATTGACCACTCAATATTATTTATAGAGGATTTATATGGAATAGTATTATTATCTTTTGGTATACAATAATAAATTGTAAGGATATTCAAAATAATATAATCGTATCCGTCACATAATTATTCGAACTAGAATCTCATTTATGATTATCTAAAATTTTAATTATGTATGTCATTATAAATATTATTTTTCTTAAGGTCATTTAGTACTAATTCTTTAATGTAATTTTATAAGTTATTGGTATAAGCCACCTTGGCCACTATAAAATCAATATAATAATATTAAATATAATTTAAAGTATCTTATAAATGATAAAAAAATATTATAATTCATATCTCATAAGCCTACTATCCTAGACTATTTTAGTAGCTACGAATTAGATAAAACTTAGATATATTAGTCATAAAAAATATTCACTAAATTCTTTCAATATGACATATGTCAAAATAGTTCAACAATAATAATCATAATTATTATCAAACATTAATTAGTGAAATAAAACATATGACAACTATAATCATGATAAATTATAAATCATATCTTTATGTGAAAAATAAATATTATTTTATAATTTCAAACATATACATGTGAATAATTAAATAAACATTAAGAATAATAATTAATTTTTTTATTTATCACATATAAAATTTTATCAATATGTTATATAAGTAAATTATAAAAAAATCATAATTTATATATTTTTTAAAAAAATTATATAAAACCATAAACTAATTAACCCAATTTAAATGAGTATGGTTAGAATTAGGCTACCCAAATTGGGCTCAATTTTAGCTAACCATTTGCTTAATTAGGCTCATCAAATTAAAGTTGATCAAATTCAAAAATTAATCAAAACTTAACTTTCCCTAAATTTGATCAAAACTTGATTGATCGAATCTAAATCCAATAAGCAGAATATAGTTATGATCAACTCCAATCAAAATATTTGATTAAGATAAATCAAATTAGCTAATTTTATAATTGAGGACATAAGTCGATTTTTTTAATTTAAAGGGCATAACTAGAAAGTAAAATTTAAGGATACATATTAAAAAAATTAATTTTTGAGGAGTAAGATATCCTTTTAAAAAAATCCTAATTATCACATCCTTTTTCATAATCACTACGATGCATGTTTGTTGCTTGTGCGTGGCCTGCAATCGTTATTTGCACATTGACTAATGATCTCTTCGATCATCATGCGGTATTGTGTCGTCATGCCCACGCACAATTGTTCATATGTACTAATTGGTGGTTGTGGTGAGGGTTGCCAGAAGCGTGACTATACCCACACTTCTGCCCATATAGTTATTGGCTTTCGACGTCCATTCAACACCACGCGCGGCCTGCAAATGCTGCAACTGTATTGTTGTAATCGCGGCACTACTACAGTTGTTGCAGGTAGTGACTTTGTTGTAGTTGTCGCACATAGTAATGTTACTATAGTCACTATAGTCATCACCGGTAGTAGCAATGCTACTACACATAGGCAACGACATTGTTGTAGTTGCCTACGACCAAGGTAGGCCGCTCATCGTAAAGCCACTATATATAGACAGTTTTACATGTGGTCACCATCATTTGTCGTAATCTATAATGCTTTTGGTGCATATGCAAATATTACCCGTGATTAGGCTAGCAACCATTAGAGGTCGTTGCCCTTAACAATACTATCGTTAATAACAAACTGTCAACAATAGTCCATCGATCAAACACAATGAACCTCGTATCATCCGCAAGCAGATGATAAAACGAGATAGAAAGTAAATCGACAACATAGATGATGAATAGTTTAAATATTGTAAATCAAAATCAAATAATACCTTTTCGTAAGTTAAGATTGCTAATAATTAGATTTAAATACAAAATAGATCTAAAATATTTTTATGATATAAGATATTTGATTTCAAAACTTGACTCTAATACCAATTGTAAACATAAAAATTATGATTATGTTACTATTATATGAAAAACCTTAATGCTAGAAACTAAAATTTAATAATGGTAGATCAAATTTTTAATATGTACTTTCTCAATCCTAGTTTAAAAAACCTTTATTTGATCTATAAGCATATTATTATCGGATTTAAAAGCTACAATAATGTCGATCTACAAGTACTCTCTATGTATCATTTATAGGATTGGTATGAACGATGAATTAGGGACTAACATCTTGAAGAGGTTTTGTCCTTTTATAGATAAAAGTAAAAATCTAGGATAAATAATTGTGAGAGTCACTCCGATCATCTCTTAAAGAATTATATTATAATTAAACTTCATTTTTATTAATCGATAACATTCTAACTATATCTATAATATATCTATAATATATCTTACCTAATTAAATAATATCACATGATCTAATACTTTCAACTCAAAAAATAAATTTTTATTATTCTATTTTTAATTCATGATCTTATCTTTATCAAAAGAGTTTTTCTTGAGTATTATCTCACTTGCAAGATATTTAGGTGAATCCGCTCGTTGATTATACATTGGCATTGTAAGAGAAGTATACTATCGGTTCCAAAGTCACATTAGCACATTAAAATAAAAAAAAATATAAAAAAAATATATTTAAGTATTATTTATGATTTTATTTTGCTACATAAATTATAATTATTAAAGGATTATCATGAATTTTTCTAATGAATACTAATGGGAGGAATACATGTGGTGGATAGAACCGGAAATGCCTTTGCCTTTAACCATCTATTGATAATCATGATCAGTAGTTATAATATGAATTTTTAGATGATCTTAAAAGGATTATATATATATATATATATGTTTATAGTTTATATATATTATAAACATATATATATATATATATATATATATATATTATGTTTATAGTTTTTATATAACTGATCATTCAATTTGAAAGCAATTCAACTTAAACAATTCACCATTTGAGGATGGCAGACAAATTTCTATCATGCTATTTGTTTATGCTAACACATGGAAAAGGTGCCATTGACACCAATCCCTTGAATTTGAACAAAGTATCAATTTCATAGATATATGTATAAACAAATACAACTTAACAACAACAACAAAAAAATCATACTTACACAACTTGAATCAAATGAGTACACCCACCAATATCAATTCTTCAGATTGTGACCAAGTATCAAATTCCAAGATGTACACATGAACAAATAAAATTATGAACAGTCTCCACAATCATGTCAATGGGAAGGAAAAAAGAATGAACATGATATGCATATAGTAGATTCATTTATATTCTCAGAGGCCTCCAAAATATACATATGCTTCGACAAAAGAGAGAGTTTTATGCATAAAGAAATACACAACATAGTTGTTATGTTGCTGAATCCAGCTTTTGCATTGATACCAAAAGATCACAAGACTTGCATGCATGTCTTACTTCAGAGTGTTGGATAATGTCGTGAGATCACAACACATTCATATCGTGTCAACCCTTCTTCTACATGTCTGCAATCTTCTGCAAATGTCTTCTATATGCTCACCACTCAACTTCGATTCAACATCCAGCTCTTTCCAATCCAATTAATCAAACCCTTCTCTTCTTCTCCTCCTATATAGAATGCAACCTTTCTTCTCCTTTTCCACCACCAATTCCTCCTTCCTTCTTTGTCCTCATCATCTACAATGGCCACCACATCTGTCTTCATGGTGTTCGGCTTGGCCGCAGTGCTCGTCCTGACAGCCCCCCTCGTACAGGCCCAGCCTGAAGCCGCTCCTCCCGCCCCCGCCGGCCAGCTCAACATCACTGCCATCCTCGCCAAGGGCGGGCGGTACACCTCCTTCATCCGCCTCCTCCGCCAGACCCAGGTGGACGAGCAGATCAACAGCCAGCTCAGCAACAGCTACAACGGGCTCACCCTGTTCGCCCCCACCGACAACGCCTTTGCCGGCCTCAAGGTCGGCACACTCAACGGCCTCAGCCAGCAGCAGCAGATCGAGCTCGTCCTCTACCACGTCCTCCCGCGCTACTACAGCCTGACCGCGTTCCAGACCGCGACCAACCCGGTGATGACGCAGGCGTCGGGGAAGACCGGCGTGTGGACGCTCAACGTGACCACGTCGTCGGACCACCAGGCCAACGTCTCCACGGGCGTCGTCGAGGTTCCCATCGACAACGCCGTCTACGCCGACTTCCCGCTGGCGGTGTACTCCGTCGAGAAGGTGCTGCTGCCGTACGAGATCTTCGGCCCCAAGCCTCCAGCGGCGGCGCCGACGCCGTCGACGAAGAAGCCCAGCCCCGCACCGGAGCATACAGCCGACGTAGGGGCGGCGCCACCACCCGAGGGCAGTTCTGACTCCGGGGCAAGCTTGAAAGCAAGGGAAGCCGGGTGGAGTTTCATTGCGGGAGTAGGTCTTTTGGGCATTGCAGCGGGTAATCTGCTGTAAGAGCTCGAGCTACAACCGATAATACCATCCATGCATGGCATGACATTGCTGGGTGTCTTCTTCTTCTTGCATTCTTCCTCTAAAAATATTTAATCATATCAAATCAATTATATAATATTTTTTTCTTGACAAATAATCTTCTTGATCGATAAATTTTCATATATGTAAATAAATAATAACTTATTATAAAATATAAAATATTTCTAAATTAATTAAATTTCTATAAATAAAAAAGCAAACTACAATTTGAGTGCTACATAAATCCTATTTAGATTCCAATAACTTAGTAAAGCAATTACACTCCACTCTACAAGTGCGTATTTCTGCAGTAGGACTTGCACAACATTTGTTCAAACATTCAGAGACAGGTGAAAACTTTCCTGTTGGGTAGAATCAGAATCTGAATTTTTCTGACATGTGGAATCACTTCTGAAACTAAATCAAAATGGCATCAGTACAAACTTCTCTGCCAGAGAATTTGTATCAATGAATAGATATAATGTCTTGAATGAAGACAATTAGTAAATGAAAAGAGTATTGAGTTGAACAAACCTAATAGCAATACAATGCCCTGAACAAAATGATGTTTCCGGCGGTGTTAAATGACATTGCAAATCTACAATCCTAATCCTTAGCCCAACTTTGAACACAATCCAAAACCTTAAATAATTAGAGACAAATTTCCAATGAGAACCACCTTCTTTGTGTTCCGCAGAACATAGAAACAAGTTACTAAGCACACGATGGCTTTCCTGTTTCCACAAGTCTGAAACCTAAGATGAGCAGCAACCATTGTTCTTAACAGCAGATACATCATCCTTGCTGCCAACATTGACCGTCTGCCCCTTTGGCAAAGCTGCTGAATCATCATCGCCTGCTTCAAGTGCCTTCCTGCTTACCACGCGATAGATCTGGGTGAGCACTTCGGTAAAGGCATCCTCCACGTTTGTTGATTCCAGAGCAGATGTCTCCATAAAGAAGGTGTTCTCCCTCTCAGAAAAATCTTTTGCGTCATCAATACTAACAGCCCTAAGATGACGCAAATCTGCCTTGTTACCCACTAGCATGATCGCAATGTTGGTATCGGTGTGATCCCTAAGTTCTTTCAACCATCTCTCTATGTTCTCGAATGTCACATGACGAGTGATATCATAGACGACCAGTGCACCAACTGCCCCTCGATAATATGCACTTGTGATTGCTCTGTATCTAATTTAACAAAGAAAAAGAATTATTCTGTATATGTTATAAAGCATCTCCAGAGATAGGACTGCACCAAAAAACTAGTACAATGAGAGAATTTTATAGGTTCAACATATCTAAACACAAATGCAAATAACAATGCTTTTCCAGTGAGCTGCCAACTTTAGAAAAATATATTGCAAAGAGACAAAACTGTATATATGAAAAAAGAATCTCATTTAATATCCTAAACTAGGAAACTTTTTCACCATTATAATATTTGGAATGATCGAATAGAGAATTTGACCAAGAAATTGAGATGTACATCATAGTTGACTGATTTTACAGGAAATCGTTAAATGAGCAAAATGAGTACTTCATCAAGCATCATCAACGGAGGCATAAGATATTCGCCAATTGGAAATAAAAAAAAGAGATCCATTTGTCAACTGACACATTACGACAGCTATATTGAGATGATCGACTAAGTTGATACTGACAAGACTAGCTCTTACAAGCTAAAAAATGAATTGCTAAGCTTATTTCATTTTGCTATCATGTTACGTTGTATGATGGCAAGGTATAAGCCCTTAAAGTTTCAAAAGGCATATATGCGGTTTTATACTGCATGTGCACTATGTGATATCTTGTCTACCTGCGTGAATCAACCACTTGCTAAACACTGATGCACAAGCAAAGATTTCCTGGGTGAATATATCTTTTCTCCAAATAAATGGAGAAGAAACATTTACAATAGAACATTCTATAAGCTTTCGACTTGGAGGGTCACTCTCTAGATCCACTAGGTCGACCTCTGTAGGATGGTGCTTGAGCAAATAACTTAAACACAGAACATTATCAAAACTGTTTCATGATACATTTATATACATTCATGTATACTCTAAAAATGCATGTATGAATGCCTTATATTAAAAGAACAAGTTTATTGGTTTCTATATGAATACAAATGTAAGTTAATTGCAGGTATGCATCTACATACAAAAAAGAAAATTTCTAAAACTGATATTTGCAAGAATATTATATTTGATAAACCTTTTCACATTTGATAAAATAGTGGAAAAATCTTAATGTGACAGAAACAAGTATTGATATTTTGAAAGAGAAATATAAATAGAATTAAATTTAGGTATTTGAGGTGCGTAATGATGGTTTTCCCATAAGGATGGAACAGAATGACATACAGTTCATTACAGGAAAGGAAAAACAATCACGGACAATAGGCTATCAACAATATCCGAAAGCATTCTTAGTACTACATTATTGAATCTATAAATGCATAAACAAATAAGATCACAATGGTGTACGGCTTCAAGATAAACTCATAGTAACCTGAGCCCGACAGGGCCTGATGACGGCATGACTGTGACATTTGCTTCTGCACTGACTAAACGGAAGAGAGGTTTGCAGTGAATGATTAACTCACAGTCACTTGTCAGTGCTTTAAGGGATGGAATGGAAGCATGCATAACAATGCAATCATGCAGCGGATCTCTAGTGTTTTTAAAACAAATTTCTCAAAGCTAGAAAAATGATCCCAAACACCACAATAACAACTGAAACGAGTGTTGCACTTCTTCTAAGATTAAAATAAGTCTTCTTTAGTAGTTTGGTCTTTAGGTAGGCCAGAAGATATCGAACAAATTCAGAAAAATTAGGAACTATGTACTGAAACTTAAATTTCATTTGTGTCTGGAATCTACAATAAATGAAAGGGATCTTTGTTAGGTAATGCAATAGCGATCGTAGAACATATATTTTTTGTTCTAATAATTAATTTTATTGATACTTTAATACCCCCTCAGGACTGCCCAAACATTTATTACTGAACAAACTTAAACACACAAAAATTTCGAAAAGTACCAGCAGATTCAGAGGAAATATAACATACAATGATCAGAGCGCCGTTGATTTCAAAATAAAGAAAATATCTTGAACAATGTCTCATGCGCAAAGTCTTAAATTTCGTCAAAAGAAACAAAAACCAGATATGACAACCAGAACCACGTCCCACGCCGGATCTGAAACCGAAGCATCCGAGGCCGACCAATAGAGCAGTCAAAGAAAACGTAAACAAGATACGGAGATATCGGAACAGTAAATTGGCATCCGAACCTCTCCTGACCGGCGGTGTCCCAGATCTGAGCCTTGATGACCTTGTCCTCGACGCGAATGCTTCGGGTGGCGAACTCGACGCCAATGGTAGACTTAGACTCGAGGCTAAACTCGTCCCGCGTGAACCGCGAGAGCAGGTTCGATTTCCCGACCCCGGAGTCCCCGATTAGCACCACCTTGAAGAGGTAGTCGTATTCGTCATCCGCCCTATACGCCATTCCGCCGCTACCACCACTGTCGATGGTCGCAGCAGGATCAACACCGCTTCCAACTCCTCCAACCGGAGGTCAGATGCCGCGACCCCTCCGCCTCCCTTCCCTCGGTCTCAGGGGACGAAGTGGCGGGTCGTCGTCGCCGCCGCCGCCGTTAGGGTTCTCGGTACGACACCTAGATTCGTTGAGGTTGACAGGAAAATAAATAAGCGGCGTATATATCTATATATATATATACCTGAGAAGGTTTTGCATATGAACCCTTCAACAGAGTCATATTCTTATATTTACTTATAAATATTGTAATACATAACATTTTATAAGGACCCCTCCACGAAGTGATATTTGTATGTATACCCTTTTAAACTCATGTTTATGCAATATGCCCCTCCATTATCATTCATTTTGCTCGCTTTATCCTTCGCACGGTTGAATTACAAGAAATATTAGTTTTTAACAACTAATTAATTCGATTAAGATATACTTAAATATGATATATGATATGAGGGACTCTCGTATATAGGCAAAACCTTTTATGTGATTATAGAAATTTCTTTACTCACATGATAGATCATTCCTTCATCAATTATAGTAATTTTAAAAATAAAAAAAAGGAGAAGAAGAGTCTAACTTATTTATTATGTAATCAATGACATATGTAGATCATCACAATGCATTGCTTCACCTTACTGATTATCGCATTCAAAAGATATATATTCTGTTTTGGATCTATAATACTTGATTTTAATTATGATATTAGATTTTTATAATAATTTTATTTCTTACGATTGGTATCAAAATCATGTTATTAAAATCTAAGTTATCATAGATTATTAAAGAAACTATATATAGATCTATTTTGATTATATGGGATTATTATATTTTAGTTCTTATGACGATTACACCATGTGATCTTGTATCATTCATGTATTTGGATTATGTCTATCGTTACCTTCGTGTTGTTTGCCTACTAGAAGGATGAAGGTTTTCTTGTATTTGTAGATGGAATCTAAAACAAAAAAAAAAAATTACTATTGGAAAGATGTTGCCCTTTTGTGACTAGCAACGATATTGATGTTGGTGATATGTTATAGGTGACTTGCTATCCACAGTGTCATAGCGAAGGGTGATGGTCCCTTGGGCATCATGAAAGGGAGTTGCGATGAAAAAAAGGAAGCATCACACATGGGTAGCAATGATAGTTTTTAGTATCATTTGTTTGTGGTGGTTCAATAGGTGACACTCCGATTGAAAACCGTGAAGGTGTTAGTGGGACGTTTGGTTCTTCCTCCGATTAGTGGATGTGCAAATGACGAATGACAGTGTTGCTAATTGTGACGAGGCTATCGACACAATGAGGAGGGTTGTGTGTCGTCGATATAGGTTATCGATGAGGGGTCATGTCGTCGATCTCGATAACGATGGATATTCTTATTTACATAATTAAAGTTATTTATTTTTACTATATATATATAATGATCGAATATAATTATATGGACAAGACAAATTATAAAGATTATTTTGAACTATATTAAAAAAGATATAATATTAAAATACATAAAAGCAAGTATGATATTGATGACGTATAATTCATGTTACTAATCAAACTTAATATAATATTATTATATTTATTAAACTTATTAACATGTGTTTAAATTTATGTCTATAAATGTTTTTCAAAATATTAGAATCAAATTGAAGAAAATTATTTTTAAATATATTTTTATTTTATTTATTTTAATCTGTAAACCATTTTTGTATTGAGAATGTTAGGATTGTCACACTTGGATTTTGGTTATCGATGATACTTTACAGGATTATTCTGATGGAAGAGATTATTATCCTAATTAAAATTTTTAATTTTATATAAGAGAATTGAAAAAGAGTTTTAATTTATATAGTTTAAAACTTTAAATTAAATACTATTTTACGATTATTAACCTTCTATTTTTAAATTATGATACTTTTTTTAATTCTGAAATTAAAATTTTTCTAATAATTTTATTTTTTTACCCAATTCTTTCCCATCTCTCCCCGGCGCGATCGACGAGACGCCTCTTCCGCCCGCCCTTCCAAGATCCTCCACCTACGGTTACCTCCTTGCCGACCTCCACCACCGGAACAGCCTGTCAAACTTCCTGGGAATCTGCTCATTGTCGTGTTCAGGTTCAGTTCCGGGAGGGAATATTGAATTTGACGTGGTCTCTATACCTAGAAATCTCCTCTGAAGAGGAATCCTGTGCCACAATATATGGATCTAATTGGGGTTTCTTCTCCAGAAGCTTATAGTTTGCTATTGTTTGTTGTCGAAGCTCATTACTTCTAAATGACAGTTGCGTGATTGCCCGAGAAAGACGCCATGTTTTGGTATCTGCTATAAGGTTTTTCATCACAGCATAATTGCCCTTTTTTTGTTGTCCATAGTACATGATGTAAGAGTTGGAATTCTCTACATTAATCAGCAGTAGTATAGAGTAAAACATGTATAAGATCTAATCTTGGTAAAATGTGTCACTGCATATGTCTGCATCTAATTACGCTGATTATTATTCTTTCAAACAATTTTGATACTGGCTACAGAAGAGCATCAAGAAAGCTGCTAAGCTGCAATCATTTCTCTCTATATACTTAACTATCCTTTTTTTGTTCATTGTTCTCTGTAGATGTATATGGATGTCTTTTGAATGACTATGCATTCTTGTACTTCTGTTTTCCTTTTAATTAGCAACTTCAGCACTCTGACAGATCATGCAATTTACTGTATCGATTCTGACCACACATGTATTGCATCTTCCTGAGCTGAACTGTTATTAGTTGCTCTTGCTATTGTTCAAAAGAAAGAGAAAACAAAAGATGTCTTCTTTGCTCTAACTCTGTTCGAGTAATACGTATGCTAACCATTCTGTGTCTTTTGCGTAGCATGTTGATCCAGCAGAAACAACTGTTGACAGAGATATAAGTGGGGTCAAAGTTGGATCATGGATGAATACTCATGTCCATGCAGATCATGTCGCAATAACAGGCTTGATATAAAGTTGTTGCATCATCTGCATAATGTTTTATAGGAAAACAGCAAGAGCCACACATTAACTGTCATTCAATTTTCTGCAGAGAAACTTGGAATATGCTTATACACAATACATCATGCATTTGGTGCAGTAGCTGATCACATGATCGAACATGGTTTTGAAACATACTCTGGGGTTCTTCTTCTGAAGGTATGCATATATGTTTGGATTGGTACAATGAATTTAATCTGAGACCTGTTGAAACTTCTGCTTATGTGCTAGTTCATTGTATTAAGCTGTAGAACAATTGACACACTTATTGCATTTACTATGAGGATTTACTTTTCCTATCAAGTGCCCTTTCTTGTGCAAATTTCTTAAAATGGTATAGCTAATTACATGGTAAGATGCAGTATGCTGCAGCAGTTGCAGAAACTTGTTATATCCATATTTGAATGAAAGCAAAAAGGGGAGCAAAAAGAAGCCTAGTGCAGCAAGATCACCTTACATTGCTAAGTTGGTTTTACTATGGAATCTAGAATTCCAAAGCAATCTGATCCGAGGAAATTTAGAAGAAAGAAAAGACCACTTTATAGAGACAACAACATCAATTTGAAATACCCAGAAATAAAATAATGAAACACAATCCAGAAATCTTATTTTTCCTATGGAAAACACTAGGATGGACCACTAGAAGGAACTTGCCAATGTTTTTGTAGATAATTTCCACTTCCATATATGTTTTTATAGTTAATTTCCATCCACTGATCGTCAATTAATCTAAAAAGATGAACCCGGTGCACAATGTTCCCCCCAATATGCCATCCAAGGGAGGGCTAAAAGCCTAAAATACATAGTATTAGCTCGAAAAATAGAGAGATTGTTTAGGTGATTCAAGTTAGAATCACTTGGGTCGGAAGGGAGCACTCTTATCGTATCCAAATTGTCAACTAGTTTAACCTTTGGAATCTTAATCAACGTAAATGCCACTTAAAAATAAATTCATATAGTTATAATGATAAGAATTTTAAGAACATTTTAAGTATATATTTTCTTTTTCAATTATTTCACCCAAGCTTGCCAACCATTTTGGATTTTGAATGAATGTTAAAGGAAGGATATATACAGAGGATCTCTACATATGGAGGGACATGTATCTGTATTAAAATCTGTATGAACCATTTAATATTATGTATCAATTGGAACAATTATAGGCACCTACTAATCTAAAAATTTAGATAATGTAAAAATCACAAAGGATAAGGTATTCAAACCCAAATTACAGTTGCAAGCCTGGCTTGTTCTTATGGACCAATTTAATTAAGTAACATGAGATTATAAAGATGCCGTATTTGCCGCTCAACGCACACAGTAATGAATCATTTTGAATTGTGGCATTCCAAGGATTTTCAAACCATTTCATAAGGCTTTGCAGACATCACATATCTTTGACTCTGGTGGAGGTGATTCCGGAGAGGACCAAGTGGAATATTTAGATATTTTCAAATGGGTATAGTACTGCTGCTAAGTTCCTTTAGTTCTAAAGTTACCAACAAAAAAGTTGATGCTGATACCATTGCCAGTTGCTCTCTACCTGGAAGGTAAAACTCTTCTTTACTACAAGTGGGCTTTCTTTGTGGTATGCGAGTTCCAAAATCAAGAATTACTTAGGGACTTCGTGCAATCTGAGACAGCAAAGCATCTTATCTTGGATAACTGCTTTTTTGTCATGCATCTGACTTTTCAGATAGAACGAAATGAAGGCTGCTCAAAAAATATTGTTGTGAAAGACTTAAAAGAGGTCTGTGCAAATAAAAATCATACCGATTGATGAGAATAATGTTTGGTGATTTATATGGTGGTGACATGAGGTAAGAGATGGGTTCCTACCATTACCTGGAATCTGCATCTAAGAACCACTTTTTCCATTAAGGATTCTTTAGAATCTGGTCAGTCTTTCTTTTGCTTAACAGCGAAGCAGTACTTAGTTGACGCCAATCTCTTGAGGGTCTTAACATTCCACATCTCTCAGAAAAAGTATCTTTATAACCTGGTCACAGCATTCCCAAGTCATAGGAGAAGCTAAATTTTTGAGTTTAGAAGAGGGTAGAAAGTCGAACACAGAGTAATTCATTTCCTATGTCGACTAAGGACTTCTTATTGTCCATCAAAATGCAGTTTTTATTGATTTAGCATGTTTAATACAATTTAGTTTTTGCATGCCCACCTGCTTTCTTATTTCAAACACAGTATATTAATCCATTTCTACAGAGATTTTTGGTTCCCTTTGCAGTTTGTAGTGGATCCAAGAATTATTTACTTGTATGCTCTTTGGCATGTACCTGGCACTCTAAAGGGACTAGTTGTGCCATTCTTGTGATATGAATTTGTTATTACTGGATTATGATAAGTACCTTTTGTCCAAAAGAGGATTATTCTGCAAAATTTTCTGATAAGCCTAGTAATGCATACACTTTCGACACTTAATTTCTGACTGTTCCTTGAGCCTCAAAAACTATGTCAATCGCCAAGGAATCAGTCAAGAAAATGAAAAAAATATGAATCCTTCACTAATCTTTTTGTTACAATTAAGTTTTAGAGTTGATATAGCAGAATGGACAATAGCAGTTCAAATTGTTTAGATTGTAAGTCTGAAAAACCATACAATGAAATAACATCAACTGTCTATTTCAAGTTATGTGATCTAAGATCACAGCAAGTGGAAGAAAACTTTTAATAGAAAGTATCCTTTTCAACTTAATACAAAAGCAGAACTATTTTCACTTTCTCCAGTACAACCATCATTATATATGTCCCCGGGAATCTCTTAACAGTTCATATTATTCTTGGTCTTAGCTGCTGGTTTTGGATTATAGTCCATATCAAACAGGCAAAGGTTCATCAAGTGGCGGTGGCCCAGAATTAAGGTTATCCTAACTCCCAGACATTGAGGTCCTCCATAGCAACTTTCCGAGAGGAATCTGAGAATGTGGCAACCTATCAAAAGATTATAGTTTATTGTGAAAGCCTGCATGAGTTATATCAACCTCAAATGCATTTCTGACTTTTTCTTTTACTTTCTGGTTAATCAACCATTCATTTGATTTTGTCCATCAACACAGAAGGTGCTGATTACTAATACATGGTGGATTGCATACTTCATGATCTACCAAAGATGTCCTATCATTAATTCACTCTGCTCCTCTTTCTGAACCATCTTTGAGGAGTCAATGAAATAACTTAAAAATTAATACCAGAAGAGTATTACAACAGATTTTTGAAGTCATAGACCCTATCCTCAGTCCAATATAGAAGCTTTTCCCATAAAATAAACTGCTAACTGCGTTTGATTCTTGTGATCTCATCAAAGTTCACTATCCAAATCTGCTTTAGATTTCATTATTAATTAACTAATCATCAAATTGTTGTCCATCCACAGTATACGAAACAAAAAACCAATCAGAAGCTTTGACATCAACAAAGCAGACTGAATTTTCAATTTCCATATCTGATACCATCTATTAAAAATATTTGCACACCAGTTATGCTTGTGTTAGATTATTAAGTACCTGTGCTTGATATCACATCTTCCTCTGCTTACACATCCATCTAATGCTTGAGTTTGGCAGCATGAAGAAGATTCCATGCGTAGAAGTGAGAGGAAAGGGAGGAAAACTCTATGGGAAGGAAGAAGGTGAGAGATTTAATTGAACATCTCTTTTAAGAGGGACAACATGATCTATCACTTCCCCACACACAATCTTCATATTCTATCCCACACTACAATGGTTGCAGTTATCACACATCACTTATTCGATTTTTTGGACTTTATGGGAATTCTATTCTCCAAATGTCTCTGGCCACACCACCACCATGGAATTCTTCTACCTTAAACGCCATTCTCCGTTATAAGTAGCAGCCAGGCAAGTGCCTCAAACATATCAGCTTACACAAAGTTATAGTGGTGAGCTTAGAGCAAAGCAAAACTCCAAACTTAAGTGTCAAGTGTCCATACGCAAATATCCTTTAGAGATGTCATCTGGTGCAGTGAGCTCATCCTGGACCGAAGAGCAGAACAAGATGTTTGAGGATGCCCTTGCGAAGTATGACAAGGACACACCGGATCGCTGGAACAAAGTTGCTCGAGCTGTGAGGGGGAAGACTGTTGAGGAAGTGAAGCGCCACTATGAGCTGCTTGTCGAGGACATCGGGCGCATCGAGAACGGTCACATGCCCTATGGGAAGTATCTCTCGACTAGCCGCAGGGGTACTCTTATCGCTCTTCCTACTGTACACTGCTCCTCTCCATATATCTTTTCTTCTTCTCTGCTCTGCTTAGAGTTAAATCTCTGAATCTTAAAGCAAAGGCAATAAACCAAAACTGCTCCCTCATAAGATAGCTGCTGGATTCCAATCTTATTGTGGGTGATCTAGGCTTCAGTATAAGTTCCTTTTAAGGTCACTTTCACTGTTGTCACCTTTGTACCTTCGTGTTGTGTTGCTGCCTGGCTTCCAAGGCTACAGATACTATATTTTTGTTATGTTTTTCTACTTATATGCTTGCATGATACTTCTGAAACAAAAGTCTGTTGTTCTGACCTTCTGGCTATGTTTGCATGGTTCCACAAAATCTGCAACCTCACAGTTATTTTCTTTTTTGTTTTCAGCAGGTTGAAGTATTTGAGTCATGGAGGCAATAAGGAATGCATTACTCTCTCCTTGCAGATCCACTTCAAGAAACAGATATATTATGATTAGCATATCACTTATCTTTTATAATCCTCACTTCTCTTCATCTTCCATTGTACCTTCCCTTGTCCTTCATTGGCCCATCAACTGTAGTCTCATATGTGTATATAGGATTGATATATTGTAGCTTGCTGCCTAGTCTTGTTCCTGGTGTGTCTATTTCTTCATGAAGTTAAATATAATTCTGTTTGGTAATATCTGTAACACGTTTCTAGCAAGTTGGTAGTGAAGATCTCAAATCAATGCCTCAAAGATCTCATGGAAAAAAGGAAAATTTCAGTATACTGACCAAAACTTTCTACTTCTTAGTGATAAATATGTTGTTGAAGGCAAGTATCATTAAGTACTTTTTGAGTCGAAATTTAATGTGTACCAAATTATCTCATTTTTCGTCAAATTAATACTACAACAAAATGAAAAAATATATATATTGGAAATAATCAATCTCAATGAATCTTCATTGCCATATCAGAAGCATATCGTTATGGTTCACACGACTAATTAATTGACAATTTCGCATTTATAGCCCTCAAAAGTGTTGCGGTGTGCAACTGTTTAAGCCGTGGCCTCGGGATCGACGCGACTCGTTCAGGGGTCTAAATGGCAAGGATCTTGCGTGGCGTGCCTTGGGTCCTCCTGGTGGTCGACCGCGGTGATCTGGATGTCCCGTCAGGGGGAGAGTTCTGTCGCAGCGTCGGGGAGAGGCAACCTCGTCTCGCACCTGCACACTGGTCGGGTCGGAGGCTCGACCCGACCCCTCCGACGATCAAGTTAGCGACGTGGAGAGGGTGGTGGAAGAGGGAGTGCTTCTGTGTGAGTTGTGTCCCCTCTCTCGTTCGTTTAGAACTCTGGGGTATTTATAGGGAAGCATTCTGCTTCCTGAGCTGCCCGCTTGTAGGGGACAGGCTGGTACTCTTGATAGTAGTGATGGCGTAGCGTGTTGGACTTGGCTTTTGCAGGATATTAATGTGCCTTGCTCAGCGTTCTGATCAATTCCGAGGTGCGAGACGTCATCTCGAGCAGTTGATGTTGTCCCGAGACTGTTTGTCATTTTTACCCTTATCAGCAAGCATGCATGCACTTTTGCATCGACTACCAACGCCGCTCGACAATTGCCTCAAACTTCGTGTTCTCTTCCATGATATCAGGATTCGTCACACATATTAAAGCTTTTATTACGGCCGACGGCGCTTGAACTCGCTCCTCCTCGGTCGCGGGCAACGTGCCTTCTCCTCACACAGCGTGCGGCGTACTGGCACCACGTCGCCTTTGCTCCATTCCATGTCCGCCACGTTCTTGGACACCACCCAACATGTACCAACCGCGTTCCCTTCCACCCCTTCTCCATCCACAGTGCACACATCAACCATGGCAGCAAGGCGAAGAATCGAGTTCGGTTCCGTGGCTAGTTTGCTACTGATGGGAGTCTTCTTCTTCTGCATATGGCCGCCGAGTCCAGCGTTCGCTTATGGCGGAAATTCCACGGCGGAGAACGCGAAGGACAGTGAGAAAATAGCTGCCGAGAAGGCCGAGGTGAAGGCGTCGAAGGCCGCGCAGGACATCAGGCAGACGTCCGAGTCCTGCGCTGACTGGGCGGGCGGCAAGATCGCCGAGTCCGCCTCTCTTCCATCTCTTGGCTCGCCGCCGGCTTGTTTGTGTCGTCTTTGTTGCTGTTAGTCGCTAAAGGTTATCGTCCATGACTATGTGCAGGGGGCTCGGGACGATGCAGGAGAACGCGAAGGTAGCGTCGGAGAAGACGAAGGATAAGGCGGGAGACATCGCCATGAAGGCCAAGGACACGATGCACGGTGCTGCTTCAGGTAAGTGTGGCCTGTCCTGGCAGTCAAACTGATGTTAGCGAAATCTAATTACAACGACACAGAATCTATATGACAAAGAATACAGAGTTTGAGTGGTAAGCACAAGGACAGGGCAAGTGTGCACATTCTAAACACTGGACCCCTTGCACAGAAGCTGCAGAGCATACTTCCCACGAGGCCACACAAGCAAAAGAGGCCGTGAAGAACAAGGCTGGGGAGGCGAAGGACAACATAGCGGACATGGCCGGAGATCAGGCCACCGCCGCCTATGATGCCAAAAGAGCATACGAGGGAGCGAAGCAAAAGGTGGCGGAGTCCTACGCGACTGCCAAGGACACCATGGCGCGAGAGAAGTACGAGACAGCCAAGGAGAGAGCCTCGCAGGTCTCAGGCGAAGTGGGAGCCAAAATGCGGGAGATGGCCAGAGAACTATAAGAAGCAGCAGCAGGAGTAGTTGGCTTCACAGCAAGCAGTGACTGAGAGAGAAGTTGACGTTCCATATGTTATTTTTTGTTCTTCTTGTCACGGGGGATGTAATGTTGAGTTGGATAGAAATCATTCGAATACACAGCTGCTTGGGAATCACACGTTTAGCATGCTGCATTTTAGGACATATTTTGGCACACGTTACCTACCATGTAATAACGACGCATCATCGCCGTCCAAATAGTGAAGAAAGTGATCGATGAATATATTATTAGTAGTCAAATGATTGCTCCGTCGTGTTCTTTTTTGGGATAAAGATTGGAAATATAACACATGGACACGTCATGGACAATAATTTAGGATTAGGATGATGATCGACATGGCAATGTTTCAGATCAGTCTCTCTAAATTAATTGTGGATAACTACGATCCGATCTTGTGATGAAGCATTGGGCTCGTGTCCCAACTCGCGTTCAAATGCCCTTTCCAAATGTGTTTCATTTATCGTAAGATCTTTATATATATATATATATATATATATATATATATATATATAAATTTAAAAAATAATTGTGAAGATTTTAACAGTTTATATAATTGTTAATCTTATGTTGAAATTTCGTCACTTATCTCGTAAAAAAATAATTTATTTTAATTAATAAAATAATGTTATTATTTATTAAAATTAAAATAGGGACAACGACCGCACGTCTATATCCTGTCGCATTTGTGCTGTAATGGTTGTCTGCCTTGTCATTGAGGCTCTTCTTCTGCCATTTTTTTGGGCTTTGTCTTCTCCGTCAAAGCCAACGCAGCGTCTCTGTCTCCAACCGTCCCTCCTCTCTTCTCTCTCTCTCGCACGCATACTTCTCGAGCTCGTTATCTTCCTGTGTTGTCAGGCTTTCATAGGAAACAGAGAGAGAGGGGGGAAGAAGAGGAGGCACGCAAGATGAGCTTTAGAGGAGAGGAGAGTGGGAGCGAGGACGGGCGAGGCGACCTCAGGAAGCCGTTCCTCCACACGGGGAGCTGGTACCGGATGGGGATGGGGTCGCGCCAATCCAGCCTCATGGCATCCTCCGCCTCCGTCATCCGCGACTCCTCCATCTCCGTCGTCCTCTGCACCCTCATCGTCGCCCTCGGCCCCATCCAGTTCGGCTTCACCGGCGGCTACTCCTCCCCCACCCAGGATGACATCATCGCCGACCTCGGCCTCACCCTCTCCGAGGTCAGCAACCCCCCACGCATCGTCCATAATTCCCTCCCTCTTTCTTGGTGCGAAGATTTCTTGATCACTTGGCGTTATGACCATGTGGGTCGGTGGTGCTAGTTCTCGATCTTCGGCTCTCTGTCCAACGTCGGAGCCATGGTGGGCGCCATCGCCAGCGGCCAGATCGCGGAATACATCGGTCGCAAAGGGGTGAGACAGATCTGACCTTTTTGCGGTTCCCTTTTCTGCTGATGGCATAATAATTCGATCTTGATGAGTTTTTGATCGCCATGCTTGGCTTCCCTAGTCGCTGATGATCGCTTCAATTCCTAACATCATCGGCTGGCTGGCGATTTCCTTTGCGAAAGTGAGTTCTTCTGGGGGGCCATCGTCAATTTTTTATTTTTCCTCGAGAAGTTTCTTGTTGTTTGCCTCCCTAAATTCAGGCTCTTGTCTTGTACTCTTGAAGGACTCGTCGTTCTTGTATATGGGTCGGTTGTTGGAAGGATTCGGCGTTGGTGTGATCTCCTACACAGTTTGTTGCCCTGCTCCCCCAAGAATTTGATGCAATCTACGCGAAATTTATGTGGCTTGACTCTTGGTTTATTAACGTTTCATCAGGTGCCTGTCTATATAGCAGAGATATCACCTCAGAACTTGAGAGGCGCACTTGGCTCTGTGAATCAGGCAAGTTCATTTTGTTGTCTCTCATTCTTCCTGTTGACAGTTAACACTCTTGGAATCAGTTGGTTTTCCATGGCATTAATGTCTGATTCTGGCCTCCTCATTGTGTAGCTCTCTGTGACTATTGGCATTTTGCTCGCTTATCTGTTGGGTATGTTTGTTCATTGGAGACTGCTCGCAGTAATAGGTAACATTTTTAGGTTGCTTGGCCTAAAAATCTTGCTATTGTTTTGTATTCTTTCCTCTTATGCTTGCTTGTTTAGAACTCAACAAATGTAGAAATTGATCTACAAGACTACTAATCTTTATAATTTTCTGTTCTGCACATTTAAATTTGTTAGCCATCCACTTCAAATTTTCCTTTTCTTTTTTTCTGTTCGTATCATTGAACTGCATATTCGTTGGGTTTTATCTGGCATGACTTTTTGGATCAAATGACTTTAACATGCCATGTTGTTAGGTATCTTGCCATGCACAATTCTCATACCTGCTCTCTTCTTCATCCCAGAATCTCCGAGGTGGCTGGTAAGGATCCTAAGGTGATGTGCCAATCCAACAAGAAGCCATATTTGTATTTTTAAGATTTTTTTTATTCCTATCTATGCAGGCAAAAATGGGCATGATGGAAGATTTTGAAGCTTCTCTACAAGTTCTGAGAGGATTTGATGCTGACATTACTGTGGAAGTTAATGAAATTAAGGTATGGAGCTGGATATCTCCTATCTTTTGCAGTGTAAAAGATCTGGTAAATGTGAGTGTTGGTCTCTGTAGTATTATGTTTAATTGCGTTTTGCAGAGATCAGTGGCATCATCAACCAGAAGGACAGCAATCCGATTTTCACAACTGAAACAAAAGAGATATAAACTTCCTCTTATGGTGAAGTAGTACAAAAATCTTGATTTGTCTTGTGTTCAGAAAAACAATCACATTATTCTCATCTGGCATCTGTCTACACCCGCAGATAGGCATTGGTCTCCTTGTGCTGCAACAGCTAAGTGGAATCAACGGCATTCTATTTTATGCCAGCAACATTTTCAAAGCTGCCGGTAAATGACTCAAAAAATGATAAATTGAAATGGTTTCCTTATTGCTATGTTGGAATTTGCATTCTCCTCCCATCTTTCTATTTTTGTTGTTGATCTCTTATAATCATGGACGTAACATCCCGATTAATCCCATATCGGAAGTGGACAAAACTAAGATTGACTTGTAAGGGTCCGATGGGTATAGTTTTGTCAACTTTAGTTAAAGTATTGTGGTTAGTGGTTTTGGCCATGTGACGAATTGTCACGGACTTAACCGTCCGCAAAGGTCAACCTCCCCAAAACCTCCTATGGTCGACCTACAAAAGAGAAAACACTTTAGAGAAAGCACCTCATTCGGGATCCACAAGTAAACAACAAAGGGTCAAAATGGTCCATTATAGACCGAATAACTCTCGTAAGTGTCCACATGACATAACCTTTATTTACAAGCCTAAAAATGCCACCAAACCCAACTAAAATGAGACTGTTAAGCCTTCGACCGTTCCTCTATATACTGTGCAAAGTATGAACAAACAGAAAGACACGGACATACATAAGTATTACATCAAACATCCTGTTTAGAACTTTGTCCGTGACAGAATGATACTAGAGCCATCAGGCTCGAATCATGACAATAGATCTTCATCCATGCTTAATTTTTCATATTGTTGAATAAACATGCTTTTTCTGTAATAGTAGAATCTTCTGTTCCCATATTACAAAGTTCCGATTAGACCTCTTAATCTATTCAAAATGTGGGCCCACAAGAGGTCAGATCTATTCTGCATGGCTTTCAAATATATATGTATGCTTATTTATGCATGTAAATTAATGCATGTTAATATATTTTATATACACATGCACCAAATGGTATACCATATAGCTTTTAAATATTTCAATGTTGTTCTACTTGAAATTTTATTTTTCTATCCTAAACAGGGCTTACGAATGGTAATCTGGCGACATGTGGTCTTGGAGCTATTCAGGTACCCATCTTGAATCTCGATATGGGATGTTATTTGAATCTTTCTAACTTGTTTCATTTTTTCTTTATACTAAAATACATCAAATATCATTCAGGTTGTTGCTACTGGAGTTACCACCTGGTTACTGGATAGAGCTGGCCGAAGAATTCTGCTTATTGTGAGCTTTAACAAGTTTTTTTTCCTCTTTTATGCTGGTATCTCATAATAATTAGCAATAAATTTGAATTTCTTTTGGTCGCAGATATCCACTATAGGAATGACTTTAAGTCTTCTTCTAGTTTCAGTTGCATTTTTTCTGGAGGTCAGTCTGGCAGTTATCTGTTTTCTGGATTGCTTTGTGTCAAGATTACTATCTTTTAGTTCATGTTATTATTAATAGTACTGGCAATTACTATCTTTTAATTCAACATCCTTCTTTTAATATCATCAGGAGTTTCTTTGTAGTTGCTTATCAAAACACTGATTTGTAATGTTTCTGTAATTTATTGGAGACAGGGTGCCTTCTCTGAAGAATCTCATTCTTATTATGTACTGAGCATCCTGTCTTTGGTTGGTCTCGTGGTATGTATATGTCAACTATGAATTGCAAGTTTCTTTAGGAGTAACATTTTCTTAATCACTAAGTTATGTATGTTTCTTTAGGCTTATGTCATTGCCTTCTCCCTTGGGGTGGGAGCAATTCCATGGATTATCATGTCTGAGGTATGTAAGCTTATATTTTTGTTCTCTTTTCGTCGTTCTGCAAAATATGTAGGGTTCATATGCTTTTAACGAGTAGATATCAGTGTTCTTGTTAGAGGTTTTAAATGAAAGTGATTTAAGAAAAATGTTGATTCATGTCACTAGAAATGATTCATCAATCATTAAAGTGAACATATTATGGCTTCACAAGGATTACAAGAATCACCAACTTGGGAACTTAGTATGCTGTCGGATCTGTTCACGTTTGAGTCCAGTGCCAATAAAACTAGACATATATCACATTAGAAGAGAAGTCAACATTAGGAAACTCATGATGAAAACTAATTCATAGGTTAAAACAGATATATCAAGAGTAGGTTGTTAGCTGAGATATGGATATTGAAGAAGAGAAGACTCAGGTCAAGGGGTATGTTGAAGGAGAAGCACTATTGTCCTCGTAAAACCTAGAAACAGAAGCCTCTTGTTCCCCATATGGCCAACATGAGAATCTGACTGAGCCTGCACGAAGCAATATGGATTAGAAAAATATAGTGCAGATTCAAGAGTAGGTTCAAATAGTTGAGTTAATGAATTTTAAACTTTTAGTAAATCAACTTTTCATTTGAATTTTATTTACATGTAGTCTATGTTTGGTACCTTAAAAACATTAGATGCATTTCTTAGCTCTTACAAACCTCTTTAACTGACATGTTCCTTTTCATGTTTAAACTCCAAACTTTTTTGTTCCATGGGTCTTCTTGCAGCTTACCGTTGTATGTTCTGCTGCAGATACTGCCTGTTAATATTAAGAGCCTTGCTGGTAGCGTAGCAACACTGGCCAACTGGTTGACATCGTTTGTGATAACAATGACTGCAAACTTGCTTTTGAATTGGAGCACCGGAGGTTGAAATGTTTTTAATCAAAACAACAATACATGCTTCTGGTATATCTTACATATGCACCTATCCTGGTTGCATCTAATATAATTCTTAAAATCACCAGGTACCTTTACCATCTACACCGTCGTGAGTTCTTTGACAGTACTGTTTGTCATAATATGGGTGCCCGAGACCAAAGGGAGAACTCTTGAGGAAATCCAGTGGTCTTTCCGGTGAGTTCTCTTAACATATCTTAAGCAGCGTGCTACGACGGAGACACGTTGCTTGGGAAAATCTCCACCATGTTCAGCTGTGGGTAAAATCTGCATCGAGACATCCAAACTTCAAGAAATTTGTTATCGAGGCACTTGTCAGAAAAAATTTTGTCTGTAATGTTACAAATTTTATAAGCTATTTGTTGTTCAGGGAGATCACAGTTCAGTTCAACAGTAACGGAACTCTGTTTGCATTGTAACTTCGAAGTTCCAGATTTCAAAATTTTCAATTCAATGTGAGGAGACAAATAAACTGCAACACGGGTTGATAAACTTGTAATTGAATAATGAAGGTCCGAGCTTGATCATTTCTTGGTGCCTTTAGAACTTACGAGTGCAAGGAAATTCATGAGGTGGGGCTGCTAACATTCTTTGGTGCTCTGTCGTGTGCATTGTGTGGAACGAGAAGGTATCGGTACATTTGTATAATTTGTGCATGGTTTCCAGGTTGCAAAATCTAGTTTTACTGGCAGTGTGTGGAAAAAATTTGTCCGAGGAAATAATGGAATGAAGAGAACATCAGGAAAAAGTTTACTTGCATGGTTTCTTTGTCTTTTGAATAGTTGTATTAAAAGAATGTATTGGTTCTTCAATGTCACCCACCATTTGTTCTGGGAATGCTTTCTCTGTTTTCCCAAATGTATTCCGAGTTACATGTTAAAATGATTTCTCTTTAAGTTCTTTTGATTCATCCAAACAGTCATATCCTTCTTTGTTATCAAGCAAAGAGGCAGTAGATAAGGCTTTAGAATCGAATAAACCTAGCGTGTCTTTGTTGGTAAAGGAGAATGCATTTGGTTGACAGCTTCACCTCCTCTTCTTTTGTTAGTCTTTTGTCCTGTCATTATTTCTCTTCCGACACACAGGTGATTTGCTTGATTCAGATCGATATCTTATTCTCCCATTTTGGTCCAAAACATGAACATTTCCGGTTGCATTAGTTTTGTAGCCACTCGAGAAAAGTGTCTTATGATGAGATCGTGTCGAGAGAGGATCACTAAACAAGTCTGTGTTCGGTCTCTTGCTTGTTATTGTTGTCAGGGCTAAATGCCAGGTCACAGCAGAGTCAATGCTGCTGCGGCTGTGGCTGTGCGTCTTGCCGTGGTGAAGCAATCCGGTGGGATGTTTGGACGGGGTATCTGTGGATGCAGTCCTCCCATGGCCCATGGGGCGAGGGCTGCACGTTGCGGAGCGCCTGCCACACGGCGCTGTTGCACTTGAAGCCGCTCCCGAAGGCGATCTGCCACACCCGGTGGCCCTTGCGCATCCTCCCCTTGGCCTCGATGTAGGCCAGCTCGTACCAGATGGAGCTCGACGACGTGTTCCCGAACCGGTGCAGCGTCATCCGGGACGCCTCCACGTCGACGGGCCGCAGCTCCAGGTTCTTCTCGAGCTCGTCGATCACCGCCCGGCCCCCTGCGTGGATGCAGAAGTGGTCGAAGGCGCGCTTGAAGTCCGGGATGTGCGGCTTCGTCTTGTCGCTCCACAGCTTCTTGGCCACGAGCTTGGCGAGGAAGAGGAGCTGCTCGCTGACGGGGAGCACGAGGGGGCCGAGGGTGGTGATGTTGGCCTTGAGGGCGCCGCCCGCTATGGCCGTGAGTTCCCTCGACAGGGACACACCCACGTTGCCGTCGTCGTCCTGCTCCTGGTAGACGCAGCGGTAGGCCTTGTCGTCGGCGCCCCGGTGGGTGCGGACGACGTGAACGAGCCTGTACTTGGCGCGCCGGCGGTCGGCCAAGCGGTTGGAGAGCAGCACGGCGGCGCCGCCGACGCGGAACAAGCAGTTGGCGATGAGCATCGACTTGCGGCTGCCGGCGTACCAGTTCTGGGTGATGTTCTCCGTGCTGACCACGACGGCGTAGGTGGCGTGGTGCACCTGCAGGAGGTCGCCGGCGAGGCTGACGGCTATAACGCCGGCGCCGCACCCCATGCCGCCCAGGTTGAAGCTCCTGACGGTGCTCCGGAGCTTGTATCGGTTGACGATCATGGCGGAGAGGGAAGGGACGGGGTTAAACAGGCTGCAGTTCACGACAAGGACCCCCACGTCCTTGGGGTTCACGGCGGTGTTCTCGAAGAGGGCGTCGAGGGCGCCGAACATGACCTGCTCGGTCTCCTCTCGGGCTAAGGCCATGGAAGGGCGGGGCGGGACGCTATGCATGGCCTTGGGGGCGTACGTCTCCTCGCCGAGCCCGGAGCGCTCGAGGACCTTTAACTGGAACTCGACGGTCGGCTCGTCGAACGTGCCGAATTTGCCGCACCGCTCCTTCAGCAGTTGTAACGGGATCTGGAGCTCGTGTGGGGGAACGTGGCACGCGTAGTCGACGAGGTAGACCGGGCGCGGCCGGGCCATGAGGTAGACAGTGGATCCCAAGACGACGACGACGACGAAGACGACGAGGACGCTCACCAGGTCGTACTCCAGGTCGAGCCACTGAGTACTCAGGGCCTCGATGGCCACCGCGGCCACGAGGGAGATCAACAACAAGGTCAGGATGTGGTTGATCAGGTAGCGGCAGCCCAACCTCACGTACTCGAGCTTCACGCTGTGCGACAAGTCCGGCAGCTGCCCACTCTGCCCTGCCGGTGATCGAGCCTGCGCCATGAATCTAGCAGGAACCTAACCGAACGCCTCGCTGCCAAGAGAAACTGGAGATACAATCCTTATATAGACAGTAGCAATACAAGCATCAGATCTGGTGGCATGCATGACTCGGCTTCGTGATGATGAGCAAATGCCGAGTGAATGAAGCATAACAGATACTGCTGTTGCTCACGACATTGCTCCATGGGAGAAAGACCAAGGATTTGGTAACCGGGCAACGCGCGCAGTGTGTCCCTTGTTCCTCGTTCACAGAAAACGAACTTGCTCCGTCAGCTAGCAGGCGGAAGAAGTAGTGTCCCGCAAGGTCGGAGCAATGACCAGAGCTCGTTGCACGCAGATGCTCCCAGGAGTCGTCTCTGCTTCCTCGTGGTGCCTCGGGTTTAGTATGCCGTTTGATCGACGTGGTTGACCTGAGTGTTCGACGTAATGCTTCATGATGGTATACACGGATTGATTACGAAGGATCGTTACCATCCAAATATATGAGAATAGATAAGATTAACGCTAAGTATGTCGACATTGTTCTTGTAATCATTAGCAGCAGCATGTAGCAAATGCATTTAGGACCGGGTCAAACTCGGACTGGGTTGTGACTCAGTCTGAGAAATACATGTACCGCAGGATCAACATCATGAGGCAGCCCCAAGACACAGAGTCAATGATTAGGACTTCCTTTTGGTCAGCTCATTGACCTAATGAGCTGATTTCCATTGGTAGAGCAATTGCTAGATTGCATCAACAAATCATTGATTCCTCTGATACGACTATGCATTCCCTGTTGATCCAAATGCATGCCTTCAGTGCAGCCATTAGACAGGCCATATAGCTTAAAGATGTATACCATATTTTGGCTCAATTACACTGAAATGTAGGATCATTCTGATGTTTTTGCAGAAAGACTGCATCTTTCACAAGCTGTGAGTTTCGAAGGAATCACCAACTGCATCTTTCTTCTCCTTTAATAGCCGACAGTGAACCTTCTTTCTCCATC
Organism: Musa acuminata AAA Group; assembly: GCF_036884655.1. Lineage (NCBI taxonomy): Eukaryota > Viridiplantae > Streptophyta > Magnoliopsida > Zingiberales > Musaceae > Musa > Musa acuminata. The sequence continues at coordinate 6,519,214 of NC_088331.1, read as the reverse complement.
GTGTTCAAAGGAAGGTTGCTTACATGCTCATCTTCCAACTTATAGAAGAGATCTCTTGCCAAACCTCTTTTCCAGAAAGGAGTCCCGAAGACTGTGTTGATGCCATAGCAGCTCATCTTCCCTTTCTCCATTACGCTGAAAGCAAGATATCATATTTTGCTCATCCTCACATTGTGGTGCAGGAGAAGACCACCATATCTCTCTACCAGGCTGCCCAGCCAACCATTGAACAGGTGTTCGACAGGGAAATCACTGGTGTACTTGTTGAAGATTAGAGTGACTGCATCAACACCAAAAATTTCATGCTTTGAGATGTGCCTCTATTAGCTCTTGAGCACAATGCCACCTCCACTGCAATATAATATGAAATACTCCAAGTTGGAGTAAGCTACTTCGGTGACCAAAAAGAGGATTCTTCCAACCATTTGATGAAAACGACACAGACTTCTCCCTTGAGCTCCATGTTGGGCCAGCTCTGTGAACGAAAAATGAAACTATAGAACAAGCCAATGTGTAAGCTAGAGGTGGACAACTCACCAAAGGACTCCATTCTCAAAGGCTCAGAAGATTGCAGAAGCGAGCTGCCACTTTGTATCTTACACGCATTGTGTTCTATATGATTTCTTCTGCTCACTTGTGATATATAAGAGTGGGAAGGGGGCCCTATTTAACTTCTCTCTCTCTCTCTCTCTCTCTCTCTATAATAACCAACCTATTGGTTTGCATGGTGGTTAGCTAAGACAAAAGAGTGTGGCCAACAATGCTGAAGTGACATTGTGTGCCTTCTTACTAATAATACTTGTCTCTTTCCGACTGAGTTGATAGATTAGAATCATAGATGCATTGTGTGACCAGTGTTGTCTCACCCCCCTGCAAATCTGCCGAAGATTTTGGTTGCGACTCGATTCCTAACAGTTGCTATGGTTTGATTCTTATTAGCATGCAGGTTTAACATCAGACAGCGTAGCCGATGCCTTGGCCGTCGACAATCATGGAGAGCAGCACTTCATTCACCGGAAAACTGTTGGCTGAACTAAGGCATCAATTCTTACATTTGATTCAATATATATTCTCTCAATTTTCTGAACTAGATCAGATGAAGAACTGCCATTGCAGATAAAGACATGGATCATTCTCTTGCCTTGGACAGTACAATGGGATTATTTCCCTACCATGATGCTGCATTCAGAAAGGAATCGTGCTGTCAGGCAGCGCCCATAGAAATAGCAGAAGCAGCCATTCTTCTACTGCATGTGATGGAAGGACGAGTCCTTGATATGGCCCCATGCATCCTCTGACCTGGTCTTGCGCATCACCTGTTGATTAACCTAATAAGAGGATAGCAGAACCCAATGCACGGGTCTCAAGGAGGAGGAGGGTTGGTGGCCTGATGAACAGTCATGGCACGCAGGATTGAGACTGGTAATAGATCAGCTTCCCCTCTCTTTCATTGATCTTTCTCTGATGAGTTCTCCTCGCACAGTGTGTGTGAAAACTTGCACTCTTCCATCATCTAATCCCGGTAGATGCAACCAATCTGCACGCGAGTGTATGAAGCCGACAGATACAGGTAGATGCCGAGATCAAGCCGCAAGCTCACGTGGATGCAGTGTACCGGAGGAAGCCACATCATGCAACGCAAGTGGCAGCAGGGTGAGGGCATGAAGGAGACTCCATCAGAGGCACCAAGCAGTGTGTCCTTGGTGTTCTTGCTTGCGCATCTGGCAGCCCGTGATTGCTAGGTAGGGAAGGCCAGCCGATTCACGTCCAAAAAATCCATGATAAAACGAGAGAAAAAGCACTGGAAATTGAGTCCCTCAAAGAGTGTCACATGCAGAACTACAAAGCAGTAGGAACCCCAAAGTACACACAGCTACACCAGGCTTTCTGAGGTCAAAAATGTTTTGGGCACTGTTCCTGGAGAGTGCTAGAATGATCCGTGACTCCTGCTTCTTGTTGCTGTTCTATGATGCTCGAACCCCTTTCTCTTTTCTTAATTGTCTACTGTTCTTGCTGAGAAAGTGAATTATTGTTGAATGTCTTTTGTTGTCATCCACATCAGGTGACAAGTGGCATGTAAACCAAGCAGGTTTTTACTGTGCAGAATGAGGGGGACCATGAATCATCCTTGCTTGCTCATGCAACTTTGGATCATGGTGTACAGTTCCCCTATATTAAAGTCTGAAGCTTCAGCATGTCTTCAGGATTCAGAGTCCAACCAACAACAAAGAGAGACCACTCTTCCAATGGCATCATGAACAGTATTATGAGCTTCTGCTACTCTTTCATTAGTATGTATAGAAGCACAACTTAGGTTGGTAAGAAACATGAGCACAGAAAGAACGAGAAAAATGCATGTAGCTGAAACAGTTCCTTTTGGAGCTTCCGAAAGCAAGAACTTTACTTTCCTACTGTCGTCATCACCCGCACCAAGATGGAACCGATTTTTACTGGTTGTATTCTCACCTAGGTTGTGGCTCTCGAGACACCTAGTGAGCTGAACGAAGAAGACAAGAGAGCCATGAAAGGAGAGACATGAGGGTGAGCTGCAACAATAACAAACACCTCCCTTTTCTATAATGCTTGGAGATTCACGAGACTCAAAGAGCTCACGAGCTCCACACACAACACTGGAGCACTCCTCCCCAAAAGCTCCGTGTCCTATGCGTTTATGATGATACTGTGATTTGTGTCTGGACATACTTGATATGACTAGTGGAAGAACAGAGGGCAGAAAAGGAACTAACCAAGGTTGATGCATGCTAATAAACTATAAATGCACACATCATGAAGCAAGAATTTTTAAGCAGTGCAGTGGAAGAGGTTACTGCAGATCATGATTTGTTAGGAAGCACAAAGAAAGAGAGATGAATGCTTGCAGGTGTCGTGGAAGGAAGAAGTAGCAGGGACAAAGTTGGCAGAGGATTGAAAGAGGAACATGGCACATAGCATGCGAGACAAACTACAGATTGGCTTCTTCCTACTTCACATTAATTCCCATGAGAACGACAATCCTAATGGAGATTAATCTGCGGTTTGTCCTTTGGAACAAATCATTGCCACCATTCATTCTTGTGGTCAGAGGTTTTCTAAAATTCAGATGAATTTAGATATATTTTCCTTGCTGTGCCATAATAAAAGTCCGAAACAGAATTCTAAAAGACATGCAAGCATCACAAATAATCGAGCTATATCATGTCAACAAAATCCAAAATGATCCTGTAGATTCCCTTTCATTACCCATAAGAACATGCATTCTTATGTGCTGAATGGTTTGCCAAGGGAGATTCATCTGTCGATAGAGATTTCAGCCAGCTTTTTGGCCGTCTTTGTCAATCACTACTCAGTAAAAAGAGGGAATAATCTTTCTGATACACCGAGCCTTCATGTGAGAGCAGTTGAACGATGACTACACTCCGAGACCCAACTTCTATTTTCTCTCTATCTGTGGCTGCAATACTAGAAGAATGGAAATCGTACTTGAAGGATTATAATTGGATGAAATGGTACATTGTTGTTATACTGAAATATTCGTAAGGTTTAAGTTGAAATCTGCAGTTCAACCATTTCTATCATTTGAGAGTACGAAAAAGCACCACTCTTAAGTTTGTCCTCTCCCACTGGAGACGATGTTGCTGCAGATCCCATTCCACGGAATTGAAGGATTGTTAATTGGATTTCAGTCATTTGTTTGGCATCTGACTTAGCTTCAATTCACAAGAAAAGGTTTGTTCATGTGAGAAGAACAGGCACTGTTTTGTTTCGTTTTGTCCATAGCAGTGTTCATTTCCTAAGCTGTCAAAAGATCGATAACGAATCAACAGAGAAGCACTTCATTTCCTCTGAGATGGTTTCATGTGATTCCAAAATCCTTTATGGACTGTAAGCAGTAAAAGGACCACGGGAACGAAGAAAGAGAGGAATATATTCTATATGTCATGGCACATTTCTTGCATGATCTTTTGCCGCTTTGTATGGTGATTCCACTTAGCATACATAATAGACTCCAATTCTCAGGCTCAAAACAGGCTATTGCTTCAGTCTTTCCATCTAATGATCTGTAGCCCCCATTAATCATCTCTTCCTTTCAGCAATAGATCTCTTAAGCATCATGAATTAACTTCCTTCTTTCTTGGTTGGGAAGAAGAAGTGGAGTGGCGAGGAATGATAGGTGGTATAATGGCAGGGGGCCCTGCTGCTTTTGTTGTCTTCCTCCTCTCTATCTGTCAGTTGCCTTCGGCAGTGGACAAAGCAGTATCCTCTCACCCGTGACCGGTTGCATGTGATCGAGGGGAGCTGCTACGTTCACTGCCTTGTAGACCCACTCACGTGTCTCCTCTGGCTTTTGCGTCCGGTAACCACAGCTTACGTGCCAAATACAAAACCCATGCACACAGCAAAATGCCACACGATCGACTCCACCGCACCCCTGTTGCATCGGCAGAGCATATGCCATGGAAATCCACCTCTAATGCCACTCCTTGAAACCTTAATCAAGCATCATCTTCTTGGTTTCCATGTAAGAGGGGAAGGAAGCCAGAAAGAAATATAGTGAGAGAGAGAGAGGGAAGGGAAGGCTTGTGGCTATTTAAACCCACCCTTCCCTCCCTCCTCTCACCGCTCACTCCACTCTCTTCTTTTTCCCCCTTCCTCGCACTTCTGGACACGACGCAGACACAAACGTAAAAATGAGCGTATTCAGGCTGAAGTGCTTCGGGCTGCTCCTCCTGCTTGTCCTTTTGGTGTGCTCAAGCTTGGATGGCTGCGAAGGAAGGAAAGGGAAGCATTGGAGGCGTAAGTCTCCCTCTTCCTCCTTGGCCAGGAAGAAGACAAGAGGGAAAAGTGGTGGTGGTCACAACCATGGTGGTGGCGGAGGAAGCGGCGGCCACACGAGTCCACCGCCGAGTTCGAACCAGAGCCCGTGCCCGGTAACAGGGTCTCCGAACGCCTCAAAGCCGGCCATGTTCGATGTGCTGGATTTCGGTGCCAAGGGAGATGGCGTCACGGACGACACTAAGGTGACCATTGTTACCTTCTCCTCCATATTTAGCTGAAAGTTTCAGTTATGTCAGCATTGTGCAGTCAGTCCAATTAGATCTACAAGTGATGGCCATAACTAAGTTAGCATGAATCTTCTGCTGATTTCATCAGTTCATGTTCCTAATGCATCTGAATCCACCTAGCTAGCCACCTGGAATGTGCATTCTAAGGTGGATTCTGCGAACAGAGGTAATGGTGGAGAAGGTTGATGCTCACAGATCTGGCTTCTTGAACTGATGCAGGCGTTTGAGGATGCGTGGGCTGCTGCTTGTAAGGTGGAAGGATCAACTGTCGTTGTTCCAGCAGAGTTCGAGTTCCTTGTCGGCCCTATCTCGTTCTCGGGACCTTACTGCCAGCCCAACATTGTGTTTCAGGTAATCTCTCGACTCAAACATGGAGACAGATGGGATCGACCGTGATCAATTATGTGGTAGAACACAAACACGCCAAGAATTGTTGTCTCTGTTGCAGCTGGATGGGATGGTCATTGCTCCGACTGATGCCAAGGACTGGAGCGTTGGGCTGCTGTGGTGGATCGAATTCACAAAGCTGCGAGGAATAACAATTCGAGGCAGCGGAACGATAGAAGGGCGAGGCAGCGTCTGGTGGACAAACGCCAACTCTGATGTTGATCCAGTAAGCCTCCTCACCATCTACTCCCATTACCCAGTTCGATTCCCAATTCCAAGCATTCTTATCTGCTTCCTTCCCATGTAGATAAATGATGAGCTGAGTCTGAGGACGCCACAGATGAAACCGACTGTAAGATGTCTTGGCTAGCATCTTCTCCCTGTGAATGAAACAATGTCGAAGACAGCATGAGTGACACGTTGTCTTTTTCTTCTTCTTCTTCTCCTCCTCTGATTGCGTTCTGCAGGCATTGAGGTTCTATGGGAGTTACAATGTGACGGTGACCGGCATCACAATCCAAAACAGCCCACAGTGCCACCTCAAGTTCGACAACTGCGAGGCCGTGCAGGTCTTCAACGTGACCATCGCTTCACCCGGCAGCAGCCCCAACACAGATGGAATTCATCTCCAGAATTCGAGGGATGTTATGATTCACCATACCAACATGAGCTGTGGTAAGCTCCTCTTCCCCTGTTCGGACCTCATTAGTGTAGACTTCCGATCATCTGGCTGACGAAAGAGACGCTGCCTCTGCTTAAACATAGGTGACGACTGTGTTTCCATCCAAACGGGATGCTCAAACGTCAACATACACAGTGTAGACTGCGGCCCCGGCCATGGAATCAGCATCGGAGGCCTCGGCAGAGACAACACCAAGGCATGCGTTTCCAACATCACGGTCAGGGATGTCAACATGCACAACACCACGACCGGCGTCAGAATCAAGACCTGGCAGGTGCCGGCTCGACCACCCTAATACTCCTCTGCGAACATTTTGCTGTATCTAATGGTTGTCACCATGCATCGTCACAGGGTGGGTCAGGGTCTGCACAGAGCATAAGGTTCTCCAACATAAGAGTAACAGAGGTCCAAACTCCCATCGTCATCGACCAATTCTACTGTGACAAAAGCTCCTGCAAGAACCAGACATCAGCCGTGGCGCTCTCAGGCATCGCGTACGAGAACATCAAGGGAACCTACACGGTGAAGCCGGTGCACTTCGCTTGCAGCGACACCTCTCCGTGCTCGGACATCAGCCTGACCGGGGTGGAGCTGAAGCCACTGCAAGAGCAGTATCACATGTACCAGCCTTTCTGCTGGCAGACCTTCGGGGAACTCTACACCCCAACCATTCCTCCCATCGTCTGCTTGCAGAATGGAAAGCCAGAGGGCAACCGCATCTTGTCCGACCGTGATGTCTGTTGATGACCGCCATCGCCGAGCAATACCGGTGCACATACGCGTGCGGTCGCTGTGATTCGTGCGGCCCCTTGGCACCATTACCTCAGAGTACATATCTAGATTTTCCAGCCACCATCATTACGATTACTGAAAAGAGTTTATATGTTTCGATATAGCATTCAGGAATGAGAATATGATCATTAATTCACTCCAAATCTTACAAATTCATAACAATAAACAGAGGCCATGAGTATTCAAATCTTTTATGATCATGGAAGAGAAGTAAGACCAAAAGGAGATAAGTCTGAATGAAAGAGATGACGAGGCTCGTAGCAATTAAACTTCCTGTGCAACAGCAGGAGCATGACTTATGTTAGGATTGCCGACGTCGCCTTTGCTTCCAGTGTGCTCCTGATTGCTTCCCAAATGCTTGGCCTTCCGTCCTCCACCTCCAGAGGCATCCAAATTGACGGCAGGAACACCCATTTGGATCCCGTCTTCTACTGCTCCCTTGTCTCTTCGAGGCCTCGGGCGCAGGTAGCGGCAGGCGAGGACTTGTCCGGCGTAGCAAGCTGCTAGCGTCAGAACTGCTATCACAGCCAACGTGATGTAGACCGGCGTATATGAGCCTTCGGAGTCATGAACCTGCTGGGCTTTCATGGACTGTGGGTATACAACCATAGGTTGTGGGAGTGACGACATTCTTCTCTCCTCTCTCTTGCCTCTTTGACATTCAGAATGAGGCAGCAGGTTTCCTTTTGGGGTGTGTTCTTGATCAATGTGCTTTGAGTGAGGTGAAAGGTAGATTGCTTAAAGGTGTTTTCTTTAGGAACACAGGGGCGTGATGGAGATGAAAGGAGAGATGCTTGCTTTCTAGCATGGCCATCGTCACAAACTTGCAATGCTTGAAAGGAATATTATGATTTAATATCCAAAACTTGCTGATCAAGAAGAAAATTTTGTTTTTCTTTTACACCAGTAGATGCATCACCAACTCCATGAAATGGTGCCCTGTACGCATGCACAGTTGTCGATCACCTGAAGAGCTGTTCCACATGCAAATCTTGTCCTTCAAGCTGTGCCAACTCTTCCACAGCTTCTTATATAAACTATTTTATGTACAGAGATCTGTTTTCCTCATCTTCATCGGCTCTGTTCTCAGGGCATATCCATACTTCAACGTGGCTCGGGTTTGCAGCAAGCAGCCAGCACCAAAATATGCAGCTCTGCGTGCTCATGGAAAGTAGGAGTAGACATCATACGTGCACCTCCTCCTCGAATTCATTAGCTCGAGAAGCTTCCGGTTGGAGAGCTCGAACGAGGTCGGATCGACTTCGCGAGTCGCTCCACGTACTCTGTTAGGAAGACGCAGCTGCCGCTCCAATTCAGCTGCCTCTTCGCCGGTTTGGATGACATGATCGTAGCAAATGTACCGCCCACAAGCATTCCTGTTCATTGCCTCGTAGATCGATACGTGAGCATCGGCTAATTGTTCCACGTCGACCGTGGCAAGCAGTCCTTCTGCAAACATGTATTGAGCTCCTGTCGAAAGCGAAGAAGGGTTTGAGGACTGTTCGATGCAAATCTACCGCTGCTGCTGCGTCAAAGATTGGCAGTGGGGAAGGGCTCTCACCTTTGAGGTAGGCGATGGATCCAGTTGGGTTGAGGTGTTGAAATCCAGGCCCAGTGACCAGAGCTGGGCACACGGTCACCAGATTCAAGTCCCTTCCTCGGGCCACTCTCCAGGCTGCCTTCTCTGCCATCGTCTTCCCCAGCGCAAACCACAACTGGGAAATATTGTTTGAAGCAAGTTCAGCATAAGAAAGGTAGATTTTGAGTTGCGTCGAGCATAAGAAATGTTTTGGCTCACCTTTCTGTCCCGGCAGATGGTCTCATCACTCCAGCAGTTGTCGTCGACGATGGTGGCACGACGAGCATGGCAAGGATCACGCTGTCGCCACACGCAAGCTAACAGAGACGAGGTAAAGACGCACTTCCTGACCGATTCAGTCCTAACGCAGGCTTCGATCACTCTCTCAGTTGCTCGCACTTCGACGTCAACCATGTGCTTCTGTAGAGGAAGAGATCGCTTCAGTTTCCTCAGCTTTCTGCTCTACATCAAGTTCAGGCGTGCAGATAACTCGGAGTTGGGTTGCCATGGATGGACTGAACTCACCGAGTAGCCAGATATGCCACGAGGATCCACCGAGCTCGAAGAGTGGAACACGGCGGTGCAGCCGTCGAAGGCCCGGCACAAGCTGTCAAGATCCATCACGTTGGCCACCGCCGCCGCCCACACCCCGCCGCCCTGAAACATCTCCTTCTCCCTCAGCTTCTCCAAGTCCTCTGCGAGGGAAAGCCCGTGCAAAGCCAAGTCAGGCAAACACTTCATCATCATTCATTGAGCCAGCATGACTCATATCACATTCATGATCGCTTTCGCAGCTCCATCTACTGCACCGAAAGAGCCATTGCTGGAGAATCTGTACGTCTCTGTTGTTACAATTCTCAAGTGATTGGGTGTCTTTCATGGATCTTGAGGTGCCCATTAATGGGAGAGCAGCCTCCCATGCTGCGTTACAAGATCGAGAGGCGGCATAGAGACATGGTGGCCTCCACGTCAGCTTATCGTGTCCTATTTTACTTCTCATCTCGTCCGTCCAATATTACATAGAAAGTAAATATGGCAAATCATAATCATAGAAATTCTATTTTGATCAAAGCTCACTTTTTTCTCGATCTTTTTTTCTTTATTTAATGCATGGAGATCGAATTATTTGTTCCCACAAAACAAGAAGTGATTCGGAGGAGGAAAACAAGAGAAGAGGGCACCGATACAAACCTTGGGTGTCGACGAGGAGGCGAACGGCGTAGCCGCGAGCGAGGAGGCGACGGACGATGGCGGACCCGACGAAGGAAACGCCCCCAGTGACGCACACCACCCGCCCCTCCTCCCACCCCGTTCCGTCCCCGCCTTTTCTCCGCCGGACGCCACCTGGCCCCGCCTTCCTCCCGCTGCATCCCCCGCCGACGCCGCAGCTCCGGAGGATCACCTCCCGCAGCTCCTCCGCGCTCACCCTCCTCCTCAACGCCCCCATCTCCGTCTCCAAAGATGAGATTTTTTGAGGGAGAACGACAACCAACGTCGTATATAAAGAGCATCTTGATATAGTCACCCCCAATTAAGCATGTCATCGGACGACACGTGCACGCGAGTAATGCGTTGCAGGTGGTCGAAAATAGAGTGAGAATAGGCATTCTTTCCATTTGGCTTGCTTGGCTCGGCTGGGCTCGGCTTTAACGGCTCGGTTCTTAGTGTTCATATAATGAAGCCCTCCCTGTGTTTGACCATGGAAGTCCAATTTCAGCAACAACATGCATGTAAATGTCAAATTGCTTGCACAATTGCTCTTGGTTTTACTGATGGCTACTTAAAGTTTGGTCTCATCTTTGCTCATGCATCACTGTGTCTTGTCATGCATCTTCAAGCATATCCATTTGTTGTGGAAGGTGAGGGAGGAAGTGGCAACTACCAAAGCATTTGTAATTCTACTTATGAGTGAGTGGATGTCAAAATCTATGACTAAGCCATCACTATCAAACATCTACTTTTCAGTAGTTTTTGAATGGTAGACTACTGTTTGTTTCTGAATGCTCATATAAAGAAAATTTTTCTAGCATTTCAACTTTTTTTTGTGTGTTATGTAAATAAAATTGAAAGATTTAAAAATAACTATTCTATACTTTGATAATATGATTTTTTAAAGAATTTTCTTCTATTCACTAAAAATAAAAATAATGGAGAAAAACATTAGTCCAAATCAGATTTTAATTTTTTGAAAATATGAGATCATCCATGTTGAGGATTGACCATTGACCGTTGACCATGTTGACCAATTGACCAACAAAGAGCCACCTACCATGTGAAATTTAAAGATATCGTAGTTTGACTTGACTTTGCCAATTGGACATGGCTACTTAAGAGGCTCTTATCACAAGAAATAAACATGTTGATCGGTCGATGTCATGGATCTAAGTTTTCATGTGGGATACAGATAAGAATGAGACTCCCAACTCTATGATTCGAATCATACTCAAATATATTACTTAGGATGAATAGATGACCTCTGCCGAAAAGGATGGCTTTGATGTGGAAAGCATCATTCGAGTTCATTACGGCACCAAAGTGCAAGACAAATATTAGAACATTATACTTGAATTGTCTTTCTTTCCTTCCTTCCTTTTTTACCTTTTTCCTATTCTTCATCCAAAGGATATATATATATATATATATAGACTCTTAGGTGGAAAGCTCTAAGCATGATGGGTGTGGGCAGCACGTGACGGGTTGATGGGATGAAGCGGTTTGGTGAGCAGTGCATGTGTTAACAACCAAAGCCAGACCAACTAACCCATCAGCTGCCTCGGCTCCCACCTCTGAGCTTTGGCTTTAGCCTCGGCTTTAGGTTCGAGATGTGGCGCGGTGTGAACCTCGGTACGGATGCCAACTCAGCGAACCAAATGGACGATAACCATCTGATCCATTTGATCTGATTTGGGGATCCCAAGTTTATGAACATATATCCGTATGAGAAGATATGGATAATAACAATCAACGAACTTTCTTTTCGTGTACCAAATTAATTTTGGATAAATTCGTAAATACGCGAACCTGTGGAATTGGATTTGGGTCGATTTGCCGACGGCTCCTATGTCTCGGCCGAGCCACCAAACGCGAGAGGATCTCCTCTCATAGGATGTCACGTAGTGGACCCCAGGGCTTGTAGATCAATGGGAGGAGGGCCTTGTTGCGTTTGATCGCTGGACGACGACGACGGCGGCGACGGCGACGGCGACGGCCATCGCGGGTTGCTGTCACATCAACCAAATGCCGGTCCGCTCACTCTACTCGGTCTGCGTATCCACGCAGCAATTTGCGATTTCTAACCACGTGATAGTGTTCTCGATCCAATTTCTCCGGCTGAGCTCAGCCATGTCTGCCACCTACCACGGTCAGCTGCTGCTCTTCCTCGTGCCTCCAGTAAAACTCTATATATAGAACTATCAGCGTCAAAGATGGCTATAGCTCGACTATCTGATTCCTTCTATTGGGTATAACAACACACACACACCTTCACAAGCCTGCACGAGGAAGAAGAACCGAGCAAAGAAAACAATGTAATACTGATTTCCATGTCTCCAGCTCAAACAAGTTCAACATTGTTGCTAATTGATGATGGCTAATAAACAAAGCAAGAGACTCTTTGTCTAATATTTGAGAAGAATGTTGCTGCAGCAGAAATCAAAAGCAAGATAACAACTCCAATCCATGTTAAAGAACCTTTTTTTTTTGTTCAATCAACAACTAGAATTACACTGAAGTAGCCAAAAACATCAAGTCAAGAAAGACAGTCAAATCCATTTCAGGACGAATTAATTACTGAAGATCCTAGGTTATCCTCTCTAAAAATGCTTAGAAAATCATCAGGAAAATCCCTTGTTATAAACACCTGTAAAATCTAGCATATTTGGGCATCCAATTAGCAGCCCTGTTTGCCTCCCTCCCTACAAATAAAGGCACTTGATGGATAATCCAAAACATCAACACAATTCTTAAGAATAAGCTTTGACTCCCAAACCCAATTTTCACACCCTGCAGCCACCAAACCACCATTAGATCTTCGAACAACAGAAGCGAGGCCTCCCCCATTTGCGGGTGTTCCATCCAAGATCCATGTGTTTAATTTAGTTCAACCTGAACGATTGCCCATGCTTTTCAAGACTATACCGATTTGGTACATTTGTTCTAGGCTTCTAACCATTGTTGAGTGACAAAGGAGCCTTTTTTTTACTTCGAGTACCGGCTTCTGACTAGTACTTGAGCTATTATTTCTCACAACCATATATTCCCAGTGCAGAAACATTGCAAGCAAATGGGACAAGAGTTGTTAATTTAACAGGGTTGTAACAAGCAGGATGGTGATCCTTCGGGTGATTCATCGACTCTTCTGTCATCCAAGGGTGTTATGTGTTGAAACACAGTCATCTTCTCCGTCAGATTCCTAAGAGACTCCTTCCTATTTGCCAGTTCCATCAAAACCTTAATCCTCCTAAATGACACATTGCTCGGCTTCTGCCCTTTCTCGATCATCTGAGTGAAGCACCTCTCAGCCTCATCTATCTTTCCTGCATCACAGAGCAAATCAAACAATACATCTGAGACCAACGTGAACGACCCAAATCCTTTCTGCACCATATCATTCCAAAGCTCGAGAGCCATTCCAACTTGCTCCTGCCGGCGGAACAGCCTAATAAGGAACATGCATGACTGCGTGTTGGGCAAGCACCCCTCCGTCCTCATCCTCTTGTACAGACTCCATGCACTCACTAGATCATTAGCCCAATAGAAGCACCTGAAGAACAGATTGTAAGTCGTGGCATTAGGGGACAGTCCCCTCTCTGCCATCTCATCCATCAAAGAAAAGGCATTTCTGAACTTTTTTGCGATGCAGAAGTTACGAATAGCTGCATTATAAGCTGCAGCATCAGGGTAGCATCCACACTCTCTCATCTCCTTCAGAACATCTGTAGCCTTATCGGGCTGACCGATCAATCCCAGTCCACCAATCAAACCAGTATATGTGATAACATCCGGATAGATCTCTTCTTTACGCATTTTATCAACTATCTTATATGCCTTTGCCATTTCACGATTCTTGCAGTAGACATCTACCATGCAATTGTACGAGACCAAGTCTGGCTTCACTCCCAGATCGGACATCTCCTTGAAAAAGCCTTCAGCCTCCTCGGCCGACTTCCAACCCGACAGCAATATGTTAAACGTCTGAAGGTTAGGCTTGAAGTCATGCTTCAAGCTGTGATACACATTACGGGCGTCGCTCATGCTCTTCTCTTGGCACATAGTCCTCAGCAAAGCATTGAAGCAATTGGTGTCAAACTCGACACAGAGCTTGCGGAACTTGCGAAAGCTCTCCACCGTCTGCCGGACAGAACAAATCTTGGCGATCCGGCCAAGGACGGTCTGAACGGTGCGGGTAGTGATCAAGGTTCGATCTTTCCGCCGCATGTCCACCAGCAACCGCCAGACCTCCTCGAATCTCCGGCTTCGGCCCAAGATAAAGAGCATGGTGTCGTAGGAGAAGTCGGTGTGGAAGAATCCTCTCCGTTTTCCGGTGAGCTCGAAGAATTCGAGGGCCCGGAAGGGGTTCCCGTGGCTGAACCGCAGCCGTTTGAGGACCCCATCGATCAGATCATTGGAAAGGAAGATTTTGGACTCCTTGAGGGATCTCGCCATGTGCTCGCTGGAGGAGGAGGTGATGATGATGCGGAATACGGCGGCGACGTCATCGTGGGACGCCGCTTCGCCGTCCGGTTTCTTGTTTCCTAATTGCTCGGTAGAAAAGAGGAATCTTTGAAGAAGAGAGAGACCGGAATTGAGACGGAAAAAGGACGAGGGCCCGATCGAGGAGCGATTCAAGAGCATTTCGCTTCGGAATCCGTCCTTTCTCCGATCGCTGATAGATTTTAGGGTTTAAGCACGTAGATTAGGGCGACAATGGGAGGACGAGGTCCCGTTATAAAAGCATATAACGGCAACTCGTAAACCGTTATAACACACGGTAACAAATAATGGGTTTATGCAATGCATCATTTATTATCGGTAAAAATAATTAACATTAAAAGGGATCGATATACAGTAAAATTCGGGTTAATTACATATAATGCTATAATTAATTATCTTAATATTTCGATTATAATACTTTTAAATTTTATATTATGATCTTTAAATTTATGAAAGTGAAACATTTAATCTTTTTTTTTCTCACTATCAATTTTACTAACAAAAATACCTCATGTGATATTTTTATCAATCGACACAAGAAAAAATAAAATTAAATATTTTACCTTCATAAATATAATGATCTCAATATTATTCTTGAAAATTAAAATACTAAAAATAATTAATTACATTAGTAACATATAACCCGTAAATTTTATGATGTCCTAAGTGTTCAAATGTGAAATTGAGAATATTTTAAGTTATTATTGTTTTTATAAAAATATTATATGAGTAATATGTAACTCATAAATTTTATAATGTCAAGTGTTCTTAATTTTAAGTTATTATTACTGAGTGGCATTTCTATCGATCGACACGAGAAAAAACGAAATTAAATATCTTACTTTCATAAGTATAATGATCTCAATATAATTTTAAAAAATATTAAAACTAAAATATTAAAAATAATTAATTACATGAGTAATATGTAACTCGTAAATTTTAAGATGTCGTGTTCTTAATTACATCCTTGATATGTGAATTTAAGATTATTTTAAGTTATTATTGTTTTTATAAAAAATATCTAATAAAAAACCTGACATTAATTCAATATAATTAAATCACCTAATCCAGAATGATGATAAAACAATTAATGAAAGTAGATTCATCTAATTCAATGTATCATTATAATTCTCTTGTCACAATATATTATTCAGACATTTACATTTACAGACCTAAAAACAGACAGACTTGTTTATTTGCTAGTAAAATAATAAACGTGCAATCCAAATACAAAATCCAGACTGGCTTATATGTATGTACAATAAACACATTCAAAACCCTCACAGCAGCTGCAGATGATATCGGTCATGAAGAAGACCGGAGATCGATGATCTCAAACCTTAGATTTGGATTCTCATAAATGTTGGAGCAGCTCTCGTAGATTGGACTTCCATCAGAAGCAGAAGGGTGAGGGTGGAAGCCACTCTCTTTGCACTCTTTCAGAACATTAATGCCTCCGGGATTTGTTAACCGAAATATTCCACATGTGCTACAAGGGAAAACTCCAGTCAACACATTTAGAACTTGCATGTCAACTACAAAAGTCAAGCCCAGTAATCACACTACAAAAATAAACTAATGAATCCTGTTGTTTGCATGCAGTGTAAGAGCTCAAGACAACGCAAACAAGACCCTCATTGTGAGATGCTGATGCAATTAAGGATCATTTCCCTCCTACCATGGAAGAAGGTGTTCATCCTTACATAACAGGTCCAGGAAGCATCATGACATGTAGGCTCAAATGTAAGTCAGAATCATTTTCCAGATTTCATATATGACAACCATAGGATAAACAGAAACCATAAACATCATAATAAACATATAAGTTTTGACTTGTTACACGATGATACTAGTACCTTTTAGGATCGGTTGGAGCCATGACGATTGCAATTGCCTCTGGTAGCATGACCTAAAAGAAAATACCAACTTATTGTAACTGCAACGATCAATGGATGTGATCTATGCTTGATTGCATATTAACTTCGCATTGTGCTTCAACCATAAAAATCTGATGAATGATAGGTAGCTGAGGCATATGAATGTAAGGAACAGGGGTGCCACCTTATATGTCTACAATACGTTAACTACCAGAATTTATAAAAACACGTATTAGCATACAACCAGCGGAAAGATTTGGTAGGAAAATGCCCTATGGTATATACATCAAGTACACAAGCAAGTTTTCTGAAGAACGAGATAGAGGCACTTGATCATGCAAAATTACTTCTTGGTGGCTAACAATTTTATGC
Organism: Musa acuminata AAA Group; assembly: GCF_036884655.1. Lineage (NCBI taxonomy): Eukaryota > Viridiplantae > Streptophyta > Magnoliopsida > Zingiberales > Musaceae > Musa > Musa acuminata. The sequence goes on along the minus strand of NC_088331.1, from coordinate 6,502,750 downwards.
ATCCTTCAGGCGACTACATAAGTACTTCAAGACACAGATAGGTATACATGTTGCTGCAGATCAGGATTAAGAATTTGATGCCAACATGCATGGGATGAAATATATTTAGGCATCTTCCCAAATGGAAAAGAGAAAAAGACAAAGAAACTGCTTTGTGCAGCAAAGAGGCACTGTCCAGCAACTGTTGTCATGTGCATGAAAAAAACACCATGTTGTTACAGCATGACAGCAAAATATGTAAAATGAACTTTATCATATCAAGAAATGTAGTTTTATCTAACTGAAACTAGAACAAGCACTTGAATACCTGGTAAGAGTACTGAGTGTGCAAATCGATTGACGACAGGAAGCAACTTTGAGACGGATGTGTCTGCAAAAAGAAATGTTAGTCAAGGCTAATTAATGATATATCTAGAAAACATCAATATTACATTCAGCACAAGTAACAAGCATAAATAAGAAACAAGAATATTATTGATTGAAATCCATCATGATTAGGACAAAAAGGCTGAGCTTTCAACATAATTTCGTCAAAACAATAAGAACACGAAAAAACATGTTGATTGTCCTCTATATTCTCCTTGTTGATCAACATTGTTCTACTAATCTGTCATGTACAAAAAGGATGAATAGAACAATGGAAAATAATGTAACAAGTCAGTTATATAAGGTATTTACATGAATCCATCCTGCAGGATAAAGGGACATCTCATCCAGTATGGCATGAATCTCCTCCTCATTTATTGCTTGGCACTGCCATTTATTAGAACATATAATTGGTGAGAAAAGTGAATCAGTTTCCCAAAATAAAAGATGAATCTACTGTAATCAATTACTAACATACTGAATTGGAAGTTGATTCCTGCTTTGGTATTATTAGGGTGGTTATGTAGAAAATGTGATTCTTCTGCATCCACAATGTTGAAATTAGTTAACTTTTTAGAGAAAGAAAGTCAGTTAACTAGACATAGAATCCTTCGTATTCCAAAAAAAACATATAGAAAAATTGTGGTGCCATTAATACCTAATAAATCTAAGAGCTATTAAGTAACCAATTGGGTTTCAGGCTTACAAGGAAAGCACCAAGAATGCCACAAGTCTCCAAGTCCTTGTTCGTGTTCTCTTTAGCAAGATCTAGAAATTCTTCCTTCAGCTTCACTGACTGCAAAGAGAACACATGAAGACTCTTCTTATCGAGTTTCAAAATAAATTATCTGTAGCATGAAAAGAGTACAAAATTTGACCAGCATACATTTTAAATTCTCAAAGCTACAAAACATGAGTCATTCAAATGCAGAAAGCAAAAATAGATACTAATTAAAGGTCAACACTTACTATATGAACATCTTGATTGGGATTTGATGTAGAAGAGTCTCCATATGAAGGTTCCAATCCATTGTTTGATTCAGGAACAACAACATGAGAAACCTGTCCAGAAAAGGATGCATCCTCCACCCAAGAAACAACAGGAGAAGGAAAGTAGTGCTTGACAACATGAACATCGTTGTTACAGTCTCTAGCTTTGTCACCGGATAATGGAAACACGATTTGCGAAGGTCTGTTGCTGGCATGTAGTGCAATTTCTGTCGCCAAATTGATATTATCTGTTCCACAACTGTTCTCCAAACTCAGTTTTGACAAGTATGTTTTGAATGTAATCCCCACATTAATGCAAAGGAAAAGAAAAGGTGTGAAAAGAATGGACATAATACCTTTGACCTGTTCTTCTTGAACAGCAACGCTCAACCTGATGATAATGTTTGTAGAATGAAATAGATAAAAACGGTCAGGCATTCAGCAAAGAAATTGAGACCAAAGCTGAATATTTAAATAAATAAAAACAAAAAACTGATATCCTCACAAGCACAGGAAATAGGATTTAAAAAATGCTGTAATTTTTTGAACCTGAAAACCATAGTCAGGATAAATGCAAGCTAGTAAACGGAAATTGAAGCAGGTAGAAATTCTGCTATACAATTCAGAGCAGCTTCCTTTCTGGCATAAATTTGATATGGCCATGTATTCTTAACTTCATAAAATTAACATTATTTTTGAATTTCCAGAATTAAATCCTCATGAAAGGATTCTAATGTCATATTAAGTTCTGCAAACTCATGGAAAATAGAATTAGTTTGTCCAAAAAAAAAAATCTGTGCTGCAAAAGTAATGTCTGTAATCAGTGTTTGTGCTCTGAAAACATGCTCCACAAGAAGAATTCTCTGCTCTATGTTAACCAAGAAATTTAATTGCCTTTGAAACCAAGAACTCATGTCCCATCTAATCATGAACTAAATAAAAGAACTGTGAGATATGCAACATGCATAATGACACTTAGAACTGTGAGATATGCAGCATGCGTAAGAGAAATGTAGCATGCCCATATTGTACAATTTGGCAATCCAATTCTGTTTTTCATCAATCATGTAAGAAGCAAAACAAATAGGCAAAGAAATTAAACAGAAATCATCAAACTTGCAGAAAAAATAATACCTTCCTCTCCTTGAAGCTAGAGAAGCTTAAAATCTTCTTGGTCCACCTTTGAGATGGTGATCTCAAACCATCTATGTTATGCTTAAATCTCCTCCCAAGCTGCTCACCACTCGCATCATTATTCATACTGGGTAATGGCTTCAATTTCTCAATCTCTTTAATCGAGTCTTGGGGGACCTGCAATGTGATACAGGCAATATAAGAAGAAAGGAACAAAGGTTTCAAACTTGCATCTATAAATAGCAGGAACATACCTTCCTAAGATGAAGTTCTTCCTTTGATGATTGCTTCAAGTAACTTTGACGTTGAGGAATCACCTCTGACACCAGTCTGCCAATCCAGTAAACTTCATCACTTTAAAAGATACAATTTTCACTTAGCAATGCGTCCTTCTAAAAGCAAAATGCTGAAAATTAAGAATTTTGGGCCATCAATTCAAGGTAGAGTGATAAGAGGTTTTTATTCAATGTCACCTAAACAAATCAAGCAAAAGTAGTGACAAAAACATCTCTCTCTGTAAGTCGCACAAAGCAAACTTACAAATTGCATATCTTTCTACGATTCAAATATCAAAAAAGAAAAAGACAATCAAACAAAGTTGAACCTTTTGCTTTGTTATCCGAAAATTATCTTGCAACCACCATCGCAAAGATCAGACTTGCATCATCTAATTGAAACAAAGCCCCAAAAATCAACCAAGTAAACAATTAACTCACCTGACGTAACGGCTGAGGGCAAGGTGAAGTCAATCCAATTTCCCTTCCTTCCTATGAACCTCAGCCTAGTTCTGAAGAAGAAACAAAATCCAAACGTTTTCTAATACCCTCTTCTTTAGCACAAAGAAAAGAAGGAAATGGAAAGGAAACCCCAAGAGAGGAGAAAAGAATCCAACCTGTCTCAGAAACTTGATCACGATGCTGAAGTAGAAGGATATGGGGAACCGATCGTCGACCTACCGCGCCATCGCGTCATACGGAGACCTCCTCCTTTCTCGATCGTCGCTGAGCTTCATACAAAAGCAAGGGAAAAGGAGGGGGAACAGAGGAAAGCGTACAGAAAGAGTGTATTGGGATGTGCGAGAGGCGGAAGAGGAGGAGGGGGGGGGGGGGGGGGGGGGGGGGTGGGGAAGGGAGACGTCAGCGACACCTGCAAAGCAGAAAAGGTCGGGCGAGATGAGATGGCGACGACGACGGGCGGCATCCCGCATCTTATCCGTTGAGATAAGCTTGCAAACTCCGCAGTCAAAGAACAGGAAGACAACAATGTAAGTGGAGGCATGGGCCCACCCATGTGTTTTTTTTGCAAAATAATTATATTTGAAAAGAAACTGATTCATTTTTTTATATTCTTTTTTGAACGAATTCTCAAAAAAAAAAAAAAAAACTCTTATCTTCCATAAATTTGCACGTTGTATCCCAATTTTCAAAAAGATTTACATAAAAATAATAATTTTGCTCGAACCACAATTACCTTCATCTTATGTCATATCTTGTCCGTCTCATTCTTATCGTATTTGCCCATAACCCTAATGTTACAAAAATAATGACATAAAATATTAGTAAATCTAACAATAAACACAGAGATGGTAGCGGCCCTTCTTACCTTTGCTATGACTCTCACGAGAGTAAGGAAGAGATGTGAGGATTGCTATCACGCAATAATATATAGATGATAAACTTAAATTTGATAAAGAATTATGAAAGAAATTTAAATAATTATTCAGATATAAGTTTTAAAATCAGAAGTAATCAAATAACCATTGTTGATTATTAGAATTAAAATTATATCTCAATTTGGCGAATGATTCTAATATATTTGATGGACTTTATTAAAAATAACAGGAGTATAAGGATGTATGTGTAAAACAAGCTCCGTCGTCTTACATTATATTTATTATGTTAGGGGTCGATGTGGAAAAAGCGCAAGAGAGACAACCGAACGACAGAGATTTAGGGTTAGGACGCGGGGGTTTTGGTTTCGAGAACTCTTCAAAAGCCGAAGGGTGCTCGTCGTCGAAACCCCGTTCTCCGCCCTTCCCGTTGTGGTCGTCGTCCTGTCCGCCGTCCGAACAGGAAGCAGAAGGGAGTCGGTCGATCCGCCGCGCCTTTATCCGCAGCCATGCACGCCCCGGTTCTCGTTCTCAGTAAGCTCCTCTGGCTCTCGTGATAACTCGTAGTTGGATGGATCTTGGGTGGCCTCCTCGGGTTCCGTTGTAGCGGTTGGTCTTTTGGTGTCTCGGAATCCTTGATATTGGCTGGGCATTTTCTTTGTTTTGGTTCTGTTCTCGAAGAGAAATTTTGATTCTTGATCGAACCCTTTTCCTTCCTTTAGTTTTTGAAGTTGTCGAATGCTTGCTTGTAGGACTCGTTGAGATTTATTCCCACTTCGGTAAGGTTCATCTAACAAGTTGATCTAATTATTCTGAGCAGAGGATTCTTTAAAACGGGAATCTGGAAGTAAGGTTCATCATGCCAACATCCAAGCTTCTAAGGTGAGAAAGACTTTTATTTTTTTAAATGTTTCTATGCTTGACGGCCTGTTGAATGTTTTGTTAACTTTGAATAGGGCCTGAAGATGATTAATTTGGAGCTAAGTGGATTTTGAAATGTGTTCTGTCATATACTATACTGTATTTTTTTGTTGATTTTGTCATCAAAAGAGTTTAACAATTCCTTCTGATTTCATGACTAATTTTGGTGGAGTGCCTGGTTGCAGGGGCATGTTTGCTGTCCTTGTGTTGTACAAATGCTTCATTTTCTTATTTCCGTGGTCTTTCTCCTTTCGATGTTACTAGATACTTATGTGATGTAATTTAAACTGTCACTTTCTTTATGCTGCAGTATTTCTCCTTTTTATGTTACCAGAAACTTGTGTGATGTAATTTAAACTTGTCTTTTGTTTATGCTGCCTAGATTTTTTTTTGTCTCTAATGATTGATATCTTATGATAATGTAAGTGATAAGTCAAGAAATTGGGGGTTGACATAGGACATTCTTTGAGGTTATGCATTAGCTTGTAAGATGTGCCATGCTTGAAGGATCTCTCTCCTTCTCACCCCCCATTTCTAATATTGGATACTTATTATCCAACTCACTGGTTCATTTCTGCTTCATGGAAAAAGAATGATGCCCTCCAATTTGATCTACTAAATTGTACCAAGTCACGAGGATCTCCTTATGAAGTTAACGAGTTTCTATAATCTGTGAAATAGATAGGTCTTCCAGAAAGTGAGATATACAATGTCCACAATACAGTCTGATCGGCTAATATATCCTCTGACTGAGTCTATGTTAAGTTGAGTCTATGATAGATTATTGTTTTGCTTTTTTGATTTAAGATCCCTTTGCAGACTTTGTCACAATCATATTTTGTAGAAGGCAATCTTGATATAGTTTTGGGCTGGAGTTGTTTTAAAAACGACAGAAGCTGTAATGTCCCGATCATTTCGGGTTGGATCTGGAGTTTGCATGGTTGAGAGCTAGAGAGCTGAAGCAAGTACCTATGATGAGGTAGTTTGTTAAGGAATTGGCTAAATGCTGGATGCCATAATGCAGTGAGGTTTTGTGTGGTTTTTTGATGAACTTTACAAGATATTTTAAATGTCTGCCATATTCACATATTGCAATTTCAAGCAAATTGCAAGTGATTGGTTGTCTCATCATTGCTTGCTGTCTTTGTTACTGGGCATGACCGCTCGTAACAGGTTCAGTTGTGAAAGATGTATGTGACTGGTTGTATTGTCATTGCTTGCTGTGCTTGTGATTGGGCATGATGACTGTTAACACTTAACAGGTTCACTTTTGGAAGATCTATGTTGCTAGTTATAACAGTTGAGAATGAACACCTCTTGATATTGTTGTTGGCATCATTTTTCCATTCTAAATTTGGACTTTGTTGCATCATTTTCCTTTTCCTAATTCCATTTTATTTTTAGGCTGTGGCTGACATAATCCGAACTACTTTGGGTCCTCGATCTATGCTTAAGATGCTACTTGATGCTGCAGGAGGTATGCATTATACATTTTCAAAGATTACTTGGGACTTGTCGGCGATAACAAACAAATGTTGTCATGTTCATCACATATGCTTTTCTTAAAGTATGCATCCTCTGCTAATGTTATCTGCCATAATATCTCTGCTGTTCTTACTGGCAGTGGTCTAAGTGGTTCATCGTACTCTTAGCCTTGGTTTTAGTTGTCTTATACTGCATGTAACAGTGTATTATGCTATCCATCACTCTACATATGCGATTAAATTTTCTCACCTGACCTTTTTCTGTTCAAATGGTTGCTTTTGCTAGGAATTGTAGTTACTAATGATGGAAATGCTATACTACGTGAGCTGGATCTTGCTCACCCAGCTGCTAAGGTTTGTCATGCTGGTTGATTCCAGTTGCACTAAGTTGCTTGTGTATTGTTTATTAGTTTTAATTGACAGGTTAACCATAATGTCATGAATTTTAGAGATTCTTGTTTTACGCTGTTTTGTTTACTTAAGAGCTCTTGAAACAGGCTTTGTGACCTTAATGTGTGCATGGTTGGTTTAATACTATGCTTTTTGTTTTCTTTTTGTGTGATTTGGCAGTCAATGATTGAATTAAGCCGCACTCAGGATGAAGAAGTTGGAGATGGCACGACATCTGTCATTGTACTTGGTGTGTCCTGTGATTTGTTTTTTTGATCTTCTAGTGAATTCATCACTTAATAAGGAACTTTCGTGATCATCTGGCTAACTATGTAATACATAGTCAAAATGAACAAAGGAAAACAATTCTTTCTTGTGTACTTAGTTTGGGGTGCATCATCTTTGAATCATCACTTCTATCTTTGTAGATTATACTTGGGAAGCATGCTTTTATTATCTTTTTCTGGTTTCCTTGTTTGTTTCCTGAACTAATTTCAGTGCATGACTTTTGTTCTGAGAGTGAACATGAACATTTTATTACGGGAAATGATAATTTTGTGTCAATTTTAAAAGCTGGCGAGATGCTCCATGTTGCTGCAACATTCATTGACAAGAACTACCATCCTACTGTTATATGTCGAGGTAATTGTGAAACCATTAAAAGGGAATGTGGTTTAATTTACATCTCACGGTTTATGTAAAAGTTTGTATGTTTCTAAGCACTCATCTGCCTTTTCAGCATACAATAAAGCTCTTGAAGATTCTATCTCTGTTCTGGATAAAATTGCAATGCCTATTGATGTGACTGACCGTGAGTTTTAATTTACTTTACTTGTATATTTCACTGATGTTTGGCAAGTTTTTTTTATGGTCATGACAATTGGTTGAATGCTACATTTTGTTGTTATGATTTTCATGTATTTATTTTCTTTAACTCTTATGCTTCTCCCTTCACTTCTTTATCTAATTCCTGTCTGAATGATGTCTGATTAGCTTTTTTTTATCCAATTGATTTTTTTGCAGGAGCCACAATGCTGAGCCTTGTCAAAAGTTGTATTGGTACAAAATTTACTGGGCAATTCGGGGACCTCATTGCTGTAAGTATTTATTTGTGATGTATACAGTGTTCGTTTTAGAGGATAATCAACAATTTGCTGTAATCAACAATTTTTAAATGCAACCATTTGGAATCAACAGTTTGCTGTAAGGATTTTTAAATGGTATTATACATGATTTTGCCATGTTGTTGCTGTACTGCTACTATATAGAAGACATTGTTGATTACCCCACACTGAGAGCTTGTCATGTAGCATAAGGAATGATGATAAACATGTTAAGGTTATGAGCTGCATTATTGCATGTTTGATCAGTAGCCACATGCTGCTGAATTCACCATAATTTTCAATCAATCTCCATCTTTTACATGTCCATTATTTGATTAGTGGTGCTGCTGAACTTGTTTCTATTATCTTCTCATTGCTTCATTTTAGCCTTTTATGGGCAAAAGGCAATGTTAGTTAAAATGTTAGATGGTCAGCCTTTTTTGTTAAAAATCTGGATCATTCTCACATAGCCTCAAGAATCACTCGTGCATCTATATGACAATTTACTGTGCTAAGAAAAAAGTTCTAGAGGCAGGCTGAAGAGCAGGGACAAGAACAGAAAAGGCTAGGCAAATTCAAGGTCAGCGAAGCTACGCATTACTCCATCAGTCCATCAGGACTATGACTCGCATATGTTGTGGCTCTGGGTATAAGCAATAAATCTGTGGAGTTCAGTTAGTTGTATGAGCCTCGTTAGATAAAAAGTGTTATCATATGACAATGATTCGAAGATCCGCGATCACCCATGAAAATTATTAAAAACTTCCACCTATGGAAATACACTCTCTTTTTACTCTTTGTTTCGAGGCCCTTACCACTGGTATCTTATTTAGATGAATCAATCTTCTTAAAAGCGTGGGTGTTAAGGTCTTAAAATGCTCAAGGTGCTAGGCGCTCATCTAGGTGCCCGCCCAAGTGAAGCGAAATGCTCTAGAATATTAAAATATAAAATAATATATTATGATTGATAAATTTGATTATAAAATAAAATCTCGTCTAATATTTCTTGTGGAAGCTAATTTAAATTCCATCATATATTAGAGGGATTTGTTGGTGCAAGGTCAACCAAATTAAATTTTATCAAATTGGTAATTTGCTGATATTGTTATGCCTAGTGAAATTATAAAAATGATAATATAAGATAAAATCAACTTGCTTGTTGGGCCTAAGTTTGCAACTTCCTACAGACGACGACATCGATGGTGGAGGAAGCTTCGGATGTGCTCGTCGACTGTAGAGGAAGCTTTGGACCTATCCCTCGACAGTGAAGGAAGCCTCAGACGATAGCGGCGAGGGTGGAAATTATGGACAGTGGCGTCAAGGGTGAAGGAAGCTTCGGACCTGTTCGTTGGCGACGAAGGGAGCTGTGTACAAAGGTAACGATGGTGGACCAGAGTTGGGTCAAGCAGTGAGAGTCAAGGGTTTCATTGGGTCGAGGGGTTGGGGTTTACTATTAGGTTTAGTCGGTTCGATTGAACCAACTAAGTTAGTATTTAATTGAAATAGAGTTCACATTCTGGTTCGATTCGTCGGCATTCAATCAGGCACTTGCTTGAGGCGCTTGGTGCTTGGGCTCAGGCAAGTGCCCAAGCGGCGCTTCAATGAAGCGCGTTGCCTCGGACGTTGTGCGAGGCACTCAAGCCTTGCAGGTGAGCGCTCGGGCATCTATTAAAAACATAATTATGTTGTTGTTTATTGTAGTAGCTACTATATCACACACCATGTTTTGACGGTAGAGCAATTTCATTTTATATCTGAACTATTAAGGTATATTTTAATGAAAAGATTTTAAGAATCATATTCATGCTTAAATTTATATTTATCATCTTATTCTTGTCATAGAAAATGAAGTAAATTCTTTCATATACTAGTGAAACATGAGAAGGCTATATTCAAGAGTCGGCAAGGCTGCATAGCCTAAGGTACGTGTTATCAGTTTGCTTTTGCTCCTGATAATTCTAACTCATGATATTGTTGTTTTCAGGATCTTGCCATTGAGGCTACAACAACAGTTGGTGTGGACCTTGGTCAAGGTTTACGTGAGGTTGATATTAAAAAGTACATAAAAATTGAGAAGATTCCTGGAGGGCAGCTGGAGGATTCCAAGGTCCTCAAGGGAGTAATGATTAACAAAGATGTTGTTGCCCCTGGAAAAATGAGGAGGAGGATATTGTTCCCACGAATTATTCTACTTGATTGCCCCCTTGAGTATAAGAAAGGAGAAAATCAGACTAATGCTGAGTTGGTAAAAGAAGAAGACTGGTAAGAACTTGATTGGTATTTTAGCATGCCTGCCATCAGCAAACATGTTGCACATGCCTGACTATGATAATTGAGAAGTGCCTATTACAAGAATGCTTTTGTCAGTTCAAGCCTACTCATCTGTGAGATAAGCAAAAAGTATTTGGATGTCATGTTTTCTTTAGTAGATTATTCTGGATGGCATGTAATTCTGTTAATGGTGGTTTTTGAGGCAAGTAACGGCTTTTTAATAGCACATTTAGTAAGGTGCTGTGCATACATACAAGTGGCCAGGCAGCTTAGGCATGATAAAATTTGATTTAATTTTGGATATCAAGTATAACATTTTTATTAGTGAAATTAAAGTTTCATAAGCTCTTATGTATCGATTGTCTCATTCATCAAAATTTAGCATTCTACTTGACATAAGCTTACCGAAGAGTGCATAACATATTTGCCTCCATTGCCAGGGAAATTCTGCTGAAGCTGGAAGAGGAATACATACAGAACATGTGCATGCAGATATTGAAGTTCAAACCTGACTTGGTCATTACAGAAAAAGGGCTCAGTGACCTTGCATGCCATTATCTCAGCAAGGCTGGAGTCAGTGCTATCCGGAGATTGAGAAAGACCGACAATAACAGGATCGCAAAGGCTTGTGGAGCTGTTGTTGTCAATAGGCCAGAGGAATTGCAAGAATCTGATGTTGGAACTGGAGCTGGGCTTTTTGAGGTAAAGAAGTTTGGTGATGAGTTCTTTGCATTTATTGTGGATTGCAAAGATCCAAAAGCCTGTAGTGTCCTTTTGAGAGGTGCCAGTAAGGATCTTTTGAATGAGGTTGAAAGGAACTTGCAGGTATCACCTTCATGCTAATAGATGTTCATTTAATTATGTATGTAATGTGCCATAACTAAGTCTGCATCCACAGGATGCTATGTCAGTAGCACGGAACATCTTGAAAAACCCAAAACTTCTTCCTGGTGGTGGTGCAACAGAATTAACAGTATCTGCAGCTTTAAAGCAGAAGAGTTCATCGATCGAAGGGATAGAAAAGGTGATAGTTAGATCTCCATTTACCACTCCATTTCATTCTTATGCAACAAGTAAATTATACACCAAACACTGATGCGTTTTTTTTTTTCTTGGGTGGTGGTCATATTAGTGGCCTTATGAAGCTGCTGCTGTAGCTTTTGAGGCTATCCCACGAACCTTAGCACAGAATTGTGGAGTGAATGTCATTCGGACAATGACTGCCCTCCAAGGAAAGGTAAACTCTGGCTCTCTCTCTCTTAACTTCTTTTGTGATCTTATTTAGAGTTACTTTGTCTGGTAAGTTCTGGTCCTCATTTTGATTTGCTTTGGTCGCGATTTGACAGCTTTGCCTATCTATGCACATGTCTCTATTAAGGAACCACGACCTTGATTTTCTTGACAATGCTTGTTGTTTTCGATGATCATGGATCAACTGGACTACGGGATCACCTCATTTGCTTACTTTGTGCTGCAGCACGCTGATGTTGGAAATGAATGGACTGGCATTGATGGAAATACTGGTGATATCGTCGATATGAAGGAGCGGAAGGTACGGTGCTGATGACTCCCTCCGTTCCCTTGATCTCTCTCTTTCTGCCTCTCTCCTTGCTCACTCCCCGACTCTGTAATTTTCCTTGTGTTCTTCAGATATGGGACTCGTACAATGTTAAGGCCCAAACTTTCAAGACAGCCATGGAGGCTGCTTGCATGCTTTTGAGGATTGATGACATAGTGAGCGGGATCAAGAAGAAGCAAGCTCCAGGGGCTGGCCCAACTCCATCAAAGCCCAAGGTAGAGGAGGAAGGAGATGCAGACAATGAGCAGATACTTCCAGAATAGAGGTTTGTTTGGGAGGAGGGCGCTTATTTTTGTTGCCGCTGCTGTTTGTCGTCTACGAGAACCGTTGAAACGGGTCTGGGGGAACATGTTTTGTTGATGCGGCTACAGTTGCCATGAATCATCTCGAGTCTTTAGGATGTTGACGTTCGTTCGGTATTTTGACTGACTTTTTGGTTTGGTGGAGATACTCGGTTCATGTCACGTTGGCTATTATAGGACTTTCGAACTAATAAAACATGAGCATGTAATGGGTTTGTAGGGCTAACCCACACTCTGCCCTGTGAGTGGTGTGGATCGACGCACCTTGTGAGATCTTCAAGTAATCAAATGATGGAAGCCATAAGTTTTATGTGAAAAGAATTTGTAGCACGACAAATTAGTTTCATTATATTTTGTCCCTTCTGACAGCCAAAAGCCATGTAGGTGAGAACTAATATCTCCTCAATCATCATCATCAAAAAGACAACTTAAAGTTAGTAAGCGAGACATAATCTTAATTAATTGATGTTGATCACAAGCATTTAGTCAAAGTTAGAAAATAATTGAAAGCTTCTGCTTTCCTATCTGAATTATTTCCGAAAGCGTACCGGCAAAAATGTCAAATGGGGGCGCCTACAACAAAAATTTCTACACCCAAGAAATCGGAACCGCGTGTGATGCATAGGCACAGCGAGTTCGTACCACCCACGTATCACAAGACAGCAAGATGAAGCGCTTGCGTGGACTACGCTACGTACACCACACGTGGATCGAGTCAAGCGACGAGGGCTCGTGAACGCTGCTCCGACTCGAGCACCGTATTCACACGCGCCGACCCCTTCATCGGTGGCGGCAAATATGAAGCGCCGTTTCGGCGCGTTGACCGTAGCGATGGACGGACGCTCGGCGTCTTCTTCTTCCTCCCCGTCGAGATGTGACTGCCGTCTCTTCCTCCACCACATCCATGTCGTCCCCTGACTCATCTCGCCTCATGGAGAACTCCACCGCTTGCTCTTCCGCCAAAAAAAAAGCATGAAATAGATGAGGAGGAAATGTGAAGAGAGTAATAAGGTATTTCACGTGTTTCAAAGCCGAGACGTGCTGGATCGATGTTGATTGAGCTTCATTTGAATGATGACCACATTGTGGCATGGTTCCATTTGAATTCCTCTCTGTACACGCATGAGCAACATTGTTTATCACTGAGCAAATAAGTTTGTCCACCCCAAGTAGTCAAACTTAAGACTCTTTCGATGCTGAAGATTAGTGGCATCCAAGAAACTTTACATTATTTTTTAGGTTTTGGAGTTCCAAAATCTTTGTTGGAATGAATAAAAAAACTGGAATATGAGAGGAGAAAACCAGAAGAAACTTTCTCTCTTTACAAGTCATTAGTTTACTAATGTAATTAACTAAGAGACTAAAACAAGGGTACACACCACCGTCCTTGCAAAAATATGTTCTGATAAGATAGAGAAATGACCAATCTATCGATCATCTTATCGCTAAGACGGTTGAGAGAGAGAGAGAGAGAGAGAGAGAGACTTAACTCTGCGTATATACTCCCACCATGTTCTTCCAATAAAATGTTTTCCTTTTAAGACTCCGTTATTCTTCACATGCAGGCTTTGAGTGCTCGGTCAGAACAATTTGTATGGTGATAGGCAATGCCAGAAAACCTAAATCATTCCCCATGACGGTATGATGAACCCATGACGGTGTCGTTCTATAGATAAGTCATAGAAGACAACCTCCAATGGGAGGAGACTTGGTGATCATCAAGTATATTATTGAACATATCACCCTCAAATGGGTTGGCTTCATCCAAAACCACTCTAAGAATCACGAGGCTCACTGGAATTCTCTATTGCACATCGTATTTTTCCCTCAATAATGATTGTTGTCTTTGTCATTCAGCAGTGTTGAAATGACAGTAACGTATTGGGAGAAAGACGACTCCATACAAACATGTATGCATGTATGGAACTGTCAGCTTTGGTTCTCTTTGGTTGGAGAGTGCATGTGTTGGAAGGAGAGAAGATATGACGCCTTCAGCCATACAACACCTACGCAACAGTCGTAGGAAAGGGCCGCACCGGGAGCTAGCGCTCATCTCCATCACGAGGAGGGCGACGTGGTGGGTTTTGTTGGTGATGAGAGTCAATGGCTTGTTTGGAATTCGGAAGCCCAGTATGCGCACATGGGTTCCATGTTCAAAACCATTGTCCGCCGCTGCTGCTCTCACGTCACACCTCCCTCTCCACCGCTGACTCGGCCGATGACGCCGCTACAGAGTCGAGTCCCAATTGGCTTCCTATCACCAACGAAATTGCGGCTCCTCCGCCGTAGTGGACGAGAAGGAGATCCAGCGGCGGTGGTGCAGTGATGATGGACGAGGAAAGGGTCTGCCGTCGCATCGTTCTGCCACATTAAGACTAGAGATTGTCAGTCATTGAATGCGATCGGAGAGGATGAGACACTGAGCCGATGCAAGCAGCAAAATGGAGGGCTTGACCGTGGCGACCAGGAATGGTCAGCAGACGGCGACAAACTTAACGTACATCGTGGGGTGGAAGTGCGGTCGGTGGTCGGCGCCGCTTAATCCGGAGTTCGGGTCGAAACAGCGGTCGTCGGTCGTCGCCACTTAGTTCCCTCCACGTGTACCTTTCAAGCTGGGACCCGCGGCGAAAGCACTGGCTCCACCGGCTTCTCTACATGTTTTTGGATATTTACATATTTATTTCGATCAAATCGACGACGATGACGTGATAAAAAATAAATTAAATATTTCAGAATACGAAAAAGAAAAAGTAAATTAATGCATTTCTAAACGGGGGATGGCACGAATCCGAACGCCGTTCCATCGCTACTGTTCGTGAATCTCAAAGCAGCAGCGTGGGGGCCCGGTTGACTCCGCCAAGTATTGTGGGCGGTCGGAATGCTGCTACGGTTGAGAGGAGCTTCCGGCTTAAATCTGAAGGTGAAAGCGAAGGCGGCAACCGAAGGGAAACGGAGCGTGACGTTCGGCCCCTGTGGCCCTCCTTTGCCCTTTTATATAGAGGATGCTCACCTCGCCATGGCGGAGCACAACATCCTCTTTGACTCCTCCCTCGCTTGGCCTCTTTCGTCTGCTCCTTCGGTGCTTGCTGCGGCTGCTTCTCACTTCTCTTCTTCCTTGTTCGGGTAGTGGTTTTCGTATAACTAGAGAGAGATGGCGAGTAGTGGTGGAACCGAGAAGCTTGAGAGGAAGACGGTGGAGAAGAACAGAAGAATCCACATGAAGAACCTCTGCTCCAAGCTCAGTTCCCTCATCCCCGTGTCCAAGGTACACATAGCTGCTTGATGCTAATCCGAGTCTACTTTTCTTCCATGAATACTGTTTGGGGGACAAGGTATAGAACATGCAGAATCGAGTTGTATCAAACCCAATCTTCAAAAGGGATTACCTAGTCAAGAGACCATGAAATCTTGACTGCAATTTCTTATTGCTTTTTCTGATGCTTGGGATTTTTAGAACACTTGCTGAGAATCTCCTTGCAGCGGTCAAGTTCCAAGAAGTGAGTACTAATTTGGAGATTGATTACCAAGATTTAGTTCTTAGTCTCCATCAGCATCTCTGGAGTCAGTTCCATATTTTTTAAGGTTGCCTTCACCTGTGTAGTCACTGGCTACAAATCTAAGATATGACGACTTGAGCAAGATGTGATATAGCGAAGATTATGCTGCTTAAGGCAACCCAAATCTTTTGTTGGTCTGCACCCCTTCAAGAGAGTAAAAGGCTACCCCAAGATGTCATGATTCACGCAGATAGAGTCTTGTTTGGCCCTAGGAAAACTAGTGCAAGAGCACTGAGGACATAGAGTCTTCTCCTTGTTTCATTCCTGCAGCCAACATGGATTCTCTCAGAACCATGCCCGGCAACTGGAAGTAGGAGAACCTCACTTAATTTGTAGAGAGTAACCACATGGGAGCATTTTACTTGTTCCCAAGTTTCTGCCTCCTTTATACGTAATTCTTAGAGATCGTTCTTGGCCTTCGATCTACAACCAAAGATTCTTGGATCATACGGCCTGCTGATTAATCCACTTCTTTTGCGTTCTACTGATGGAACAGAATACAGTGACACAGAAAGATCAGCTGGACCAAGCTTTCGACTACATCAAGGACCTGAAAGAGAGAGTGGACAGGCTGAGGGAGCTCAAGGAAATGAGAAGTCGTGTGATGATAGGCTTCCGACCGGCCCAGGTTGAAGTAAGAAACTTGGATCCTAACTTGGAGGTGATTCTTGTTTGTGGGTCGAGGACAAGATTCATGTTTCACGAGGTCATCAGCGTCCTTGAGGAAGAAGGTGTGGAGGTCATCAATGCCAGTTTCAGCACTGTGGGTGACAGGATCTTCCACTCCATTCATTGTCAGGTAATTATGTTGATTCTTTGGATCTGAATCAACGAACCATCGATCAATTGTTAGCTGAAATTATTCAGTCATATGAATGGTAATCTCCTCGAATAAGAGTCTGCAAATTATCTGATACATGTTTACTGTGTGTGCAGGCCATTAGTACAAGAATTGGTTTAGATCCATCGAGGATAGACCAGAGATTGAAACAATTAGTTCGTTGATGATGCTGCATTCAGGCTTATCCCATAAGAAATTTGTTCCATGAAATAACTTGATTGTGTTTCAGTGAAATCTTTACAAAGCGTAGCAAAAGATCGAGAGATCAGCTGTTGATCCGTGTTTCCCTTCTCCATGCATGAACACAGATGTTTAGAGTGATGTTAAAACATCCATTTCTCTCGTGATTCGATCATGCAAATGCAATATGTCATGACACAAACCACCGTGCATGTTTTTACTGTCAGAAATCTACTGCTAGAATGTTACATGCAACTTTCACTGTGTCGTCATTTCTCCCGCGAAGCTGACCTCACATCTGCGAGGTCAGGTTTCGTCATCCTTGTGCGAGAAGCTGACGACATCGAGACTTCTTTCTTTCAAGCCTTGCTATGTTCGAACTGTTTGTGTTTCTTGGAGTCAACATGCACTGGTCAAAGTTGGATATGATTACAGCTGAATGTAATCTGGCATCCGGATATGGCTATTAATATGGTCGATCGATTTCTCCCATCTTCTGTAGGCGCACCGATGCAGACGTAGTAAATGTGTGTGACAGTTGTTGCATGCAGATATAGACTAATTGAGAGATCATAAGCAACACGGCAAACATGCTTCTCTTTTGTGTCTGAGCTCGTGCTTCACGGGACGAGTGGCGCCACCTTTGGCACGTGCGCACCGGAAACTTGTCGATCTCCTCCGTACATGGATTCTTGTGAACGCCATTGACGGTGTGGAGGCCTCTCCAGACGGCACTGTTGCACTTGAACCCTGACGCGAACGCGATCTGCCACACCCGGTCGCGTCTGCTCATCCGGCCTTTGGCCTCGCAGTAGGATAGCTCGTAACGGAGGGAGCTGCTGGAGGTGTTGCCGAACCTGTGCACCGTCATCCTCGACGGCTCCATGGGGCGTGGAGTAAGTTCGAGGCTCTTCTCGAGCTCGTCCAGCACTGCGTGGCCGCCGGCGTGGATGCAGAAGTGCTCGACCGCCAGCTTGAAGTCGGGGACGTAGCTCCTGATCTTGAGCTTGAGGACGTTCCTCAGGATCATGGCGGCCAGGAAGAGGAGCTGCTCCGGGATGGGGAGGACCAGCGGCCCCAGCGTGGAGATGTTGACCTTCAGGGCGTTGCCGGCGACGCCATGAGTTCCTTGGACAGGGTGATGCCGACCTTGCCCTTCGCGTCCTCCTCCTGCGTGACGCAGGAGTAGCTGCAGTCGCCGCCGCCTTGGTGGGTGCGCATGGTGTGCACCGTCGGTCAGAGCGGCGGTTGGAGACGAGGATGGAGGCGCCGCCCATGCGAATATTTATTTTACTTTAAAATAATAAAATCTAAATATAAGGGTCCGCCATCACGCCGATGTTCCTGAACAGCTCGTCGGCGGCGCTGAAAAATGACAGTTTCCGCCGCCTCTCTCGCGGTGGCGTGGCTCGTGTTGATCGGGCTGCACAGTACGGATATGGGGAAGTACGAGGAGTCCCCGATCCCGCAGCATCTTCCGCTGGAAATCCACGGTCTCGTCGGTGAACGTCCTGGCGCTCCTGAATTGATCCATGATCGTGCTGCGAGTGGCCATGCGAACCTGGCTCGGCTTGTAGCAGGAGAAGTCCACCAAATAGACCTAGCGGGGGCGGCTCATGGCGACGAGGTGGGTGGAACCGGTGACAACCCATGGCTGGGTTGGAAGCTCACGGAGGTCGGCTAGCGTCAGCGTCGGCAGGCGAGGAAAGAGTAGGAGAAGCAGTGGACCAAGGCAGAGATAAAGAGCATTAGAGATGGCACGACGGTAGAGGAGCTTCACGTAGTTCGGCTTGACTACTAGCTTTACCAGGTTAGAGAACCTGCGGTCAACAGAAGGCGCAACCTTCTCAGCCACGGCTGCTAACACATAAAGACTTCAAACTAGAAACCAGTGGCAGAAAACTTCCGGACAAATGTATAGAAAGAGAGATGGGACCGAGCACTGTTTAGAGGATACGTATTTGTAGAGGAGGAAGAAATGAGTCGGGGAATAGTATCAAACACATTAGATTCATCGATCTGTTCTATATCTGTTGCATGCATTTGCTGCATACGAGAGATTGCTAGCCAACCATGCTCTCTTAAACAATGATTTCCCGGCTCCATGTCGTAGCTTTAGCATTAAATGTGGCTCACAATCTTTATTTCTTAGTGCTGAGAAGAGTGGTGATCATCTTTAGTATGTTCTATGTCATCTTCTGTGTCTTCCGGTGCACAGGAAAGCCCAGTTAATGTTTCTAACTCTCTGCTAACGCACAGTCTTCAAGCAGGATACTTTTTATCTCGTCATAACCGGCATAAGCTGTGAAAGGTGATGTTTCTTAGCATTTCCAGTAAACAATAGATTTCAGACAAGTTCGTACTTCGCGATTTACGGGTGTTAGAGAGATCGTGATGGAATGGACTGAGCTGACGAGTGTTCTTCCAGGAAAGCATGCCTCATTGAGCATTAGAAATAGCAAGAGCACATGATGCTGTAAGATCACTACCAACTACATATCACTGTGAACCCTTCGAAGGATGACAAACCCTAGCAGAAAACACAGGAGGAGTAAATGACTTCTCCATCTTCATTCAGGCGATGCAAAATCACATGATACATGTTCTCCATTTGGGGTGGGGGTGCAATATCGAGTGGGTGGCGAAGATGCATGACCTATATAGCACTGCAGCAGCAGCAGTCATGGCCACGGCTGAGGCTCATCAAACGTATTACCTCGTGTTGGGTCCAGCCCGGCTTGGACAAATTTGGGCCATCAGCCCAAATCAAATAAATCAAGAGAGAAAGGACAAAATTGAGTGAGCGTGCAGCGGCGGCGTGCAGAGAAATAGAGAGAGAAAGATTAGGTTTCTGAGTTTTCTGCTTGACGATCGGTGGTCAAACGTTGTTAGTTTCGGCCCAAATTTTATGTGGAGAATCCTTGCAGCAAACTCTACAATCCTAACAGTGTTGATTTACAGTTTACCCTCTCTAAGGTACTTTCCTACGATATCCACTTCGTGAGATCTAGAATTTTCTTTTGAGGAGATCCATCCTATGTGATGAAGATATATGCTATTCTTGAGCCAAGATCTATGATCTTGATGTTATTCTGATCCTCTAGTTATTCTAGAGAAGACCTACTGTAAACCTGTTATCATTATTATTGATAGTGGAAGTTTGAGGTGGATTGCGGTCCCATGGTTTTTCCCACATTGGGTTTTCCACGTTAAAAAGATTTGGTCTCACTGTGTGATTGATTTATTGCTCTATTGTTTATGCTGTGCTGATTGATATTAGTATTTTGATATCAAGTTGATATTTTGATGAGGAACCTATTTTGATACACAAAGAGGGAAAATAATTATTCCGCATTAACATGTTTCTTCCCAACAAGTGGTATCAGAGCACCAGGTTGTTTGGTGCTAGTTTTCTTGTGTGATTGAAATGGAGTCAGATGGTATGATTAAATTGAACTCATCAAATTATTCCACTTGGAGGCGTCTGATGGAAGATTTGCTCTATTGCAAAGATTTATATAATCCTATCAAGGTTAAAGATAAACCTTCTACTATGGACGATGAAGAATGGGAAGTTCAACATAGAAAAGCTATTGCCTATATTAGAAGATGGATGAATATAAACTTGCATGAGCATATTTCAGATGAAATCAGAGCTGATGTTGTTTGGCAAAGGTTAGAAAATCTCTTTGCGAAAAAGACAGTGGGAAATAGAATTTCTCTCCTCAGAAGGCTTGTAAATTTGAAGTATAAAGATGGTGGTGGTAACATTGTTGAGCACATAAGCCTATTTCAGAGTCTTGCAAACAAGTTGGTTGCTATGAAAATGAATATAGATGATGAGATGCAGGGATTATTACTTCTTAGCTCTTTACCAGAAAGTTGGGAAACATATGTGGTGACTATTTGTAACTCCACGCCAGAGGGGACTCTAACCATAGATATGGTTAAAGATAGTTTGCTAAATGAAGATGCAAGAAGGAAAGAACAGGGTGAATCTTCTTCTGGTGTATTTGTTACTGAAAAACAAGAAAGACGTGGAAGAAGTCATAGCAGAAATCCATATGGTTATAGAGGAAGATCCAAGTCTAGAAGAGATATCAAATGTTTTCACTATAATAGGCCAGGTCACATGAAGAAAGAGTGTAGGTTTTGGAAGCGAGAACAGAATGAAATGAAGAAAAATGAAAAAGAGACCAATACAGTTGCTGCTGAAGGTAATATCACTATTGTTTGTGATGAAGGTTGTGTCAGTCTTGTAGCTCAGGACAGTAACTGGGTAATTGACTCTGGTGCTTCATTTCATGTTACTTCTCATGGTGATTTCTTTAGATCTTACACTATTGGTGATTTTGGTAATGTTAGAATGGGAAACAATGGTACATATAAGATTATGGGTATTGGAGATATTGGTAATAGGCCAGGTCACATGAAGAAAGAGTGTAGGTTTTGGAAGCGAGAACAGAATGAAATGAAGAAAAATGAAAAAGAGACCAATACAGTTGCTGCTGAAGGTAATATCACTATTGTTTGTGATGAAGGTTGTGTCAGTCTTGTAGCTCAGGACAGTAACTGGGTAATTGACTCTGGTGCTTCATTTCATGTTACTTCTCATGGTGATTTCTTTAAATCTTACACTGTTGGTGATTTTGGTAATGTTAGAATGGGAAACAATGGTACATCTAAGATTGTGGGTATTGGAGATATTTGCTTGGAGATCAGTATTGGGAGCAAATTAATACTTAAAGATGTAAGGCATGTTCCAAATATTCGTCTTAACTTGATATCTACAGGTAGACTTGATGATGAGGGCTTTACACATTATTTTGGTGAAAGTAAATGGAAACTCACTAAAGGTTCTCTAATTGTGGCAAAAGGAAAGAAGATTAACTCTTTTTATATCATGGAAGCTAAGCTACACAAAGGAGAGATTAATGCAATTCGAAAAGGTGAAAGTATAGATCTTTGGCATAAGAGGCTGGGACATATCAGCGAGAAGGGACTTCAAACTCTTGCTAGAAAGTAGTTTTTACCAGAGTTGCAAGGTACATCTCTTAAATCTTGTGATCATTGCTTAGCTGGAAAAACACATAGAGTTGCATTTCAGACATATCCATCATCTAGAAGATCTGATGTTATTGATTTAGTTCATACTGATGTCTGTACTATGCAAACTAGAACTCTTGGAGGTGCTCTTTATTTTGTTACTTTTATTGATGACAATTCTAGAAAAGTTTGGGCTTTTGCTTTGAAATCTAAAGACCAGGTACTCGATGCTTTCAAGGAGTTTCATGTCAATGTTGAAAGAGAAACTGATAGAAAGCTAAAGTGTGTTCGATCAGATAATGGTGGCGAGTACAGGGGTCATTTTGAGAATTATTGCAGGTTCCATGGTATCAGGCTTGAGAAAACAGTTCCTAAAACTCCTCAGCAGAACGGTGTGACAGAAAGGATGAACAGAACCATTGAAGAAAGGATTAGGTGTATGCTTTCTCACGCCAAGTTACCGAAGTCATTTTGGGGGGAGGCTATGAGAACTACAGTTGACCTGATAAATCTTTCTCTATCAGTTCCTCTGCAAGGTGATGTTCCAGAGAGAGTATGGAGAGGAAAAGATATATCTTATAATCATTTGAGAGTCTTTGGGTGTAAAGCATTTGTTCATATTCCTAAAGATGAGAGGTCCAAGTTTGATAATAAGGCAAAAGCATGTATCTTCTTGGGATATGGTCATGAAGAGTTTGGGTACAGATTATGGGATCCAGTGAACAAGAAGATTATTAGAAGCAGAGATGTTGTGTTTCTTGAAGACCAATTGTTTGATGATGGTGATAATGTTGAGAAGCCAGAAACCTCTGTTTATATTCCTTGGAGTTTGGGTCCAGTTCCTTCACCTGTAGTTCATGATGATCATGGGGGAGATGAACAAGAAGATTGTGGTGAGAATACTAGTGATGACACACCTACAGTTGATGATTCTGAACCAACTGAACAGCTACCTCCACCACCAGTTGAGATTTCATTGAGAAGATCCACTAGAGAGCGACAATCCTCTACCAGATATCCTCCATATGAGTATGTTATGCTTACTGACGGGGGAGAGCCAAAAACTTACCAAGAAGCTATTCTACATGAGAATAAGAGTGAATGGGTTAAAGCCATGCAAGAAGAGATGAGATCCTTGCTTGAGAACCACACCTATGACTTGGTAAAGCTGCCGAAAGAGAAGAAAGCTCTCAAGAATAAGTGGGTTTATAAATTGAAGACTGAAAATAATAGCTCACAACAAAGATACAAGGCACGACTAGTTGTGAAAGGATTCAGTCAGAAGAAAGGTATTGACTTTGAAGAAATATTTTCTCCGGTTGTAAAAATGTCCTCTATCCGAGTTGTTCTTGGTTTGACTGCCCGCTTAAATTTAGAAGTTGAGCAACTTGATGTAAAAACAACATTTCTTCATGGTGACTTAGAAGAAGAAATTTACATGGAGCAACCAGAAGGTTTCAAAGTCAAGGGAAAAGAAAATCTGGTATGTAAGCTTAGGAAAAGCTTATATGGACTCAAACAGGCACCTAGACAGTGGCACAAGAAGTTTGATTCCTTTATGATGAGCCAAGGGTATGATAGAACCACATCTGATCATTGTGTGTTTATGAAGAAATTTTCAGATGATGATTTTATTATTTTACTGCTATATGTTGATGATATGCTGATTGTTGGCCATGATGTTGGAAAAATTGGAAAGCTTAAAAGAGAGCTAAGTAA
The DNA here is from genome assembly GCF_036884655.1 of Musa acuminata AAA Group. Taxonomy (NCBI): domain Eukaryota; kingdom Viridiplantae; phylum Streptophyta; class Magnoliopsida; order Zingiberales; family Musaceae; genus Musa; species Musa acuminata. Next base: position 6,479,258 of record NC_088331.1, on the reverse strand, counting down.
GTCTTTTGCCATGAAAGACTTAGGATCGGTGAAACAAATACTTAGCATGAAGATTCTTCGTGATAGGAAGAAAATGAAGATTTGGCTATCTCAAGATACTTACATTGAAAAGGTTCTTGAAAGATTCAATATGAGTAAAGCCAAAGCAGTTTGTTCTCCACTTGCAGGTCATTTCAAACTGAGTTCGAAACAATATCCTACAAGTGAGAAAGAAAAAGAAGAAATGTCCAAAGTGCCTTACTCATCTGCAGTAGGTAGTTTGATGTATGCTATGGTTTGTACTAGGCCAGATATAGCTCATGCAGTTGGAGTTGTCAGCCGATTTCTCTCTAATCCTGGAAAGGAACATTGGGCAGCAGTGAAATGGATATTAAGATATCTAAGAGGTACTTCCAGGTTGTGTTTATGTTTTGGCAGTGATGAACCTGTGTTAGAAGGCTACACAGATGCAGACATGGCAGGTGATACTGATTCCAGGAAGTCCACTTCAGGATTCTTGATGACATTTGTAGGAGGAGCAGTCTCTTGGCAGTCTAAGTTACAGAAGTGTGTTGCTCTATCAACCACAGAAGCAGAATACATAGCAGTTACTGAAGCCTGTAAGGAAACTTTATGGATGAAAAAGTTTCTATAGGAATTGGGCTTGAAACATGAAGTATATACTGTTTACTGTGACAGTCAGAGCGCCATTCACCTCTCCAAGAATTCAACATACCATTCTAGATCCAAGCATATTGATGTGAGATATCACTGGATTCGTGATGTGCTTGAGATGAAAGAATTACAGTTGGAAAAGGTGCATACCAATGATAATGGTTCAGATATGTTGACAAAGTCTTTGCCTAAGGAGAAGCTTGAAGCATGTAGGCGAAGAGCGGGCTTGGTACAGCCCACCATATGAGCTGGAGGGGGAGAATTGTTGGGTCCAGCCCATATGTGGGCTTGGACAAATTTGGGCCATCAGCCCAAATCAAAGAAATCAAGAGAGAAATGGCAAAATTGAGTGAGCGTGCAGCGTGCACAGTGAGCGTGCAGCGGCGGCGTGCAGAGAAATAGAGAGAGAAAGATTAGGTTTCTGAGTTTTCTGCTTGACGATCGGTGGCTAAACGTTGTTAGTTTCGGTCCAAATTTTATGTGGAGAATCCTTGCAGCAAACTCTACAATCCTAACGGTGTTGATCTACAGTTTACCCTCTCTAAGGTACTTTCGTACGATATCCACTCCGTGAGATCTAGAATTCTTTTTGAGGAGATCCATCCTATGTGATGAAGATATGCTATTCTTGAGCCAAGATCTATGATCTTGATGTTATTCTGATCCTCTAGTTATTCTAGAGAAGACCTACTGTAAACCTGTTATCATTATTATTGATAGTGGAAGTTTGAGGTGGACTGCGGTCCCGTGGTTTTTCCCACATTGGATTTTCCACGTTAAAAAGATTTGGTCTCACTGTGTGATTGATTTATTGCTCTATTGTTTATATTATGCTGATTGATATTAGCATTTTGATATCAAGTTGATATTTTGATGAGAAACCTATTTTGATACACAAAGAGGGAAGAATTATTCCGCATTAACAGGTTTCTTCCCAACACCGGTGGTTGAAACGATGAGAAGGCCCTCACTAGGTTTCTTGGCTCCGTCCATCCTTCGCCTTGGACGTGTGAGACGACACCAACAACATCAACAAGCACTGTGCATTCTCGTGTGAGAAACCCTCTTTGACATTGAGAAGTTTTCTCCCTTGTTAGACATACTTTCGATATAGATTTTATAGGAATTGCACGAAGCATGATCAAGATGAGAAACCCTCTTTGACTTTGAGAAATCTTCTCCCTCGATCGCATCGTTCGACGAGTTCAGATAGAAGCTTTTTGTACTTTGACTCCTCGATCACACCCCCTCGTGGGTAGACATCTTCCTCAATCCCTAATGCATCATCAATCAAAATATAGATCAAGTTTATCTTTGTTTGTATTAGTCAAATTAACTTTATGATTCTTGTATTCAACTTAGACGATGATTTAGATGAAGATTAGTAGTGAGATAAATAGATTTAAAGCATCTTCATAATTTTTTTTTCTCTTTTAGGATATTTTTATTTGGGATTTGTATTCCAAAGGTCAGCCATATCTATAAGGTTAGCCAATTGAGGCTGACGCTTGGACGTGAGCTTGGGTAATTGAATAAGGGTGGGGATTCAAAGCCCGAAACACACCCATCTCGAATAATTTATTGTAATTTTATAAATCTACTCATCCAGTAAATGTTCTCATTGGATTGAAGAGAAAATACAGCTTAGGAAGTTAGAAATGTCAAGGCATATATGTTTTATATATGTTGATGGAAGAAGTCATTGAAATTTTGGTTAATCTGATATGATCTGGATAGGATTATTCGAGGTGGAAACACTAACTCTTAAAGTGTTACCTGTACGAAGATCAAAGTCGAAAGATGTTTTTCGACCTGATTTCTTTGACGCCCAAGTTAGTTAACTGAGATATATAAGTGTGGGTACGAGTGATAAAAAAAGATAACATCTTTTTATTTTATTGAAGATGAACTTTTATATATGATTGTAAAGAGATAGAATATTCTATGAAATATTTAGCGGGGAGATAACCTTTAATCGCCTCCAATAGTTTCTCCTTGTTTTATTCTCTTGTCCATCCGATGACAAGAGGGGCAATTCATAATCATTTATTTTGAACTCTTGCTCATGTTGATAGATAAGTGAAGGGTGACATCCATTCTCTCATTTCACCTGGACACCATAGTCACGTTTCAAATGAGAATTAAATAGTATATATACATATATGTATATATATACATATATATATATAATATATATACATACATATATACATATATATATATAATATATATACATACATATATACATATATATATATATATATATATATATATATATATATATATAAATATATATGCATATATATATATATATATATATTAAATTTTATCAAATTTTGTGATGCTGAAGGATGATAATATATATTTTTTGAGGCCCTTCGGCTTCGAGTATTAGTTAGTTTGATTTATAAGGATTTTATCATATCATCTTAAAATCTTAAAATCTTCGAAACAAATTTCACTTCGTGACTTTGCAAACCAAAAAAAAATAAAAATTCCCATTGCTAGGTGCCATCAAAATTTGACCCATTGATTGAATTGAATCTTGGAATCCCGATCGAGGCCAACAGAAGAAAAACCAACGACTTATTGTCTTCTTTCACTCGTTTTCTATATAAAATATAAAAAAAATATTGGATAAATTTCTTAAAAAAGTCTCTTGTTTTAAGAAATTCTTAAAGAATATCCTCATTTTTACAAATTATCATAAATAGCTTTTTCTTTTCTAAGATATAATTTTATTCTATCTTTATCACACCAACCACTGTATCCTCTACCCAATTGCATTCATTTTCATCTTTCGCTTTACTACTTTTATCTCCATAGCTTGTTACTGATGATTCCTATAAATTCTTCTTTACTCTTTTTGATCATCATCATGTACATGAGGATCGAGAAAAGAAGTCCCGATGTCCTCTTCACGAATGACACTACTGTATCAAGATGAGATTGGTCATGTCGTCGGAGAGCGAAGGGAAGACGAGAATGGTAGTACTAAGTTAATGGGCCGAGAGTCATGAGCAAAAATTAAAAAAAAATGAGGAGGCTATGTAAAGATTTATAAAAAAAATAAATGTCTTTTTCAAGAATTTACCCAAAAGTAATTATATTGTATCATCGAGCCGCGTTCCGAAGGTTAACACACGCGTTCGTCACCGAGTCAAACAAACGCGTGAGAAGAAATAAATAAAAAATAATAATAATAATAACAAGAAAGAAAAATTCGAGTAAAATCCCGAAGCCGCGTCGCCGACTACTTTTCTTCGGCCCCACGATCTTTGCTTTCGGTCTTCCTGGGTCCCACCCGCTCTCACCAATCCCAACACGGAAAGGCAGTCGGGTCAGAAGTAGACGGGTCCCGTCCGTGTTCGCTCGACTCACGCCACGTGCCCGTCAAAACGAGACGTCGCTCCTCCACTTAATTACCAGTCAAAATTGCATTACGTGTTACTAATTTAAATGTTTATTTTTGTAACGAGAGTTAAATATTGATAACAATATCAATATTGGTTAACCACAAAATTTGCCAAAAGGGTATTAACCATATCTCAATTATTATTTACGAATATATGTGTAATGTTAAAGAAATCTTATATTACTAATATTGCACCCCCAAAAACAGTACTATTTGACCGATCATTTTCAACAGTCAAATCTCATCAGCTACCACCTCTTCATCCCAGGCTTACAAGAGAGGCTCTCTTCTCTGGGTTTGCCTTCTACCTTCATCACACTACACAGAGGGTCTTTCTTCCTTGCTTCCCCACCCCACTTCTTGCCTGCTTCTACACTCTCCTGATCGCCTTAAAGCCAGTGGTGAAGCTATCATGGATTGCTTGCCAGCCGAGCAGATATCTGAGTTCCAAGAGGCCTTCTGCCTCTTTGATAAAGATGGAGATGGTTTGTTCTTCTTCTTCTCCTCCTCCTCTCCACATTTCCAGATGGTTCTTATATATATATTTGTTTGGTTGTGTTTCCTTGCCTCTCGGCTATTCCTGTTTGATCTTTTGTCCTCTTTCTTAGGAAAGTTCATGTTATCATGGATTGCTTCAATTAGCTTCATTGCGACTTCTCTTTTGGTTCTTATAGTCGTATAGTTTTATGGTTCTATGTCAACATAAAATGATGAGTTTTCAACTGAGAAGTAAATTTCTTAGGAAGTAAAATTACCTCTTCTCGCTAACATGCTGGTAATGATAGGCTGCATCACACTGCAAGAACTTGCCACTGTCATCCGATCGCTGGGTCAGGACCCGAGTGAAGACGAGCTGAAATGCATGATCAAGGAGGTTGACATCAATGGCAATGGCACCATAGAATTCGCGGAGTTCCTGAATTTAATGGCCAGAAAAATGAAGGTATAATACAAGCAAGCATCCAATCTTACAAGTATACGTAACCTAATTTTATGACCTTTATCAATTCAGGAACAACATTTGATTTTGGTGGTGCAGGAGACGGATACCGAGGAGGAACTAAGCGAAGCCTTCAAAGTGTTTGACAAAGACCAAAATGGATTCATATCAGCCGGCGAGGTAAGTGTTGGACATTGACAAAGACTTGTTGTGCTTGGTTTTTGAACAGCATGAAGGTTTCACGTTATGGTCCTCTCTCCTTGTATTATTTCTACCTTAATCCACTACGAAGAACACAAACGAGTCTAACTCGGTTGTGAAATGGACCTTTAATTTGGTGGCATGCAGCTGAGGAATGTGATGATGAATCTTGGGGAGAAAATGACAGATGAAGAGGTTCTCCAAATGATCAAGGAAGCCGATACCGATGGCGATGGCCAGGTGAACTTTGAGGAGTTCTCGCGGATGATGACGGCGGCCTGAACTCGATGATCTCTCTACGGCATCAAGACCTCATGCAATGTTTTATTTTTTTTTTATTCCTGTGCAAAATCTTCTTTTGTTTATTTTGCTCTACGGTATTGCGAATCTTCTTATTATATGCTACCGCAATGTATCAAACATGTAAACTAATTCCCCTGCTCTGTCTCTATGTTAGAGATCTATAATTTTAATATACAACACTGAAAGATTAGTAGTACCTCCATGTATTTGTTTACAGTTTATGCTTTATAATTACAACAAGAGACTGATGAAGAAAGGCAAAATGCTTTGGTGTTCATGTGAAAGTTCATGCTTGGGTTTACATCCAGCAGGAGTCTCTCTTTGACATACTTGTGGCAACATATTTAGAATTGATCCATTGCATGAATGCTTTTGCTACAACTATAAACTAGTAAACAAAGTTCCCAATTTTATGGTGTGCCTGTCAAACCATAGTGTAATTTTGAGAAATGCTATGAAGAGTAGTTTCTACTAGTCATATGAGGTGGTACGTAAGTGACAAAAAATACATAGTTTGGAAAATGTATAAAGCTTAGGCTCATAAAATTGAAGCCTTTTGCATCATAAATCAGACATCAACCTTCTCAATTGTTTGATATAAAACTAATGCTGAATGAATATTTGGCTCACATCCATCCCATTAACCTTACTATGCATTTCCATTTAGTTGCCATTGTACAAGCACAAGAACACTAGCACATGGTACTTCCCACAATCATCTTACCAATGGATATATAGTACTGAGAAAGCTCAACTATCAAAAACATCCCTTTGTGTTTGGTAAGTTTTTTCTTCCTTTTTTGTCCATATCAATGAACACAACATCCTTTCATCCACATTATCTGCACAGATAGACTTTGAAAATAACTAGTGATAAGGGACGGTACTACTGTTCTGATACTATCCTTGGTAGAAATTTAAGGAGAAATGGTTAGCAAGAACACAAATTTTAACAGGAAATGCTGATGCAGTAGACAACAGTATGTAAACTGAAATTGCAAGATTACACAGAACAAGCTACTCAAGTAAGACCTATGTACTTAATCAGACATTCAAGTCTTATAACTACTCCTTGACTGCCTATTACAAAGAAAACAAAATCCATGATAAACTACTTTACAAAGAAACTACACGAGGAATGCACCCCAGAAACAAAGAGCACAATTTCTGATCTTTGAACCGACAATAGGTGTGGCCATATTTCAGCTTATGATGTCATCACCAACACGCTCCTGTTTCATAATAGCAGAATTTATCAAGTTAGTGGATGCTGCACCACTCGAATAAGGGAGAGTGCAAAAAATAGGAACTACTACTACTACCAAGGACTCTAGTTCTACCTTGATGAGACTGGCAAGTTCATCTGCCTCCTGCACACCATCGGCAGCACCCGTTGATGACATGTTTAACCAACCCAACTAGAACTTGTTTGACAAACTCAGGATTAAGCTTTGAGGGAACTAACTGATGTTATATCGACACATGATAAAGAGAGAAGCTGATTGAGCTGAACACAGACGGACATTCTGGTGACACTAAAAATTTGACAAACAACTACGACCTACATGCTCAGAGATAAGCTAACAGCAGAGTGTAAATCATCATCCGAAGTCCTTCCCCCAACTTGCTCTTTCAAAAAACCAGGAAGCGGGAAGAGGAACTTCGATGAACTAGTGAAGCACTAACTCTGATATTAGTTGAAGAACAACATCAAAGAGGAAAAATAAGAAAGCTTGATTCGAGATGGTGAACAAAAAGCAAAACATGCTCTGTTAATGAAGATTGTATGATGAAAGATGCAGATAACCTGAAGACATGCTCTAGGACTCTACTGTATGAGGTCATGATCATGCAACGTTTTACTAAATCTACAGAATCTACTAGGAACCTACAGGGATACCATTCTGAACATGGAACTTATAATTTGAATACAAACAATAAGTACCTAGAACTAGTTGACTCTTAAGGGAGAAATGGAAAGGGGGTGTCAGCTAACTCCAAATCTGAAGACTAATCCATCAAGAACCAACAAACTGTTTGGCATACTTGGTACATTATTAGCTTCACGAGGTACGTACTACTGAAGTCTCCATCATCTTACTCCTTCCAAGCCTTTGCAAATTCTTTCCTTCACATACACTTCCATTTCTTCGAACAAGCTAACCCCTCACCCATCAAGGGCAAAGAATGAGGCGTTCCTATAAGTTCTCATGATTCCAACTAGTGATTCAGTACTGGCTATACAGAGCTAAAGCCTAAAACCAACGAAAATACAACTATGTACAGAACCCACATGCCTCCAGTCCCATCAGTCATCAGCAATATCCAAGTGGAGAATCCGTCTCAAATTCTCAGTGGCGGTGGCAGTGGCGGTGTAGGGAAGAGTATCTTTGGCAGAAGAGGTTGACTCCCTGGTGGGAGAACATGGGGCTGACTTCGATATAGATCGGAGAGAAACCTCTGGTTTAGGAATGGGCAGCTCAAAGGAGACGCTCCGTTTCTGGCGAAGGGAAAATCTAGGAATTGGCAAAGAACTCGGGGGTGGTGAGTTCGAGTAGGCAGGCCCTGCCCATAGCTCAGAGTAGGAGCAATCACCATTAAAAGTAGCTCCTTTAGGAGAAGGTGGAGGGTTTATAGGAATGGGCTTGCTCCTCCTACTTCGTTTAGGTGGCTCCAGGTAGAAGCAAGGAGATTTGGGTGCGGGATGGCTGTTGAATGAAGAAACTCTTGAAGGAGGTGAGCATAGAATATCAGTGCCGGATTCAAAGGACCGGCAGTTAATCCCTCTGAAGGCTCTCGAGGGAGCAGAGCCGAATCGATCGGACAACTGCGACCTGCTTCTGCCGAAGCATTGATTCCGATGCTGAGAAACCACAACCAATGTCTCCATCTGAGGAGGAAGAAACCTTGGGAAGCAAAGTTGGTCACTTTGTGATCAATCACGGCAGAACCTAACAAATAAAGAAAATAGGCAATGAGCACATGCCAGTGGATCCAATCCATTATGAAAGCACTAACTCTGAGTTCGACAACATCAGAATCTAGGGATCCGAAGCTGCACCTTGCGAGATCAAGCTTCTTGAGGCCACACCACGTCGATCGAAGAGCTTAAACTACAGAAGCAACACACGAGTGCACCTTTTACCCCGCGTCTCTAACAAATCCCAACGAAACGCACCCTAAAACGGCAGATCGAGCGTCAAGGAAATCAGATGACTAACAACAAATCGATACGAAAACCAAAGAGACAACGAAAACAACTCACCCACTGACAGAAAGTAAGAAGGACAGCTGAGTAAGACAGGAAGTGTCCGATCCCACTTGCTACCAGATTCCCATTCCCATGCCTGAGATTTCGAAAAATAAACCCAAATTTTTCGATCGACGACGGGACAGAATGGACCAGAAGAGGGTTTTGGGGAAGAATCAGGAAAGATCGACAAGGGATGAGGCTAACGAGGCGACGTCACCTTCGGATCTGAAATGGGACTCTGAGTTGGATTTAAATCCTCGGAGGAGTGAGCCACGCATCCGAAAAAAGCACGAAACCAGCACGTGCATAAAAGTCGTATGCGGGAAGGTTCAGGCCGTTAACGAGAAACGGAGGGACGGATCAGTGGGCCGCAGAGAAACGTTTCTAGAAGCGGCGCGAAACGAAGACTAAGAAACGCTCACGTACTTGGGTTTATTTACAAGGATTTGCCACTCTCCACGTCTATCCTTCCACGGTGACAAGTGGAATCAATAATTCATACGCACAGGTGGGCCCAACGAAAGGACAAATGACGAACCCTCTTTCAGGTGGGCCCCACCTGCCGATGATGGTCTCCTTTGAGGTTACAAGAAGATTTTTACTATAATATTTTTTTTAAAGGAGAAATATAAATGAGAAAATAAATAATTTCCCACACTCCACAAAATTATAATCTATGTTACAAAATGGAGAAATATACTTGTTAATAGGAGAAAAAAAAGAGAGAAAATTATGTGCCTTTGATAGCATTTGCGATAACTATGCAATCATGACTTCTTTTGGAAAAGGTTTAAGAAAAATCTTAAAGTATTCACAAAAATAAAGATTACTTTATTAACAAAGATGAAAAGATGATTCTTTCTTATAATTGCTCCAAGGCACCTTTTTCAGGAAAAAAAATAAAAAATACTGTACATGTTTCTCACAGATATAAGTATTTTGCAGCAACAATAGTGCAGAATAGTTTCATGCCTGCTTATGATCCAAAAGTTTGATTAGATAAAGATAATGAGCCAACCAAATGTTGCAAGAACACACTTTTCTATGTCGCTCACAGATATGTCAAGCAAGAGTTTTATTAGTAGATTGAACCTGCAATATCACATTTTCAAACAACAACAACAATCTTCGAACAAGGGGAAGAAAACCCATAGATGTCGACGGTAGGTTTTCATTGATACATTGGAATGTTGGTTAAACAACCTGTTTGCTCTTATGACTCTTCCACAAGGTGTACAACACAAGCAAAATTTCAAATGCTGGTTCAACTCCAGAACATTAGCACAGCACAGGAGACTAACAGACAGTCAGGTCATCGTCGTCCCAAAAGCTTCTTCATTATGTACAGATACAACTCCATACAAGTAGCTCCAATGTGTCGGCATCTGTTCAACAAACACACATATTTGTATCAAGAAATATAAGCCGATTAGATGGCGATAGAGGAACAACTTGTAGACATATTTGACATACCACTGCTGGGCTTTCCTAAACTCTGTTAGGACTGGATATATATTTTCGAAGGCAGTGTACGTCTCGTCTCTCACCTGAGAATGAGTTCCAGTATAATATATTAGCTGGAGGAAGTTTTTACAAAGTGCCATTCAAAGCATTACCTTAGCTCCTGTTATAACGATTTTTCCCGAGACAAATATGAGGAGCACAATCTTCGGCTGCTTCATCCGGTAGATCAGACCAGGGAAGAGCTCTGGCTCATACTGTTAGAGGCAACCAGCAACTAACAATGTTCAAGATATTGCAACAGAAAAAGTTCCACGGTTATAACACAAGTAACAAGAGGAGGGAACTGTGGTGTAGGAATTCTGCAGGTTATATGTTTTGTCGGTCCAGATAGATCACCGTAATTGAAAAGATAGGAAGAGTGATTTAAGCAAACATAACAATGACAATTGGCTCTACATATTAGCAGCACAGCTGCATCAACAAGAGCCAGTTGTGCTTAATATTAACTGAGTTTCCTAATGTTTACTAGTGTCACAAATGATGTGAGAATATCAAATATCGAGGAAAAAGAAGACAAATGAAACACAGAGATAACATAATAGTGCACAGCTGCAAATCACTACAAACAACAATAAAGCTCACATATGGAAATCATTAACATACACTGCAAAAGGCACCATGAGAGTATGCAAGGCCCTCCAGTCTTATCGGAAATTTGACATCGCATGAACCGACAATATTCTGGATCTTGAAATCCTAAGTCAGCACATTAGAGTGTCAGACTAATTAAAACAAAATATATATGCAACAAAAAGTGTAGCAAAAGAGGCCAGCAATTCGAGAGCAATTACCTTAAATTTGGCTGGAAATCCAAGCTTCTGAATTATTCGAGCATACTGAAAAATCAACAATATCAAGTTAAAGATAAGGACTCCTAGTTGCAGCCATCACTACATATGCTCATACAACAATCAATCTTATTCCTCTGTTACCAATAGAGAATTAAGATCAAAAGCATTTATGACTAAATACATTCAGTATTAAGTCATCAGACCTTCCTTGCTGCAAGTTTGGATTGATGCTCACTCTTTGCTCCAGTACATACCTGACATATGGATCTAGAAAGTAAGCAAAAAAACCATAACCTATGCAAGTGTTATGGAGTTTAGACATTGAATATTGCAGGTAACACAAATTTACATAATGTCAGATAAGACATTGGATAATGCAGGTAACTTACAAGTCAGTAATGACAAACAATTGTTTATTTATTTACAAATCCAATACAACAGAAAGCATGCTGCTGTACTCCTTAGAAAGACTCTGTAAAACACACTCACAAGCCACTAAAATACTGTCTCAAAACAAAGTTATACAATATCTAATTTGAAATCCATAATTCACAAGAAAAGGGGCCATCAACTCATCAAACAATTTGAGAATGCAAAATAGTCATTAGGGAAGCTGAAAAGTGCAAGAAGTATGAGAAACAATATAGCTCACATTCTCTACTACTCTTAAAATCAAATTACTCCAGATTCATTAACCTCTCATTCATTCTCAACCAAATTCTATCACATCAGATGCCTTAACCTGCCATTTTCAAAGTAGATACAAAGATAGAAAGGCTAAGTTTCATCAGTCAAAAAATTAAATAGACTCTCTTAGTCCTGCTTAACTCCGACAAGCTCTTCATCCTCCTTTTAGTTTTTGAATTATGGACTTGATGTCTGGAACATAAAAGGCACAAGAGAGAGTCACAGTGGATTAAATTTATCACAGTATTAACTGCCTAAAAGGATTAGCTGTTGCATATTGTATATACATATGAAACCTTCCAACAAACCATAAGAAGGAAAAAGAATTACCATTTTTCCTGATGCAAATATCAATGCAGTAGTTTTTGGCTCTCGTATTCGCATAATAACTGCAGCAAAACGCTGCACCAAAGAACAGGAATAACAGATCAGCCAAAACACGTTAATCTACTATACTTAAAATGCAACGTTGGCTTAGTGGAGCATAAGGCCATAACATAATATCTAATATACTCATCTATGCATTTTAGCCTTTCCCCAGTAATAGGGATCAGCTCTAGAGCTTGAGATTGAGAAAGCTCCATGAGTACATCTGGAAGACTCTCCACAACTAGCTTCCAACCTCACATCAACAGCTAAAGTAGGTATTAACTTCCTATGTTTGAGCAAAAGTGAGAAAATTTAAAACTACCTTAGACAAGAGAAGGTATAACGAAGGGTAAAGAATGGTCTTTCATCTAGGGAACAATGTTATCTCAAACCATAGACATAAAGGAGATCTTATCTGTGACCATCACAGATAAGTAATATAATTGTATGTATACCAGGTTCTATGCAAAACATGATTGAAGCACCATGGTCATCTCAGTATATTACATATGGACTTTTGTGTATCTTGCTTACACTTCAAGTAGGTCCTTATCCTGACAGGCCTTAATTAAGTTCTTAGAGAACAAAACACAGATTTTCAACTAATGATCATACCTTTAGATCATAAATAAAAAGAATAAAGATGGATGAGCAGCCATATCAGTGCAGAACACACATTCGGCAAGAGGGTCAATAAAAGCCCTTGCATCATACAGGATCTCAACATCTAATAATATCTCATACCTTCGGGTTATACTCAGCATTACGAGCTTGCAAAGCAATTGCTTTAAGATCCAACTTGCAGTCCAAATTAACAGTTGAAACAATATTCCTGGAACATCCAATAGCGGTGTTAAAACAGTGGAACTGCCAGAAAGGTTTCGGTGAGCAACAGACATATATTATGGTCGGTTCACATATTCAGCAATCTCTACCTGACATAGATTCTACCTGTTGACTTCAATAGAAGCTCAATCTGACATTCAGAATACCTTAGTGCTAAGTTTTATCAACAATTTAAAAACTTGATCAAGGTGGGAATCCTAAGAAAGCTTTTCTTTCTGCTTCTTTTCACATATTTAAAAATCTAAAGTGCCAATGTTTAATACTAACACAGATAGAAACGTCCAAACTAATCAACAGGTAAAACAATTTGCCCCTTCTCATGTGGGTGTCACAAAGCTAGGGCTGAACAAAAGCCAAACCAGATAACAATATCGAGTGCTGATTGAAGCTCAGACATATTCTTGCAAGCTGGGCCTTCTGGTTCATTAAGCCAAACCTCATATGAGGCTTGATTCATTTCATTTAGTTATTTAAGAAAAAAATCAAAGCCATTTGCTACAATATTTTCCCCACAAAAACATGCAAGCTGCCGGTATTGATTCATCAGAAAAGTCACATGACAGAAGCATCATAATTTTTATAATTCTGTATCATGGTCTGTAAAAGATCACACATATTGATGGTGAAATAAGAAAGCATAAATACATTATAACTTATAACCGAAACGAGAATAAAATTAACGATTAGAGAAAGATAATCTCAAAGTAAAATGCAATAATCCTTTGAACTTCTTATGAAGTCACCTCATCAATAAAAAAAGGAAGTGTTTTGATACTATAATAAACAACTTCCATGCAACACACAGTCCTTTCTTATCTCCACATGCTTGAAGCAGCTGTTCCATCTGAGAGCCGCCAGCCTAAGTTCTGGAGCGGACAGTTCTAATCAATTGATGGCATGGAACCTCACAGTTTAAAAAAATGTTCAAAGACGCTATGAAAGTCTTGCAAACAAGGCCACAAGACAAGAATAAAGGTAACAATGTGTCGTTTTAGCTTTCCAAACATCACTCAAGCACAAAGCTCAAAGGTTTAATATACATAAACCATGGTGCACAGTACTATACACAATCATCAGCACCTGAATTACAGATTGTTTCAACAGACCGTGAAAAAAACAAAGTACAGCTCCAGTGTTACCAAATTGTGAATAGTATATTCTTAATTAAGAGGAAGAAGAGTGAAATTAAATGGTTCTCCTCCAAACGGACTCAAGGAGGCGTCGGAGTTCATTAGGCTCACACAGTATCTAGCATGCAAGTTCCATAAGAACTACTTCATTAAGATGCAATACGATGAAGAGAAACTTACTGAAGCGTGGGAACAATGCCAGAAGGATGCTTAGAGAGATCGACGGGTTGGCTCTCATCCATGCCCTGATCTGCCATGCTCCACTTTCCAAATCCTCCTCCTGAAGAATCAAACAAAACAAAAATTTTCCTCTTCAACCCAACTCAATCCCTTCAAAATAGCCATCTTTGTAATCAAATCTCCTCAAATAACCTGACTTGCCTTGTAAACCAGCGATCTTAAAGGTTTTTATGTACTGAAACACAGGAATCCCCAAATTCTTCCAAGTCGAACAGCAGCAATCTGATCAGAGGAAGACGAAGACAGCAAGATCAGCATCAACAATTTATTCATCGAGTCTTTTCAGGCGACCGGAAGTAGACGACATGAACCAACCGGAGCAAGAACGAGCAAAAACAAGAGATCTTACTATCTGACCTAACTCTTCGTCAAATGAACCGATATACCTCTGCAAATTCGAGGCTGTCCCTGGCGATTGGAGGTCGGAGATGCGAGGTACTTCGGCGGGAAGTAGTGGGAACGTAGATATATAGGTGAAAAATCCAAAAAATATTGGGCCTTTTATAGGGAGAGGAACGGATCGGGGATAAATAAGAGAGAAGGAGAGGAGAAGCGAACGAGGCAAGGCGAGACGAATGGAGGCATTCCATCGACGGGATCATATCTAGGGCTTGCCTTTTTACATATAGGCCCCTCAAAGTTCTTCTTTTCTAAGTTTCAGCATGTGGGTCCCACAACAAAGTTGAAATATATATGAATAAGTGAATCAGATCGCAAAGAATTTAAGAAACTCAAATGATTAAAAATACACTTTAGCTCGTATTCTTATTTCTTTTGTCCTCCCTCCAAGCCGCAGTCCAGCATGCGGGTGGCACGTGCAAGGCCCGAGAGACTTGGATCCGAGCCAGAGGGGCATCATCGTAGGGCGGAGATCTCACTATCATCATTAATCGTTCATCGGCTGCCAAATCCTCGTTCACGACACGGGGAAGGAAACCCTAGCCGGAGAAATCGATGGCGATCGCGAGAACCGGGGTCTTCGTCGACGATTATTTGGAGTGTAAGGGATCTGACTCTCTCTTAGGTGATCTTGTCGATGCATCACTTTGCTTGTCTTCCTGAAATCATTCCTTCTTGGGTTTTCCCTTTTCTGTTTGTTTTCTTGAATCAAGATTCCAGCACGCTGGCGGTGGAGCTTCAGAGGCTACTCTCCACCATGAGAGAACTCGACGAAAGAGCTCATGGTATGTGATTAGTCCTCCCGGATTTCCGATGTTCATCGTGCGTAGATGAAGTGGTTCGTTGGGATTAATCAATCTTAAAATTGAATGTTCATAAAATGAAGGTTAGTCATATCTCATCTGTCCGTGCTGTCATGATGAGCTAAAGGTGGAAATGAATTCTTCATTTATTAATTAGAAAATTATATTCCCCAATTGTGCCGTTGTGGACGTGATGGCTTCACTCAATCATATGACATGTTTGATCGACAAGAATTTTGTAGATACATGAACTAGAAAATAAAAGTTTAGAATTCGGCTATAGAAACTAATCCATTATGATTATATTGGTAAAACATCACACTAACGAAAATTACTATAAACATATTTTTCCTTAACCTGTGACAATAATGGTTACCCTTATGCAGTGCACAATGAATTTGTATATGTTTTATTTTATAGGCAGCGGTAATTCTAAGGAAAATTTTGTGTGTAGCTCAGGAGAGGAAAGTACCAAATTGATTGCCCAACAACAAATTGCTTTGTCAAGTTGATGACATGTAAAAGTGGGTGTAGTTAATAGTATCTCTAATCATTCCCCTCAAGATTGTGAAAGTAAAACTGGGGGAAAGCAAAGGTGAACAACTAAATGAAAAAAAGGAGAACTTTTAAGTGTCAATTTTAGGGATTTCAATGTGGATATTTTGAAGAGTTCTTTTCCTATGAACTTATGCACCAATCTTGGTTTTATTTGATAAGCAACAAAAGATTTAGGATCCAAATGAATGCTATGGGATCATAGGTTCACAATTATTTGAACTTTGAGACAAAGAATTGGTTTCTTGGGTCCCAAATGATATGGAAAGATTTGCAATTCTTTCAAGGAAGAGGAAATTATGTGTAGCACAATGTGTGTGTTGGAGTTATCATCTTTCGGTTAAAGATAATAATGTAAATACTTTTAAGAATAAGATGGAAGGGGAGACGACTTGGAACTTTGATGAGAATAATATTAATATTATTTGGACTACGATGACTAATAAGATTAGGAGCTTAACAAAAGAGATTTCTGTTGAAACTAAAGGTAGAGGTCTAACCCTAAGAGAGAGTTGGTGGTGATGTGAGGAAGTTCAAAAAATAATTTTTACTAAAAGATCATGTTTTAAATATTGACAAAAATTATAAAAATAAGAAAAAAATTAAAATATGTAAAGAATCTTAAAAAAAATGCTAAATAAGCGTTTAGTATGATAAGATATAAAACTTATGATAATTTTTGTAATAAATTAAGTACTATTGATGATGAAAAAAGAAATATTGAATTGTTAAAGCCAGGGAAAGAAAATGTAAGGATTTAGATAATATTAGATGCATTAAAGACGAAGATCAAGGAATACTTGTTAATGATAATAAGATTAAAAAAAGATGCAAAATTATTTTTATAAATTATTTAATGAATATTCAATACAAGGCTCAGATTTAACGATAAATAATAGTGGTAGATTTAATCAAGGTTTGAAATATCGTACCGTACCGGCGTTTCGACATTCGCTCGGTATATATATATATAATTCGGCGACGTTGCCTCTCTCTTCTCTCCAGGTGACGTCGGTGATGTCGTATCGTTTTTATTTATATAAATATATATATATTTATATATAAAAAGATTATATATATATATATATTATTTTTATAAAAGGCGACGCAACATCGCCTTTTACGGTGATGTTGTCAAGGTGACGTGACGTTGCCTTTATATATATATATATATATATATATATATATATATTCCTTCTCTGGGCGATGTCGTCTTTTCTGACAATGCGACGCTGCCTTAAAAAAAATTATATATATATATATATATCGTCCGGTAACGGGCGGTCCGTGTACCGGTCAGTTGATGGACCAGACCGGGCGGTATTATTCGAAACTACATACTTTGGATTTAATAATCATAGATTTATTCGTAAAATTAGGACTAATAAAGTAAAATACGCATTAAAGGAGATGAAAATAGCTAAGAGTGTGGGTCCTAATGGCATCCCTATTGAGATTTGAAAAATTTTAGGGGATAAGGGAGTAGTTTAGTTAACTAACTTAATAAAATCATAAGCAAGGTTTGTCATACCATAGTTTATCGCTTGGTAGGGCGGTATGTATCGGTCCGATAGGGGATCGATACATGTGGTTCATATCGATTTTTGATATCCCCATCGTATCGTGTGTCAGTACATCAGTACGATTTGATATGTACCATACCGATAGCCGATTAACACATTGGTACAAATTAGTAAGGCGAACCATGATCATGAGATTTGGAATGATGCTGATGAACGGAGAAAGAGTTTTTTAGTGCTAATTTATAAAAATAAGGATGACATGCAAAATTATTCAAATCATAGATGAATTAAAATCATGAGTCATACTATGAAACTTTGGGAAAAAAGTTATCGAAAGTGTGATAAAACTTGAAATAAATATCTCTAAAAATCAATTTGGTTTTATGTCTAGAAGATCGATCATAGAAGTTATTTATTTATTAAGACAATTAATGGAAAAGTATAGGGAGAAAAGAAAAGATTTGCATATGGTTTTTATTAACTTAGAGAAAGCCTATGATAGGGTTTTTAAAGATTTATTATGGTGGGTTTTAGAAAAGAAAAGTGTATTCTCTAATTATATTGATCTTATTAAAGATATATATGATGATGTAGCTACCAATGTTAGAACTATAATGAGCATACCTAATGTATTTCCTATTAGTATAGAATTACACTAAGAATCTACATTAAGTCCCTATCTTTTCACATTGATAATGGATGAACTTACTAGTCAGTTACATGATAGACCTCCGTAGTGTATGTTATTTGTTGATAATATTATTTTAGTTGATGAGAGTCTAAGTGGAATTAAATATAAACTTGAGCTATGGAGGCAAGCCTTATAAACTAAAGGGTTTAGATTAAGTAAGACTAAAACTAAATATATAAAATGTAATTTTAATGATTCTAGAAATAGACAAGAGAATATAATTAAATTGGATGGACAAGAAATCCCTCAAAGTAAAATATTTAGGTATCTTGGATCAATTATTCAATAAGATGAAGAGATCGATGAAAATATTATTCATAGAGTAAAAATATGATGGTTAAAATGATGAGGGGCGTCAGGAGTCTTGTGTGATTATAGGATACCTTTGAGATTAAAAAAAAAAAAATTTATATGATAGTTGTGAGACCAATAATGCTTTATTGATTTGAGTGTTGGACGGTTAAGAAAAACATATACAAAAAGTTTGTTGTCGGGATGGGAATGTTAAGATAAATATGTGAAATTACTAAGAAAGATAGGAAAAGAAATATTTTTATTCATGAACAACTAGGTATCGCTTCAATAGAGGATAAGATGAAAGAAAATCGTTTAAGATGATATGGCATGTGCTGAGGAGATTTCCAATTGCGGTAGTCAGAAGACGTGAAATAATTAATGTTAGTGATACGATGAGAGATCAAGGAAGACCTGAAAATACTTTAATAGAAACTATAAATAAAGATTTAAATACTCTGAATTTAACTAAGTATATAACTCTTTACAAATCTTAATGGCAGCAAAAGATTCATATAGTTGACTCCAAATAGTTGGGACTTGTAGCTTTGTTGTTGTTGTATAATGTGTGTTGGAGTACACCACATCTTTTCTTGTTTTGGTGGTTAGTAGCGACAGAAAATAGGTCTCTTCAGCTGCTAGTAAAGAATGATTGGAGAATGAATGAGCAATCCAACGTTCATGATTGGAGTGTGCAGGTAGGAAAGAATGTACTTGTGAAAACGATTGGAATTTGTGAATGAGCAATCCAGTGTTGATGCAGCATGGTTGAAATATCAGCTGCTAGTAACATGGTTACATGGTAGAATTTCAGCTTAGCAATATTGATGCAAATATTTAGATGGGATTTATGGAACTTCTAAGGTCTCCTTATATTGTTTTTGATGTGAACATTTTCATAAGTGAGAATTGATATCCTGAGATGACTTTATTAGCATGAAAAATGCAAATTGATGAGAAGAATGTATTAGTTCATAAATTAACATGAATTATGGTAGCTATAGTACCATCAACCAACTTTATATGAAAGTTCTTCCTAGTTAGTACTATTTGTACAGGCTTCCAGCAATAAGCTGACTTAAATTAGCATGTTTTTCTGTAATGATATATATGTATATGTTTGCACACGTGCAGATACAAACACGTTCTATAGGGTAGTAAAATGTGTAGACTACATAATAACGGTTTTCCTACTGAGTTAATTGTTTGGATTCTTTTGAAAATCTTTAGAGATCACAAGTACACCAAGAGTCTCCAATGCATAAGCATATTAAAGCACAGTGATGATATCATGATGTCCATGGAGTATATTAAAGAAACACAGGTTGTTAAAAATTAGTTTTATGTGGGGTATAAAAATGTTTTCCTTCTAAAGTTATCCAATGCTTCTTTTTCGTTTCATTCTTTTGGTTCTTAATTTAAATACCTTCAGTAGGTATGCTTCAGACCAATTCTTATGCTGTAACATCAGGTGATCTCTCATCTGCAGTAGGTATTTTCACTTCAGTATTTAACAGCATTCCTTGTTTGTTAGAATGGACTTACATTATCAGTAGATAATCTTAGATGAACACTAAACCTGGTTTGAAATATCCACTACTGTTGAGTGAGCAATGCTGTTAAATACTACTTTCTAATACCTATTTTGTGCATAATTTCATATTCATTCTGTCAAAGCTGTGCTCACCTTGATGTTTTTGTCTTTAGTAAATCTTGTTTCCCCCAACTTTACACAGGTATTATAAACCAGACCAGAGAGCAAACCAGATATTGTGTAGGAATGCCTTCTCACAACCCAAAGAAGGTAAGCCATGATGATGATGAAGCAGAATTTGAGAAGATGAAAAAGGAGATAGAGGCTAGCCAGGAAAATGCCTTGAGCCTATGTACAGAGAAGGTTTTGCTAGCGCAGCAAGCCTATGACCTGGTAATAACCTTTGTGTTGTGTCAAAGTATCTCAGGTGGCTTTTGTTGATAGGATTGGAATAGGAATGACCAAATCCTTTGACATGTTTGGTTGATATACTTTTGTAATTGGAATGACCAACGCCTTTTACAAGTTTAATTTATTTTGGACTTTGAAACTAAAATCTAGATTAAAGTTGGTTAGAAATTTAGAATAACTAATCTAATTTATTAACTTAAATTATTATCTTATTTTTGTATGTTTACTGCAATATTATTTTGTATATATATTATGTTGTAAAAAATTCTTTGTTATTGATACTTATTTTTATAAGTTCACATTTTTTGTGTATTATGTTAATTACTACTATACTTTGTAAATATATAGTTGTTTATATTATGTCATTTAATGTATATTATGTTTCTTATATTTGTATTTACTTTTATTATATACTATAGTTTATATGTTTTGAGATTTATATGACTTTTATGATTTAATAACAATTTGAAAATGCATTATTTTTAGTTAGAAAGAAGGGAGGGTTTTAAAGTGCAAATTATTTGGATATTATGATCAAGCTGTTTTGGAATTGGAACAAGGTTGTTAAAATTGTAATTGGGGCCATAGGATTGTGCTATCTTATAACCCAGACTAGGCCTAGCGAGTCGGGTTGGTCATTGAAACGGTAAAAATGGTGGAATCGGCCTGACTCGTGAGTCGACTTGGCTCGTCCTTATCGAGCCAACTCGATTTGGTTTATATGAAAAAAAAGCTCGCCTCGAAGTGGAGGCGTTGTGTGATGCTGCAGAGAGATGGAGAGCAAGAGCCCTAGACTTCTTGCGATGAGAGTACTGTTCTTGTCTCCCTTCTCCTACCCTCTCTTCCTTTCTCCTCTCCTTTCTTCTCCTCATGTCTTCTCCCATCTCATCTCATTTCTTCTCCTCCCCTCTTCCTGTCTCATCTCTTTTCTTTTCCTTCCTTCTTCTCCCTTCTCTTCTCCTCTTGCATAATATTCTCTCATCTCCTGCCCTCTTCTCCTTTCATCTCTACTCCCTTCTCTTCTACTGTTCTTTTTTTGTACTAATGGCAAAACATATTCCAACTTAGTAGGAAGCATGACTGTATGAGGTTCAAGTATTTTTAGAAAAAATGATGAACAATATGATTTTCTTCTTTTCTTCTGTTTCTGAAAAGCTACTTATCTTTCTCCTGTGGCACTTCTCTTGTACGATTTAGCATTAAAAATGATGAACAATATGATTTTCTTCTTTTCTTCTGTTTCTGAAAAGCTACTTATCTTTCTCCTGTGGCACTTCTCTTGTACGATTTAGCATTAAAAATACATATCAATTTGATGGGGAGTAAGTTCAAGTACTGCCTGCATCAGCAGAAGCATAGAAAAGGTTGCCTAGACATATCATGGCTACTGTAATGCATGTTTGTCTAGCTAACTTGTAATGGCTCTAGTGTAAAATGTAGATCTCTCTTTTCCTCTTGTTCATGTACCATAATGCATGTTTGTTTTTGTGCCCTTATGGTAGTCAATGTGAAAATTACTTCAGTGGATGATTTCTTTAGTTATTTTTAATTGGTTCGTAGGATTCTACAATCTGACAATCTGATTTTACTAACCGAGTTTATGGATCCTCATCCGATCTTTGGTAGGAAAGTGAGTTTGACAACCATGAATTGAAATGAGAATGATATTACCACAATCCAGACATTAATAATGGGAATTAATGATTTCGGTTCCCATTCCTGGTTCACTTTCCTTATTGCTGAAAGAAAAATTAATCAGCTCTTACTAATTCTTACTTGGGTCTTCATATACAGCATAATTTAATCTAGAAAATTTCACAGATGATCTCCCAGAACTTTTAAAAGTGTCAACTGAAAGACTTACCATGACTCAAAAGAAGAGCTTGAGCAGGGACACCAACTTTATAAATTACAGTTTATGTTGAAGTGACTACCTTAGATTTATCCTGATTTGGAAATTGCATAATGAATGTTTTGACAAGCTTTCATATTGGACTGGGATCAATTTTAATTGCTCCATTATAAATATTGATTTTCATTAAATACCAGAATCAGCAAAATAGAATTGACAAATTGCCTTTGGACTTATTTATCATTTGAGAACTTTTGGACCCAGATCGCATAGTGTTCTTGAAGTCCCAGTGTGCTATTCATTTTCTTTTTACATGATTACTACATATCTGTTTTATTTTTTTCATTATCGATGATGTCAACATGATTACACACTTATTCTTGCAATATACTATATTTTGCAAAATGGTGGACTTTTAAGTAAGAGGGACTGTCTTTAACAAAACTATCCTCCTGTTTTTCTTATTGCACACACTATTTTGGGGAAGGAAGGTTTTTATCGTGCAGAAGTTTTGTAGCAAAAATTTTAGCAAGATTGATTGGTGCATAAATCCAGGATAGTTTTTAGCATCTTGATATACAAATCCTTGTTATCTTCTAGGTGTTGATGTAATAAGATATACATCTACAAGATCAAGATTATCATCAAGAAGGAAATATGAGCCAGTCTTTATTAATGAGTCCTCTTAATAGTGCAATACTTAGCTAAATTGCATGACTGTTATAGCTGTTGCTCTCATTAGCACTTGTTCTTTAAAGCTACTGAGGAAAAGAGAGTTCCATCATTTACTTATAGTTATAAACTTTAGGCTGTTGTCTACCTCACACCTTTCACTATACAAGCTCGTGCAGAGTATTGATAGTTCGTAGACCTCTAGGTGAGAGTATCAAATGTTCAGGAAAAGTGTTTCTTAAATGTGGAACACATTATTGGAATGGAGAATAAAACATGCTACTTTATGTTCCTTTGAAAGATTTCATCCTTTATGATGTCTGGCTCATGACATGCATGTCAATGTTCTCAGAGTTCACTTAAATGCGTTACTCAATTTGAAATTTCGGTGAAGACTTGTGATCCACATTCCAACAAAATTGGCATGTTGTTTCTTTCCTGTTCTTTCATACTTCCTTTTGGATCAAACTAGATGTAGGTCCTGCTCAACTAAGGTGGGATGACATGCAGATAGAGAGCCATTTGAAACGCCTTGATGAGGACTTGAACCAGTTCATGGAAGACTTAAAGCAAGGTACTTCATTTTTTTAGTTGGCGATCATTGACTTTGGTTCATAGTTGTCTTATTTAATTCTGATGCTGAGTGGTAGTTCTATAACCATGTACGCAGCCTTAGCCGGCTGGTTTGGTCCCCTCTGCATCTTGATGAAAGTCTGAATATGGATCCTTGTTGATGTCATGCCCATGTATTTGAACCTAGTTGTTCTTTAGAAGTGGGTGATAGTTCAAACAGATTAAAATAATAGTACTTGAAATCATTTTTTTGCAACTTAAAAGTTATATTCGTCAAATTTTGCTGCAACTTCATATAAAGGTTATGTTCTTGAAATGATTGGGTATCCTTTTTGCTTGATGACTAAATAAGTTTGCTGTTGTATTAACTGTTCAATTTAACTAATATTGTTATCAATATTGAACAGAAGGAAAAATTCCACCTCATGAGCCTGCGATTCTTCCTCCAGTTCCTATAGTTTACAAAGATGAAAAACGCAAGGGAGGTTATACGACACCTCAACCAAGGAAGTTTAGAGAAAGGGATTGGGGCAGAGAGCAGGATATGGATATTGAATTTATGCCTCCTCCAAGCAGTCATAAGAAAAATATTCCAGCATCTGTTGATGTTGATCAGCCTATTGATCCAAATGAGCCAACATATTGTGTCTGCCATCAGGTTTTGTACAACCTATATAAACAATTTACATTATGTACTAACCATAAATACGTACAGAATACTTTTTTAACCAAACCTATACTTTTTGTTCTCCATATTTTCAGGTGTCATTTGGAGATATGATTGCATGTGACAATGAAAATGTAAGTTTCCTGCACTATTATCTGGTTTATTATTGCTTGCGGATTTTCACATTGAATTGAACATTTTCTTCTACGAGGCATTCTGCAAGTCAAGTTTGTTTTTAGCTGCATCTTTTATCTGTTCAAGAACTTCCAATCAACTGACAGTAACTGACATAAATAAGTGAATAGAAAATTGTTTTGCTAGCATTCTTCTTCTTTCTGTTTTCCTCTATGATTTTCTATTTGAAAATTCTTTTGGGACTGTTTTATCATTAAATCCAGGAACGTAGGTGTTATTTTCCTAAAGCATCAGCTTCAATTTGGAATTCCATTTGTTAGTTTTCATATCTTCGTTCTTAACATTTACACTGAGAGTACTTCTCATCAGAACTTAATGCTTTTGAATTTTGTTAGATCAAAATCTTCATTTTATATAATATCAAACTAAACTGTAGATGGGATGTAATGGCTTTTTGTTGTTAATTTTGCCCGATCTCTTCCTGGTATTTATCTGTCGTCTATAATAATTTGCCCAACATCTTTACCGTCAGCTTGTATCATCTACTTTTCATTTGGTTGTTTTCGATCCACAGTGTGAGGGAGGTGAATGGTTCCATTATTCATGCGTTGGACTGACGCCAGAAACAAGGTTCAAAGGGAAATGGTTCTGCCCCACCTGCAGGAATCAACAATGACGTTTTAACCGATGGTAGATTATATGTAGCTTATGTAGGAGCTTTCCCCCCTTCCAAAGAACTATTGTTGCTCGGCGACATTAGATGACTTCTTTTCCTGTAACATTTGTAAGCAGTGGGAGAACTCATTGTTCTGATATCTGTATATTGCTTTTAGGCGGTGGCATCTTTTAGTTGATGATATTCTCGTTACTTTCTTCTTGTAAAGATTGTAACAAACCGAACTAAATATCTGATTTGCTAATCCTAAAACCCTCTCCTCCCTTGCGTTTGGATTTACTGTTCGAATTTCATAGATATTGAATTATAATAAAGAAGTATAAATAATATTTGACAATATATATTATCTTCATGTAGTAATATGATTTATGATTTTTATTCGTTATAAATATGATAAATAGTATGTTTATGTTTTTTATTTTTAAAATTTAAATATATTTTTTAAAAAAAAATATATTATTTTTTTAGTGTCTTACTAAATAAATGTTGTTTGCGCATGTATAAATATTAATATTTATTTTAAGTATAGTATATTAAATGTTAGACTTGAATACGAGGGTAAGTTTTAATAATAAGTATATATATAATAAGTAAAAATGATGGTTGAATCTTAAATGACTTTATGTTTTAATTCTAGAGGCATAGTGAATCCTTTATCGACACTCAATTATCTATATAAGGTTGGTTGTCATTTTCGATAATCGATTACGTTAGATCTAGATATTCTAAACCTATAACTCTGGTATCAAATAGTGAAGTACTCACACTTAACATCTTTGATATCTTAAGTCTAAGATCAGATACACAATTAGAATTACAAAATTGCTATCTAACAATGAGGTATCATCAACTATCCAATATTCCGTGAGCGGATCAATCAATGACCTCAATTTTCAATGAGCACCAGCACTATATCCCTAGTGTCCCCACACGAGCAACTATAAGACCAGCTTCCTCTATCATATGGAAACGAATATACAACACACAATATGTCTGGTTATCTTAATGTTCCTTTCTAGTAACTTATGATTATGATTTTTAGGGTTTGTGTTTAAAGGTGAATCGGTCTCATTATCGTAATCTCATCATGATCTGATTCTCATTGCATAGATCCATGAATATCACAATATATGCAACATAAAATATAAAGTAAAAAAAATCAATAATAATAAGAAGCAAAAAGACTATGTAGCATGTCACACATGTCATCACTCACGTGATTAGCTTATAAAGCACCTATGACTAGCAATCATCTGACTTGTCGAGCCCCCTTAAGCGAGTATAAGCTCTGGAGCAGTTCAACTCTCCAATCATTCCGATCATACCTTTGTATGATAAATCTCCTCATAGGACTCACTAGCACTTGCACTCGAAATTTTCATTAGTGGTACACAACCCCCATATACTGATGACCAAGGCTTTCATCTGATACAAACTTCGATGCATGCATGAAAGACCCGCCTTTGCATTCACTCCTTAAATCTATGGCCCTTCCTGTTGTCATATTGTTCATCGAATTGGAGCTCTCAGTAGCTCCTGATTATACCCACGTATGACCTAGTCCCTCATAGGACTTATCTTGTGTGTTTCACATAATCTCAAATTATTCCACCATGTTCGTTATACCATGTCGCCTCTTGGTGACATCTCCATTGTATACTGATTATTGTGAGATGAACTTAGACTGCGATCTCTCAATGCGTGGCCACTGCCAACACATCGTAGGGCCTCAGCTACCTCTGATTGTGTTTGCTCCTTTGTCAATCGATCTTCGTCCACCCGTTCTTAGGTCACACACAAACGAAGCACAGCTCTAGAACAATCCATTACTTAGTAGCTCTCGAAGTCTACTAACTTAGCTGAAATTGGTGTATCATTGTTTGGATCTTAGACCTCTACCCCCATTAGCACAATCTCCGCTGTGCACGCTTTCTTCATAACAACTTGAATGGTAGCACCGTGGCATGTTCTTTAAGAGTATTTGCCTCTATATCCTCTTGCCTCATGCCAAGGCCTTCTGACTCCAAATTCACCTTCACAAGTTGAGTCGCCTTAGTTCTTCCATCAAATACTTTTCCGAGATAAGATGTATGTGCCTCCTTTCAACTTTTGTACTATGTAGGATGAGTTTGCTCCATCAAGATGAGTCCACTCTCATCATCTTTGATATGTATCCTACTTTGCATAGTATCATCCTTTAGCAAGAGCCCCTTGCCTTAACTACTGTTAAGTTTAGTTGCCAATGTCGAGCTGTAGCTCAAACTCAACCATCTCAACGTTTGTATGCTACGCATTCTTCCTAACTTATTTGTTCTCGTGGTGCCTTTTGTGCGAAGGGTTGATCATTCCTCTGAACGCCAATCTCGGGGGCTCACTCCTTTGAGTGACTCCTTTCCGTACATCTCAATACTCGTTTCCCCCAAAGAGTTATGCGCATTGGTTGCCTTTGATGCAGCCCCGCCAAGTCCCCCACATGTATATGTTAAAGTGTTTCTACGTGTGCTTGTCCCACTCTGATACCAAATGTCATGAACTTATATGGTCTTGTCTATGTCGCGTGATATTCTTGCTTGTCCATCTACAAAACTCAGCCTCTCTGAAACCTCCTAAAGTCTAAATCGACCACCAAAACCAACCAAAATGGGGCTACTAAGCCTACTGTCAGCCCTCTATATGCTGTGCAAAGCGTGAATAAAACCGAAAGACACAGATATACATGAGCATTCCAACAAATGCCACATTTACAGTTTGTTCGTTATAATGCGATGTGAGAGTACACGTATATATTATGATATAAGGTATGAAAATATATGAATTTGCTATGTTTTCTACGTATGTATATAAGTATTTTAAATTATTTTAATATAAAATTTTTCATCTTATATATATAAACATTATATATATATATATTAAATATATGATATTTCTATTTTCTTTTTATTAGATGATATAAATATATACAAATGTCTGATATATTTATATACATATGTCAAAAACACTATGTATAAAAAAAATTATCATTTTATGCAATAAATTAATATATTTTAATTAAAAAAATATTGATAACAGTAATAAAAATAAAATCATATAGCTCGGTTTGATAAGAGTAATAAAAATAAAAATATGACATCCAACTTTATCCATAAAACAACCATATATCCCAGTTTGTCAAGCAGTTTCATCTGAAAAGGCACCCATTAATCGTTAATGGTCTTCCAGTTTCAAATTTCACATTTTATAGGGAACCAACATCAGAAACTAATCAGTTCAGACGAAGTTAGCGAAAACAGGCGAAGAAGTTTCTTTCATTCACCATATTGGAAAATCATAACTGGGGATCCCTAACGGTGACGCACATCCACAACTCCGACTAATAGAAGCCTTGCAACTTTGTTGTGCCATCGTACTGCCATTATACATACCGGACACAAAAGCGATCAATTTTCACATTTCTACTTGACACACACCCACACGGACACAATACTACATCTACATCTTGTAACCATTAGCCGTTTTGATCTTAGTGATCTCATAGCCGAGGCCTTACCCTTCGGCCACTGGAATCTCCACCGTCTGAGAGCTGGGCCCAAACACTCCGGTCTTTCCCACCGTCGCTGGATTCATCTCCAGCGCCGGCAATTATCTTCAGGAGTTCTGACTGCAGTGACGGGCAATTTTCTTTGAGGTGCCAGAATCCACTTGAGCGCATGACAGCTGCACATCCAGAGAATTCCATTCCAAACATGAATACAGCAAAAACAGAAAAAAACATCCAAATGCAATCACTGGATTCTCAGTCCATAAAAATGACTGATTTTTTTATTTTCTAAGAGGACTTGCTGCCTAGGAATATTTACAAGGTTGTAATCTAGAACAAACAGCAACAATAGTAGTAGTAATCCAAACGAAAGCATAAGAAGCATCAATCTATTCTCAAAATTCCCGGCACCAAGAATGACTGACTAAAGACTGATTAGCTAACAACTTAAATAAAAGGCTGCTTGTGGTGTCCAAACACTTATCCAGACTAGGATAGTTAAAAGTTGAACAGAGGAATGACGAGAGAACAACATAGCAATAGAAGATCATTTGCTGATTTTTCTGACATTTCAATAGATGCAATTGCAACTTGTCAAAATTGCTATATGTGATATTTAATAGCTGCCTTTTTTTTTTTTGTTATTGTAAACCATGATGCTGAAGCAGGAACACAGATCCTAAGGAGCCACAACTGTCCATGAATTTATCCTCTGTTCACACTACATTGTTGGTCACTTGACATACTGTATACGTCCTACTGAATCTTAGATTAACATCCAGCCATGCCTATTCTTATTTTTGCAGTAGGATAGTTAACAATGCACTTTACAGATACCACTTCTCTTGTCTTTTTTTTCTTTTTTGTCTTTCCATCTCCTCTCTTATTCTTCTTACTCTCCTTACTCTGCACCTTTTATTTTCCTTCCCATTTGATTCGCAAAGAGCTGTTGGCAGGTAACCAGAATTGACCAAAATCAAATGATTCCATCTTGTATCAGCCGAGACAGGCTGAATCTAAGGCATGTAGTTTGCATCCGAAACACGTTGATGCAGGGATAGACCAACAACCAAGATGTTTGACTAGGATTCTTTTCATAAATTTCAATGTGTACGAGTTATCTCATTGGATGTAACAACTTTCACAGCTAATGAACCTAAAAGTTCTTTGCATGTTGATTCATGTCTGGAACATGATGATACAGGGATATGCACCAATAACCAAGAGATTTGAGCAATTTTTTTCCTCCACGAATTCCAATGTGTATGGACTGTTTTCATTGCATGTAACAATTTTAATAGCTAATGAGCCTAAAGTTCTCATAACCATTTTAATATAAGATGAAGTATATGCAATAATCATTCTGTCTTACTCTGGAAATTTCTAATATTACATTATAAAACTCATAAAGCAAGCTACAAGTATGAAAAAATACAAGTGTAATAAGTGCCAACTTTTAACAACCATTCCTAAAGCCACCTGCAGAGATACATTTAACAACCATTCCTAAAACCACATGCAAATTAATTAATAATACAGCCTTTGTGCTTGGTTCTCAAACATTTAAGTCACATAATATCATTGTTCGAGTTGATCGATTTTGATATGGTGAATTTTGACTCATGAACGGAAGTAGAACATGGATAAACCTGTTTAGATGCTGGTATAATCAAGGTTCATCTTAGCTGATAATGTGAAAGTCTAAGTATGAGGTCATACTTGTAGAGATAAATAGAAGAATTGGAAACTAAAAAACAACCCAATGCATCAACCTCCCATCAATGCAGGGTTTGAGAGTCGATGTAAGTAGGCTTGCCTTTGCAACTAGAAATATTCTTTCTGTGTTTTGAACCTAAATTACCAAGGCCACAATAGAGCAATCTCATTATGGCACAAATGCTAGCCGTCCAAAAGTCCATGTAGATTGCCGCTCCCCATTGGCAGGAGGCTTCTGCACAGGGCCACCCAAGAATTGTGGACCAATTTGACTAGTAGTCGTGTTTATAAGCCTCAAATGGTAGTTATATTGAACAAATAAAGTTTACAAAGTAGATACTTTTGTGGAAAAGGAACTAATTCAATGTGGTGCTTCTCATGACAAACTGTTTATGAGATTATAATTTAGTTAACAGCTAAAAGAACATCATTTATTGATGCAAGAATTACTGTGTTTGCTTTCCTAAACTTCAACAGACAGTTAATTTGACAGGAATTTTGATAATGTCAAGTCTCAAAACTGCTCAACCAATAATCATAAAGTAATAGAACCCTTTATAAGTCTCTAATTTTGATCTTTAACATATGAAGAATTCCATATTCCCATAGGAAAAGCTTTAGAATCCTAGGCAACTCAAGAGTCATAAACTGGAAACCGTTGGCCCAAAGCAAAACAAAGTAAGGTGTATGAGAAAAACATTGACATAAATCGGTGATTTAAAAAGCGCTAGGCGCCAAAAGGCGCCAAGGTCCAAAAACGCCCAAGGCGCTAGGCGCTCGCCCGAGCGAAGCGAGACGCTAAAATATAAAAGTATATAATATAATTAATAAATATAATTATTTAAAAATTTAAATAAAAATATGCTATTAAATTAAGAAAATCTAAGATACAAAATCACAATGTCACATTAACAACATTAAAATCAAAATAATATATTATTAATCTATTAATAGTATTGAAAATTAATCATTTCAAAATTTAAATAAACTTAATATTAACAGTATAAGCATGCTGACGGAGAAACGAGGAAGCAGCGGCGAGCGACGACAGCAGGAAAGGGAGCGGGAGCGGCGAGCAACAGGAGGCGCGACCAGTGACAGCGGCGAGCAACGACAGCGGGAGCAGGAGCGATGAGCAGCGGGAGGCGCGAGCGGCAACAGAGGCAGCGTTTGCGAGCAGCGACAGCGGCGAGCAGCGAGATCGGGATCGGGAGCGGCAGCGGCAGCGGGTTAGGGTTGGGTAAGGGTTATATCGGTTTAGTTGGTTCGATTGAACCAACTAACAACCGAACCAGACCTAAAATCCTGGTTCGGTCGCCTTGGTTTACCCAGGCGCTCGCCCGAAGCGCCCAGCGCCTGGACTTGGGCGAGCGGCCAGGCGGCGCCTATTTGAAGCGCGCCGCCTGGGAAATTAGCGAGGCGCTCGGGCCTCGCCCGAGCGCCTCGGCGAGCGCCCGAGCGCCTTTTTCAATCACTGACAGAAATAACCATTTGCCCTATTTTAACATAGTCTGCATATGAAACATTAACAGAATTGGAAGAGGTACTATTAAATCTATGGTATGCAATTTCGAATGGTATCGCCCGGTACGGGCGGTATGTACCGGTCCGACAGCATACCGGTACGCGGACCGTCCGCTACCGGACGAGTCGTGCTACAGTGATACAGTAATACACTGTAGCAGTGCTACAGTGCTGTAGTAAAAGGAAATCGCTCGATAAGCCCTGATGTACCGCTCGGTATGCTGGTACCGTACCGCACCGAGCCAACCTCGAAACACTAGTACAGTACGATATTACACACCTTGCTATTAATCTATATTCAAATATTGCACAGGAACTCATACTTGAATAGTGAAGCAAAAAAGACACGAAATAGAAAAAGCTTTTCCAATTTCTAAATAGAAAACAACATCTAGGCTCCATACAGGTATGTGAGATTTTTGGTAGGTTCTAAAGGGAAAAATGGAAAATATGTGGATCAAAGTCCTAACAAGTTGATTAGCATGTGATATTGCTATGTCATTTCTAAGTCAAAATTCATAGACTACAAATCCCTTCATTTCTTATGATTGGCCTTGCATGGACAAGGTTCTAGCCAAAATGAATTCAAATAAGAATTATACCCAAAATGAAACTGCAGAGAAATATTAAGCATATGCATAATAAATTTCAATAAGGGCTTCCTTGGACATAATAATGAAATGATACATGTACTCAAAAGATGTATTTAGTCTTATGCTCTACAAATGAAAATGATGCACAAGTTCAGTAAAAGTTAAGTACCTCCAAGATTTTCTGCAGAGAATTTAAGACAAGCAGCTTTTAGTTCTGTGGCATGATAACAATCAGCCAATGAAAGAATGCTGGCAACCGAGTCCACAGATATATCCTTGCACAGATGTGCCTCACATAAAAGTCGAAGCCTCTCCAAGCCATACTTGTCTGATGCAGCCAACAACTTTGCAGCCAATGTGTCAGATGCAAAAGATTCAGGAGAACTTGAAGTGGTCAGAACGTCATCCTCTATAAAAGTGTCTCTGTAGATAAAATGCAGCATCGCCTGCACATCAGAGCATAGTGGGGTCGAGTATCAGGCATCAACTGCAGCCAAACAAATGCCAGATAGTAATTCTTACCTCAAAAACCCTGGGTTCCATATCTGCAACAACAATATCACTCTTCTGACCATCGGAATCATCAAAAAACTGAGCTCTAAATACTGGGGATCTTGCAGCTAATACCAATTTATGAGCATGAAATTTTTCCCCAGATACATGAACAATAACATCAGAACCTTCCTGATTATCCAGAAGTGCACCAAAATGCATTCCGATATCAGAATCTGGAACTTGTATGGAGTGAAGTCTAGGTGAATCCATTACAGACACCACAACACCAACGGTGCAATTAATTTTCAAGCAATCATCCTTAAGATAATCCGATGTTTCAAGAGCAGCTCGCCTGAAAAAGCGCTTGTAACCCCTGAAGATGTTAAAACAAATAACTACATCAAAAACAGATATTTAAGACAAAACCATAGATGTATGCAGCTATAACATTCCTTGCAAAATGCCTCAAACAGTAAATATTGATATCATTCTAGTGCAGAAATTTGAAAAATGCTGAACGAATCACAACACCTGTATAAAGCATCATTGTTCCCATGGGATGGTATTTGAATAACCAAAATCTCAGTGAAACAGCATTTTATGTGCATATATGCGCCATGTGCTTCTCATTGTTGGGATATTTCTTCTAAATAAAGCCATAAAGCCTTACATACTGATATGGAGGCTTAGGTTGTCATAACAATGCAATCATAGTTGTCTACTAAAGCTACAACTATCAGAGAAGGAAGAGACTAAATCAAATATTGTCAATAGCATGTTCTATGCAAAAGAAAGCCCATTTCACATGAATAATTCTGACCCCCTTCTTCCAAGACACTTGACAATACAGCAGCTCTAATCAATGAAGATGTGCCAAGTATCAGAATACCATAACATCTAGAGGCACTAATTGAGCAACTCTTAGCCAACAAGATCATCATAGACTTACCTACAAGTTCGCCACAACAAGATTGTGGCTCACTATCATACCAAATCATAATAAATAGGAAGATAACCATGAGGTGAAAAGACATTTGCCAGCAAAATTTAGCCCATGTATAACAATTCAGGGTCTAACACACCTCACAACCTATTGTTGCACAAACAACAAGAACCAAGAAAATATAGAGACCTCCTTTTAGAAATATTGATATGTCAAGAAATTTTGGGAGCAAAAGAAAGGAAGGCAAGAAGGCGGTGCGGCAATTACCACATGCTGCCACGGTACTTGAGGGTGTACGGCCCGCTTTCGAGCGACCTGTCGAAGTGGCTATGGACCTTGTGCTTCCCCTTGCCGCTCTGGTCCAAGAGGGTGAGCTCGAAGAGGGCCCTCACGTCGGTGCCCTCGCTGGCGAGGGCGATGAACACGGACACGTAAGCGGAGTTGTCCTCGGGGTTCTTCCCGTCGGGGTAGAAGTAGATGGCCCACTGGAACCCCCCGACGGTGAAGGTGTCGCTGGCGATGTGCTTGCCCACGCCCATCCCCTTGGCGAGGGAGTACCCCTGAATCACGAACTTGTGCGACCCGTTCACGGTCTCCGTCACCGACCGGGAGCTCGTCGGCGAGAGGGCGAGCTCCTTCTCTGCGTTCACGGCAGCGGTCTCCGGCATGGCTTGAGGCGGCAGGGCGTCCTTCTCATCAAAGGCCAGGGGGGGCTCCGGCGTATCCCCGACGGCAGGGCCCTATCTAGGGATCCGAGGCGGCGGAGGCGGAGGCCGAGGCCGAGGCCGGAAAGGAGATTGGGTTGGAATCAGGGAGGGGAATCGTCGAATTGGGGATCGAGGGCTTCCAGTCTCTCACGTTTCCTTTCCCGTATAACTTCATTATATTACGACGTCATCCTGTGATATAATGTGGCGTGAGCATCATGGAACCATGGTCGAGTCACCCGGGAGTCCATCAGGAATGACATCACCCCGGATTCGGCAAGCAGGCTATCTGAATCACCCCTCGAGTGCTTTCCAGGTCCATATGGCGTGCTATAAATAATTCGTAATTGTTTCTATATTATTTACATTTCGCAAAAATAAAATTAAAAACTTTTATTTTTTATTTATGATATTCTAAATTTATATATTGCTCGAACATGATCAATATATTTTTATTAGTGTTGTTACCTTGAGTGTCGTTGATCAAAAAGTCAACATGGTTTGGTTTAGTCTCGAAAGCATAGATCCATCCTAGGGATCGTGCTGGTAGGAGAGACAATCAGAGCAAGCAACTGAGCTAACAGGTGGATTTCAAGATATGTTATAGGCTTTTGACGGAAGCTCAGGGTCGTCCTAAGATATGTCTTGGCTTTTTAAAAGTGCTCAATATCGTTCTGACTCTTTCAGTGCTTAAATCAGTAGAGTAGGTGGATGAGATTTAATAGAGGCCAGAAGAATTTAGATGAAGCATGCTTACCCCGATTTGACCTGGAGGCTTAGGCTTTATACTTGAACGATAGGTGATGTGAGGTTAGTGATGAGTTAGGGTGTCTCTTACCTTGTCAGAAGATCATTGATGATGATAACTAATGTTCTTAAGGACAACGTTATCATAGGATGCTCGCGATAATATGTTTCGTAGGAACTCTTGGCTAAGCCAGTGATGACTCCATACGTTGTTGGTTAAGATGATAGGGTTGGGAAAGTGGTGCCATGCCTCCCGGCTCCAAAATCTATATGCAAGCCTTCCCTTTGATGACTTCCTAAGTCGGTGGCGAGATGAGTTGACAGCTTTTCCAATCAATTAGCGGCAGGAACGACGTACATCTGTTCCTGTGGAAGCATGAGTTGTGCAGAGCCAGTGGTCCTCCGGTTCTTGGAATCCTGTTCTGCTTTCTTTGTGAAAGGAAATAGGCATTCGATTCCAAAAGGCTCTTCTCAGAGAAAGCTTCCTCGCTTTGTTCTTCCATCTTTGACGCGAGCTACCAAAAAAGCAGGCGATGGCCATGAACTGTGTCCAGGGAATTAACCTCTTCCTTTCCCTTGCTGTTTTGTCATCGTTTTGTTAGGATCGATGGATTGTCCTGGCAACGTTGGAAGATGGAACTGATGATGATTCTGCTCTCATTTAAACAGAACATCGTCTCATTTCATTGCATCACACTGCTTTCATTAACAAGAAGGAACCACACATCGGCATCATAATGATGCTTGAAACAGTTTATAACCAGGAAGGAAACAATGCTTCGCTATCGTTCCAAGCTTCTTCTACTTTAATCTGCAACTAATATTGCTGCAAATGTTACTCCCAGTATTGTGAGCTGCTTCAAGAACACATTTTCCTGATTGTGGAAATCAGTAGCTTGTCTCCCACAGTGGATCTCAGATATCTGATGAAGCTTTCCTTGCTAATCTTGCCTTCCTGAAAGGAATTGCAAGAGAGAAGATATAACTAAAAGATGTTGCCCGGAAGCTGAGAAAGACAAAGGCCTGTGTTAGACTTTACCCTGAACTGGTTATATTTGATCCCCAAAACTGCCGACATGGAGGAGGGGAGAAGCTTCGCTATCTCTGCAAACAGCTTAGAGAATGACGTGCTGGAGATCGAAGGCCTTCTCCTTGAGCTCATCCTTCTCCCGTGACCTGCTATTGCACCACATGAGCATACCATTCACCGTAGAGACAACCGGCAGAACAGTGATGGTGTGCGAGAATACCTTGAGATTGGTGGCAGGAGGACCTGAAGCTAACGATATACTCGGGAAGTATGTGGGTGTTCATGTGAGTGCTCCACACGATGTACCACTTTGGGGTGGTAAGATCGTCTACGCCGCTGTCGAACTCGTCGCTGCTGGGGTGGTACTGGAGTGACCCTGCCTCGACCTTCTCCGACTTCCCCATGATGGCACGGCACAGTAGGATGTGCCGGTCGCCGTTGCTGTCAACCTCCGACAACGTAGAGCTGGAGGAAGTTTGGAACGTGATGGGTTATCGCGCTCGACCAACGTGATCAAGATCGGAGGACTGTGATGGGTTAATTACCTCGAGTGCGGAGAATGCGGCGGTGAGAGGTGGATACCGACGCCGTGGGCATGGGAACCCAAGAGGCTATTGTTGGTCCGTCCGAAGCCGTGACCGATTACCACGGCCAAATCACTCGCCGTCGTCCCGTACCAACCGAACCTGACATTTTCGTGGCCCCGAGCTGCCTTCGTCGTCTGAATCAGCGTCTGGAAGGCCTCCAATCGGGAGTTGCCGCGGAAACTCGAATGCAAACACTTACGGACGGAGGTGATGGTCACGTTGGGGTCAAACCTCCTCATTCCATCAAGAAACAGCTTCTCCACCACCTTGTAGTGTCGATCCCCGTCACTCAACGTTTCCGCTCCCGGCCACTCCCTCGGTTGATCTAAACTCGTGGTTGTCGACGTCTCAGGAGTCTCATCAGAATGCTCTTGGTGCAATTCCGACGAACCTTCTCTCCCCTTGTCCAAGGAAGAACTGTTCCTCTGACCATCGAGAAGCACTCGGGGAAAGAAGCATCGCCCGTCCGCGTCGATCCACCCGATGGAACTCGAGACGCCGTCCTTTAGATCGACCCGAGTCATCCGAAGGAAGTCGAAGAGATAGGAGGCTCCGCCGACGGGGACTTCGAGAGCCATCCTGCCGGCGTCAAGGCCGTCCCTCAAGACATCCAACACCTCGGGAGGGAAGTCGATCCACGAGCCGCCCCGGAAGAGGAGGAACCTCGTCGGGCCGCCACTCTTCTTGAGGTTCTTGGATTCTTGGACCGAGGTGGTCGACGGTGGCACCGGCGGCGGGGGCTCCGCGAAGTTCTTGGTGGTTCCGAAGCCGGCGATGGCCGGTGAGGTTCCATCTGCGGTTCTTGGGATCAACAGATGGGCGTTTGATTTGGCCATGGACGGAACGCGGAAGGAATCGCTCGAGCAAACGGGATCGGAAGGGAGGGGGGCAAGATGTTGGCGGCGCTGCTGCATCGTATTTATACCGGTTCGTCGTGGTTCGCAAGAAGACTCGTCTTATGACAGAAAAGCCTACGACGTGTCAGCAAATAACGGACATGCCACTCCTCAACGCACACACATCAAGTAATATAGAGTTATGCACGTAAAGGATAGAGAAGTCATTGCGCACATGGCGACAACACGCTTTGCTGCGTTTCATTGGAGACTTAGTTGCTAAGCCAACAGAGAAGAGGGTGGATTATTACTGATGGATTAGCGATGCCTTTTTGCTTCTGTGGGAAGCAGTGAAGAGAGGGGGGATAGGCTTGCATGCATGCAAGCATGCATGGGGTTTCCTTGGAAGCAAAGCAAAGAACAATGAGGAAAAGATTCAAAGGAGGTGATGCGTTTCTGTGCTGGATGAGGAGGGACTTGTTCTCCTTGTAGTGGACATGTGGGTTTTAGAGATCAGACTCCACCTTATTGACCTTTTTGACCTCCTCCTTTTGCCTTTAACTTTTGAATACTATGGATATCCACCCCATGAGTGGAGGGCTTTTAGGTCTCTTTCCTAGAAAGAGGATCAATTCTCTCTTGCGCTTTGGTGGGTTGGGTGTTGGAATTTCACCAAAAGATTTGTTTGGCCAAATCTCACAATCCATTTTTTTATGTTTCTTCTTTGTAAAAAGAATGATTCTTTTTTTTTTTTGGTATAAGAAAATGAAATAATGATTAACAAAGAGATTATATTTAGGTGAATTATATATGATACTCCCTTTGACTGAGCTGTTGGGATAAGATCAATGGAACAGTAAGATCTTTGGTAAATTACCAGACCATGAAATCAATTGAAGTTTGAGGATATAGACTTTGACATTCTGGTATCATATCATTTTGGTCAACCTGTGCTATCCACCTTCATGTTTGACCAAAACTTGCTGTTTATACTTCTACCTAATTCAAACACACATCAAATCTCATCATTTCCATTGACCAGTCAGTCGAACAACGACTCCTAATTCTACCAAATTCTACTATGTTTCTGGAAAGATATCAGAAGAAGAAGGTGACAACCTCGAGATTGATAGCCTCAAAATGAGCCACCTCAACTTCTTTGACATAACCAGGCCATCCATCAAAAGATTGAAAGGAAGAAGAATGCAGATGGACAAGAGCAGGTTTGGAAAGTCGAGCTCATCAGTCAAGACCACTACGTAGAAAGGGATGGAGGAAGAGGGTGTTCAAAGGTCGTCTCTTGTCTCCGGGAGACATGGTCAAGTGGATCAACCATGCAGAAACAGCTCAGAGAAAAGAAATCAATCAAGGAGCAAGAACACGCAGCCAAAAACAGGGTAAGGTGGTGATCCTTCATCTTTGGGCAATGAATGGGACGAGAGGCCTCATGTCAAGAAAGTACAAAGACTCCCAGGAAGATAACCATGAGCTGAAACCAGCCTATCTTGTGCATTCTGCTACAGAAGCTAGTGAGAGAAGAAAGGAGCGAATCATCTTCACAGCATCCTTCGTTGTCGTTCGTTGTCGTGGATAGCTCGTCTACGATCTGTTGGAGATGGAGGAGCAAGGAAAAAACAGAATACTATGATACGAATAAAAAGAATCCTTTCGACTCAAGAAAATTGATGTAGTATTTAAAAAACAGAAGGATTAATAAGAACACTTACAAGATACCAAATTCACACAGAATCTTTCTATCTATCTGTTTCTATCTCTATATCTTGCTACATGAACTACGGTCATCATTAAATAATGATAACTATCTAGATAGATAACTATGAATCAAATCTCAACACTCCCCCTTGATTCATAGTTGCATACACCGATTTGTGACATAAAATAAGAAATGATTTGGTGAGGGTATCCGCAACTTGTTCATCCGTTCCACAATACTTCATTGTTATGGCTCCACTTGCCTGAAGTACTCTTTCGATCATCTAAAACTCCTACACAATCACTATCAGTGAAACCAAATAATTTGCATTTAAATTTTGTTTTGAATGCCCATTTTAACCCAATCGCTTTCATTTCTTTCGGTAGATCCATTAGCTCCCAAGTTTCATTCTTCTCGATTGACTTGATTTCCTCTTTCATTGCTTTTCTCCATTCCTCAAAGGTTATTGGATCTGAAATAAACAAAGCAAATGTTGAGTTATAAATTTCTGTTAGTGATCTGAAATTTCTTGGAGGGGTTTCATCTGAGGAATCTGAATTTGAACTGTTATTGGGCGAGGTTGACGATGAACTTGTTGGAGCAGGATCTGTCACTTGATTCTACGGAGTGTCTAGTTTTACTTGAATCTGTATTTGTATTTCACCTTTATTGGTCTCCCAATTCCAACTTGTCCTTTCATCAAACATAACATTTCTGTTAATAATAATTTTACCACTAATAGGGTTATATAAGCGATATGCTTTCGATTCTAAGGAATAACCAATTAAGATGCATTTTTCAGATTTTTCATCAAGCTTGTGATGATTTTGTGAATTCACCAAAGCATAAGCAATATAACAGAAAATTCTTAGATGTCTAACACTTGGTTTCATACCATACCAAGCCTCAAAAGGAGTTCGATTCATAATAGCCTTTGTTGGTGAAATATTCAACAAATAAACTGATGTTGCAACTGCTTCTGCCCAAAACTGATTTGGAAGATGTTTTCCTTTAAGCAAACTTCTTGCCATTTCAACGACAGTCCGATTCTTACGCTCAGCTACACCATTTTGCTCCGGTGTATATGGTGCTGTCAATTCTCTGTGAATACCATTTTCTTCACAAAAAGAACTAAACTCATTAGATAAAAATTCACCATCTCTATCTGTCCGAAGTGTCTTTATATATCTACCACTTTGTCTTTCTACAAGTGCCTTGAATTTTCAAAAATTATCAAATGTTTCAGATTTCAATTTCAAAAAATATACCCAACTCATGCGACTATAATCATCCATAAACAATAAAAAATATTGACTTCCACCAAATGATTTTGTATTCATAGGTCCATATAAATCAGCATGAATTAATTCAAGAGAATTAGACGCTCTCCATGCTTTTTCAATAGGAAATGATTTTTTACTTTGTTTGCCATAAATACATCCATCACATACATCAAGTGTATTAATCTTAGGCAATCCGAAAACCATTCCTTTTTTACTTAACAACATTAAACCTTTAATGTTAAGGTGTTCATATCTTAAATGTCATAAACTAGACTCATTCTTTTGAGTTGTGATAAGCACATGTCTTTCAATATTTGACACATCAAGTAGAAACATCTTGTTTTGTGTCATGCAAACATTTACTATAATCAAACCAGATTTCGTATCTCTAATAGTGCATGAACCATCATCAAATATTACTGAATATCCATCATCTACTAATTATCGAACACTCAACAAATTATGTGATAAAGTAGGAACAAAGAAAACATTATCAAGGTATTTTACCTTCCATTAATTTGTCTTCACCTCAATTGTTCATTTCCCTTCCACTTGATTTGCTTGTTATCTCCAAGTCTAACATTCAACTTGTGAGTCTCATCAATATATCTAAATATTGATTTTATGCCTGACATATGATTAGAACATCCACTATCCAAAAATCAAATATCATTTGAGATATTATGAATTTGTGAATGAGTCATAAACAACTTACTATTTTCTTCATTTTTCTCCACATAGTTTGCTTGCTTTTCTCTTTTCCAGCAATCTGCCTTCATGTGACCAAACTTTTTACAATAGTGACATTGAATTCCACTCTTATAATTTTTTTGATCATAATTTGATTGCCCTTGTTCTTCATACCCACTAAAGTGTCCTCTTCCTCTTCCATTTCCTCTACCACGAAATCCTCCTCTGCCACGTCCTCTTCATGCTGATTTTTTGTCTTCTTTTGAAGTAGAAGACTCCCTCTTAGCCTGAAATGCTTTTTCTTCACTTTTTTCAAGTGACCTGTTCAACCTTACTTCATGTGCTTGCAAGGAACACATTAGTTCATCAAGTGAATATATAGATAAATCTTTTGATTCCTCAATTGCGGCAATAACAAGATCAAATTTCGGAGTTAAACTTCTCAAAATTTTTGCAACAATTATATGATCAGGAAGATGTTCACCATAAGATTTCATTTGACTAACAATTTCAGTCACTCGAGAAAGAAAATCTTGCACCGATTCATCGCTTTTCATGAACAAAATTTCAAACTCACGACGGAGGGTTTGAAGTTTTACCGTAATCACCCTTGATGAGTCTTGAAATTCATTTTGAAGTATCAACCAAGCTTGCTTTGAGGTTGTTGCTGCTGCAATTCTTGAGAAGATCATCTCATGTACAGCTTGTTGAATGAAGAACAATACCTTTGAGTCCTTCTTTCTATTCTCCCTCAGCCTGATTTCATCATCTGGATCAGCATATTCATTCTCTATTAAGTCCCAAAGATCTTGAGATTTGAATAGAGTCTTCATCTTGATACCCCAAAATTCATAGCTTTTGCCCGAGAAGATGGGGATAAGGGGTTGAGACATGGAATTGCCGTTAAAAGCCATAATGCCCAGTTCAGATCGAAACTAGGCTCCGATACCACAAATGTTGGAAATGGAGGAGCAAGATACCAAATGCACACAGACTCTCTCTATCTATCTGTTTCTATCTCTATATCTTGCTACATAAACTACGGTCCTATTTATAGGACCTAATGACACCACCCTATAACTACTAGATTGAGGTAGTTATTGAAATCATTATGTAACCACTAAATCATGATAACTATCTAACTACTAGATTGAGGTAGTTATTGAAATCATTATGTAACCACTAAATCATGATAACTATCTAGATAAATAACTATGAATCAAATCTCAAACACAATCAGAATGCAAAGCAAGTCTTGAAGGCTATCAAGTAATCAAAGAAGAGGAAAGAATCAACAGTAAATACATACTCACGAAGCAGGAAATCAAAAGATTTAGAGGCCCTTGAAGCACAATAATGAATTGAATGATACGAACACTGCTGCTCCTGCACTCCTCCTTGCAGCTTGGTCTTCAAGGATCTTCATCTTATCCTGTAATGCTTGTAGATTTTTGATAGCATCTCCAAGAAGAGAAGCCTTCTCCATCAAGCAGAAAGGGGTAACTAGTTGGAGATTTGTCATGTCAGTAAATGCACTGAATCCTAACAAATGTGTTTTCTAAGAGTAAAATAATATAGCAAGTGTTTAGCTAATCATGAATAAACCAAAAGG
The DNA here is from genome assembly GCF_036884655.1 of Musa acuminata AAA Group. Classification (NCBI taxonomy): domain Eukaryota; kingdom Viridiplantae; phylum Streptophyta; class Magnoliopsida; order Zingiberales; family Musaceae; genus Musa; species Musa acuminata. Next base: position 6,436,105 of record NC_088331.1, on the reverse strand, counting down.
AAACTGAGGTTTCTGAAAACAGAGGAAGAAATGAAGGAAACAGAATGAGCAGTAAGACTGCTGACTGCAATGCTTATGTGGATTGTACAATTTATTGCATGGTTAATGATCTTTTGCACTCTAAGATTAAATTATGTGGTGAAAAACAAAGAAAGATTCTAGTCTATCTTTAGCATTAGAGCTTATCAAGATTTGTATAGCATGGAGGGAATATGGATCATTTGTTTCACTCACTTGATAGTGACCGAATGCAGTCATTTTACCTTTTGTTCTAATCTATCAGCTTCATGTCCCATTGTGCCATGTGACCATCACTAGAATTCATTGACATGATATTAAATAGAGAGTCCATCAAGGGAATTTTAGAGCCTAGATAGTGGCACTCTCTTTTCCTTGATGGGCATCATATTTGAACCTTTTGTTCTCTACCTCAGAATATGTGCTTTTCAATTATACCAAACTTGACTGGAACAGTTCAAAGATTTTTCGAACATTGATTCTTCCCTCAATAATATCATAAAGTTTATTTTTGAGTTATTAAATATGTCTAACTCTTTGATGTTGTTTCCCTCAAGCTTTTTCCTCAAAGTATGAATGCCTTCTTACTGCATTAATAGATAGATGAATCGACGATGATGAAATGCGTATCGATGATGATGAGATGTGTATCGATGGAACTCACCAACCTTCGGTCGCATTCTGAACCTGAAGATCAACAGTGACAAATTCCTTCCAGATAGCTTAATGGAATGGTTTCTCATTCTTCCCTGTGCTGGTTCTTAGCTGATGAGCCTGCTGCAGATACTCCTAGTTGACAGCTTGGTGGCCAACAAGATGAGGAGATGCTGAACAATGCCGTAGATGGAGACATGGTTAGGGTCGCTGTGAACTTTAGACTTGTCATCAGATTTTCTTGCATCAGCATCTTGGAACAAGTTATTGGGATTGAGACCTTCAATACTCTGCATTAAACACCGAAAACTACAGCTATAATTTGGACAAACCGATCGATGCTCATAAAATTGTTGCAACAAAATGACAATGCTCTCATGTATAAACAATATGAGCTGCAACAAAGGTTAGAAATGCTCAATACTCAGCTGTCAATTGATGTGTTGATAAAGAAGCTACTTCTATTTGTTGATCATTAATAACCAGAGTCTTTGGAGCACCAACTTAGCTGGTAGAGACTCCACTGCAACTGAGATTATCACCAGAAGCACATTTGTCCTCGCAACTTATTCTGCTATGTCTGTCTCATTAGCATTGACATCACTAGTGCACTCTATCCAAAGTTTCATAAGAATCAGAAGATACCTGTGTTCTAGCCTTGGTGTCTTAATTCTATTCACCATAGAGCATAGTAGGGGTCCAATGTTACCCAACACTCTTTCTGTGTCCACTGAATTCATTCTCAATAGTAGAAAAGATAGAAAGAAATGGTAGGATCAATTTACCTAGTTGTGAACAGGCTCTTGTTATGCCTCATTGTGACTGAAACTGATTCTTTAGGTCAGAAGACATGGCCAAAATCTGCATTTCATGTCTGCTCTTTTATGCAAATGTATGGTCTATCTGCCCCTGCAATGTGTCAACCAGACAAATTACAACCAAAAGAGCAAGCAGCCATCTTGGTAAGGTTCTTAGCTACATAGGACCATCAACAGAATAAGACCAAGCAAGCTTAAGATGCCACTGCAATGAGCAGAGTTTTGCAGGTGTGAGGAATACTTGAGCCAACTACATCCATATCTGCTAAGATAGGCTTAAATGTTTGCCACTATTAGATATTATTCTGCTTGGAATTCATCATTGTAGGGTCTGGAATTTAGATTTGTGATCAGGTCCATTTCCAATGCATATAAGTTATAAAAGGGGCCCAAATTTTCACCAATGCAGAAGTAGATCCCCAGAATCCTAACAAGGATTTCAAATAGCAGCAGCAGAAAAAAATATGAAAGAGAGAGAGAGGGGGGGTGGGTTGGGAAAGGAGCTCGGAAAGTGACAAATAGGTGGTATGGCAAGCCAGGGTGCCCACTGCAATCAAGAGGACCACAGTGGGTGCAATTGCATGGACTCTTGTCTTGTGTCACAAATGCTGCATGCAGACATACCATACACCTACACAGATCTCCCCGATCCCTAACATACATGGGTTTCACCAGCTGATCCCCTGGTGCTGCAGCAGCAGCTAGCAGCAATGGCAGCAGCTCTCTCTGTTCAGCTCACTCAAAGACGAAAAGCAATGTGGCATGTATTCGTAGTACGTATGTGTATGAGAGAGAGAGAGAGAGAGAGAGAGAGAGGTAATCGGGTGGTGTTCTTGCTATGGTTGTGGGGGCTCTCCAATTTTGGAGCCATTGGCAAGCAGGGAGCTGCAGCCCCATCACCATGCTGTGGAAAGGGATAGAAGGAGCAAGTGGACTCGATCGGAGCACGTAATGTCCTCCGTGTGTTCCCCTACCTTCCAACTGTTTCCTCCTCACTGTACACACCATCTGCAACTTTGTCAGTCACCATTGCCTCGCCACCTCCCTCTGCAATTACCACCATTTCCACTCCCCCACTGCTGCCACGGCTGCATTCACCCCGAGAACAGGGAAAATGACACTCCCAAAACACTCCAAAGTTTCATGGCCCCTCACCGGAGTGCTGAATCCACTTGCAGAAGGAATTGGGAACTTTCACAGAAATAGGACAAGTTGGAGAAGGAACAAATGCGAGATATGAGGGATTCTGCACAAAACAGGCAGTGGAAGCCCACTCTCCGTTCCCAACAAAACTCCACTAATAAAAAAGATGAGACGACAGGAGGAGGAGTCTCTTAGCTGCCAAAGGTTCCAGCAAAACCCCATCGATGGAGCACCCAGCGAAGAATTCTTCTAACAGGAAACATATTAGGCACTCCTGGAAGAAATGGAATCAGGCAACAGCAACGGGTAGGAGGAATATGTTCATCAGGGCATTGCTAGATCAAAAAAATCCTCGAGAAAACAGCTCGATGCCTAAAGAGACGTGACTGCCTGTAAAACCAGTGGCATTTTGAACGCACACATGCATGGTTTGACGAATCGGATCCAACAGAAAGATTTAGCATTGGATATCATGTACGTTGAAGATTTAGAAAAGAGATTGTTCTGTCAAGCAGGGACCAATGCAGACAGATCGAACAACGGTGAATCGTAAAAGGAGAAGGCAGAAAAGGAAAGGTGTCAGTGGTAAAAACCTGAAACGAAAGGAAGATAAGCAGCAGTTGGGAGGGAGAGCTGTGGAGTCCCTTCGAGACAAGGATCTGCTTTAAGCCTTCGGCAGATGAGATCCAGTCTTCGGCTTCCTCCTTAGAAGCCCCACATGAACAAGCCATTTGCGAGGCCTTAAAGCACAAGCCATTTGCAATTGGACTTTTGACGCACACGATAGACACGTTGACCAGAAAACCCCCTGACCCTGTCCTCTCCTCCTCCTTTATATAAGCAACTGGGTCTCCCCTTCCTCCCTCTCAACTCAAGGACAGCAGCAGGAGGCAAAGGACACATGAAGCAACAGACGACGACACTTCTCCAGGCCTCGATACCTTCATGTCAATCCAACACCTCACCTCCCCCCTCTCCGAATTCCCACCCGTTCGCCACCACCGATAAACTCATCAAGGATCCTCCTATTGACCCCCTTCAAGACCTCCACAGATGGCCTACTCCTTCGGAGGTATCATCATCTTGTTGCTACTGGATTGTGTTCATCGGCACAGGGAGACACTAATGCTATGTTTTCGCATGAATTCTATTCAGGTGGTAGAGGAAATGAGAGCCATAGGGAAGATATCCATACCGACAGCTTTAACAGGCCTAATCATCTACCTTCGTGCCATGATCTCCATGCTGTTCCTCGGTTACCTCGGGGAGCTTGAGCTGGCGGGAGGCTCGCTCTCCATCGGGTTCGCCAACATCACGGGTTACTCGGTCCTCTCCGGCCTCGCCATGGGCATGGAGCCCATCTGCGGCCAGGCCTTCGGCGCCAGGCAACGCAAGCTCCTCGGCCTCACCCTCCAGAGAACCGTTCTCCTCCTCCTGTGCACCTCGGTACCAATCTCCCTGCTCTGGCTCAACATGAGGAGGATCCTGCTGTGGTGCGGCCAGGACGAGCAAATATCCTCCACCGCTCAGACCTTCATTGCCTTCGCCATCCCTGACCTCTTCTTCTTATCGTTTCTGCACCCGATGAGGATCTATCTGAGGTCACAGAACATCACCTTTCCGGTCACCTACTGCTCGTTCGTCTCGGTCGTCCTTCATGTGCCGCTGAACTATATTCTCGTGGTGCACTGGAAGATGGGGGTCGCCGGGGTGGCCTTCGCAATGGTGTGGACTAACCTGAATCTCTTCATCTGCCTGCTGCTGTTTATACTGTTCTCGAGGGTGTACAAGGACTCCTGGGTCAGCCCCAGCAGCGACTGCCTCAGGGGGTGGTCGGAGCTGCTTAAGCTGGCCATACCGACATGCGTGTCGGTGTGTCTCGAGTGGTGGTGGTACGAACTCATGATAATGATGTGTGGCCTACTCCTCAATCCCAAAGCTACGGTAGCTTCCATGGGGATCCTCATCCAAACCACCTCGTTGGTGTACGTCTTCCCATCCGCCTTGAGCCTCGGGGTGTCGACCCGGGTGGGGAACGAACTGGGGGGGAATCGCCCCGCCAAAGCTCGGACGGCGACCATCGTGTCGCTGGCCGCGGCCGTCCTGCTCGGCCTGGCGGCGATGACCTTCACCACCTCGATCAGGCACCGGTGGGGCAGGCTGTTCACCGACGACGCCGAGATTCTGGAGCTGACCGCGGTGGCTCTGCCGATCGCCGGGCTCTGCGAGCTGGGGAATTGCCCGCAGACCACCGGCTGTGGGGTGCTGCGAGGGAGTGCGAGGCCGAGCACCGGCGCCAACATCAACCTTGGCTCGTTCTACCTGGTGGGCGCCCCGGTCGCCATCTTGTTGGGCTTCGTCATGGGGATGGGGTTCCCGGGGCTGTGGCTGGGGTTGCTGGCGGCGCAGGCATCATGCGCACTGCTCATGGCCTTCGCCCTCTTCAACACAGATTGGATGGTGGAGGCTGAGAAAGCCAAAGCATTAACAGATTCTTCTTCTTCTTCTTCTTCATCTATCATTCCTAAGGCTGTCGGTAGCAGTGGCATAACTACCGCTAACACGGCAGCTGCCACTGAAGATTCAAAGCAGACAGCAGCGATCTTGGAGGAGATCGTGTGCATCGGTGGCGACGAGAGGCGAGTCGTGGCATCAGAAGCAGATCCACTCATATCTCGAGTGGAGTGAGTATGGTGGATGTGAATATTTTTGGTGAAGCCTCATGTACAAGTGAGACTACTTTGTTCCTTTGCCTCACCCCTTCGTTTTCTTTGTATCTTTTGATTCTAATGTGGTGTACGGGTTGAGACCACACGTGGAATGCACTCCCGCATCTCTGCATCACCTTCCAAGTCTTCATAGGTTGACATAACCGTGGCTCCCTCTTTCTCTTCACTGCATGCTAAGAAATGATAAAAAGACACAAGTGTATACTGCTGAGATGACCAACACAAACCATCAAATTACATATCCAACCTTTGACAAAGTTGGGCACTCACTCACTCCATTGCTTGTTCCCATTGACCAATCCATTGCAACTTCTCCCCATTCTGATCGCAATTCTTGTTACGTATTTAGTCAAGCTTTTCAACTTGAGCAGTAAGATGCCAGTTCATGTCCCAAAGCAGGCCGCTTGCATGAATGACTCCTAAATGATGAAGTTGTGGCTCAATTTTAATACACTCCTACATCATTCAGAAAACAGATATGGCACACAAGACCATTGTCTTACCCCTCGACAACACACTTCCTTACAATATGCTATGCTCCAAAGGATAAGTAAGCTCAACGCCTAGTGTCAAACAACCACTGCAAGAGAGAGAGAGAGCAGTGATACATGATAACAAGTGGCGACAGTGGAAAAGGCCATTGTGTGAGGGGAGAGAGAGAGAGGTCGGTCCCCTGCTACGAAATGAAGAAACAATAGACTGCTATTATTGCTTGTCTTCCTCTCAGATGACAAAAATTTCTGAGCAGTGCTTCTGAATAGGAAAATAACAGAGACTTTTCTCACTAGTCTCGTATATATATATATATATATATATATATATATATATATATGACACCAAAAATCTAATCCTTGGGAATATAAAAAATCAAAATGTCTTGTTCTTATATTTTTTTCTTGGCTCCATCTCTATCTATTACTACTGTTAGCACTCATAATATTCTTCAAGCTCATCAGATTTTTCCATGACGTGAGGAGGAAATGGGCCATGAAGAATCTTTGAATGGTTGTTTAATAGTGACTTTTGGCATTATGTCAGCCACGAAATGAACTATGAATGCAGTAGCAAATGCATGTAGTTTTTTCTATCTCAATGCAGGAAGCTTTCACCAATGCAGATTCAGATCAACAACTGTAAAATCATACTAGACATTCATAATCAGATTAAAAACACTTGAACATAAACAGTTTATTTATGTAGACTTGACCTACTAACTTATTGAATGAAATAGGCTAGCAGAATGATTCGGTAAGTAGAATAAAAAAATTGCAAGGATTTTCAAAAATAATATCAAAGTCCACATCTTTTAATGTTTTTAATTAACAAATTGCGTAATTTTATCGACACACCTACGAGCACCAACACTAGGCAAATCAGCAATACAATAGCTCTACATATGCCATGCACATGAACAAAAAGATCTACACTCGCACATGCTTCTTCCAGAGAAGAAGATAACTAATGTGCATCATAATAATAGAGATGTACTACAGTACAATCTGAATTGAGTTCCATATTTGAGAAATAAATGTCCTACATTCATATGTAGAATCCAATTACCTTTGGTTGGACGGTAGGGTTCAGCCAGGAGCTGCCACCATAAAAAGAGGGCCATTATTTTTCATGTATAATTTTGTATATATTGCACCCCAACCAGAAAGGGGAAAACACAAAATATACTTCTCACAAAGAGACCGAAAGGATGTCACTCCACAGACAACACAGTGAGCTATTCGAGGACGAATTGTGTCAGACAATGACTACTGATTGACTTGTGAGGAGACAATATCCAATGGGAGCATCATTCAGTCAAGAAAGTATGATGATCAAACAATGGGTATTGACATGTGTCAGCTTAATCCCGACAGATTGACTGATATAATGACGCTTACCAACTAAAGGACTCATTAGTTCATGATGTATCAGTATCGTGGCACTAACAAGGAACAATTAGTATGCAACCTGCACTTAAGTTGACCTTTGAGGGACGGCAAAAGTCGTCGCATAATTAATCTAGAAAAGGTTGGCTAAAGCTCTGTTAGTGTGCTGCTCTGAACAAAAACAACCATCTGTTGGAGCAGCTTTAATACTTATACTATCTGAAACAACCCCACACACACACACATAATGTAAGCATGTAATCTCTAGTGTTTATTATATCATCTCTTCTGCTAGTGAAATTGGCATATCCTGAAAAGATAATCCAACAAAGAGAGATAATAGAAGCATCATTACTCCCAATATAGAGAGATAACATAACCATCATTATCACTAAGCAAGCATCTTAATGTTTCCCAGCAATAAGGTGACACATCTGATGTAACTTCTCTTTATGAAGGACTGAGATATTGGGTGGCAGACAAGTCGACAAGTGTCGCCCCGTCATTGTCCAAGTGCCATTTATGATCAGGTTCCTAATTCTTTGGCCTTCTCTTTTCCAATTAAACAAAGCTAATAGTTTGGCTCATTGGTGAAAGTGGTGAGTTTTGGTAAGAAAAAGGAGATCCACAAGAATCTGAACAAGAAGAAAACCAGGCAGCAGATGGAGGAGGAATAGGAGAAATACCATCTTTTTTTGTTGTTGCTTATGTGGGGATCTCATTGGAACATGTTCAAACCAAGAAGGTATTAGGTCAGGCATCTTCTCTGCATGTCATGTCAAAATCCTAGCTAGATTGGTAAGTGCTCCTTATCCCCCCAAGACACAAAAGCACAAAAGCCCAAAGCAACTTCAAGTTGTCCACTACCAGCCATTCTAAAGAGGATGGGGGTAGATAGGGCTTACCCTGTAGGCAATGGCACTTGTGTCTCCCCAGCTCACCCTAATTCATCCCCCCACCACCCTTGTAGTAAGACTTTCTCTCATCAAGGCTCATTAGGTGGCAAGCTCCAAGCCCAAAGAGTACATAGCAGCATTCAATGAGCTCAGGTGGCATCTGTCCTTCGGGTTATTGTCCCATGCGTCATGAATCAGTGGTTCATATGAATATTCCACATTTTTGGGTCATTCAGAAAAGACTTGCCACATGGCTCAGCTATGAGGCCAACGACACTAGGGATCTTAGTTGCACAAAATGGAAGAGTTTCGAGCTAATGAGATATTTTTAGCTACCAGACAAGGACATATCTAAAACAGATAGTTCACATCATCTATGTGAACTATTTACTTGGGCAAGCAACACGTTAATGGAAAGAGACAACCCGGTAAGTGACAGATCTAGTGGTCAATGGATGAACCCAACAAACCTCCCTCGATAGAAAGAGAGAAGCAAAAGATCCACATACAACAACCCACAAGACCGAGATAAACGTATAGATCAAGTTCAACCCTTTTGACATGTTTACAGGACGATCATTCAAAGATGTCCAGAAACTCAACTCCCCTATAGATTTAGAGTCAAAGACATTGTTGTCTATCAATTAGAACAGTAGATGTGGGTCCAAACCTTGACAATATTGTGACAAGGGAGTGGCTGTGGCCACTGTGGGGAAGGAATGGTGGTCCACCTTCACATCTAAAGAAATGAGGTGTTGAACACAAGAACTATAGAGGCTGTCTCCTTTTCTCAGAGCTACTTTCGGTCTCTCTAAACGAAAACCAACTCCTGAAAGCAATGGCAACGCCATCCTACTTGTCTCATCAATGTCTTCCAAGTCATTCTTTATCACTCGATCATTTCTCCCTCGATAAAATAAGATATCACTTCAGGGTCTGTGGAAAAGGCTTCCCCGCCATTATCGAAGTGCCACAGACACCTACGAAGGGGACTGACAGCTACAGGTGAGCTTTTGGGAGGCACTACAAGTGGCCTAACCAGAGACGCCTTTGAAGCAAAGAGAGACAAGTGAATGCTCACTAGGCAGGTGGTTGACTATTTTGGCACGTTGGAGTTGAGGTGTTTTTGAGAAAATAAGTTTCATACTGGAGATTAAATGGCTTGATAGTTGCAGGAAAGCAAGTCCAAGAGAAAAGTTCGGGGATAACTATCCCTAATGGTCAAAGAATAAAGGAACCCAAAACAAACCATACAAATGGAATAGAATAGCTTCCCTGAGTAGAAAAGATCCAGACGCAAGAAGAATCCATGTTCAAACTTTGACTGCTCAGATGATTCTTATGCTAGACAAGGTTGGGCCAAAAGATCTCTGACTACAGGCACATTGAAAAGAACATTAGATTAGTGGCTCAGTCAACTGCATTCATGGTCAGAAATGAGCAATTCAACTTCATGTTACCCACATGAATCTCATGCAAGCATATGCCTCATCAATTCAAGTGGTTTAAGATGAAACTAAGGGCTAGGACAAAGTGAATGCAGGGAACTTACACAAGGCCACTCCATTGCTCCCACAGATCTGATGTCTTCTTCGTTCAAGTTCTCTGTGAGAAAGCAAGACTTCTGCAACCGTCCCATTATTCTCAGAATTGATGCTTTGACTGCATTTTCTTGGTCGGAAAACAAGAAACTTTGGCTTTCTGGAGAAAGACATGTAGATTTTCATAAGAAGTTTGACCATCAATTGTTCATAATGCAACACATTATAACCATAAACAGGATAATATGGAATTGTTATATATGAAAATCTTTTTGTTATTCAAGTTGTGACGGAAACAGATTTTACTTGCTCATCAGTTCATCATGCGTTCTGACTGGAGTATCAGCAGTCTAAGTAACAGCAGAGCATCACAAAACTCCGTGAACAGAAAAGTATAAAAGAACAGTGTATGTGAGATGATCCATAATGTTCACTAATTTACAATTGTCTACTGAATAGGCATCTGATACCTGACATTCATGTTGATGTTCTAATGCCTCAACATACCAGCAGGTTCTTCTTGTGGATTGGTAAGCATTACTTAGCATCTTCATTGCCAAATTCTTCAAGCTCATCAACATTCATCCATCTCACTTGTCTATAGATTCACCACCATCAAACTGGTAGCAAAATCTGGCAAGTCTCATATTAAATTTATATATTCCATTATTAAACAATAATAATATCAACTCAAGCAATGAAGAGTAGTATATGCTTTAGGCATTTTCTCGTTTTTAATTATAAGCATGCATATCGAACAAGACATCTTTTTAATATGAATAACTAAGATGCATTATCAGTGCCTAACACCCAAGCTTCTACTATGAACATGGACTCGATAATTAAGATCCCAATTTAGTAGACTTTAGTATTACTTGTAGGAGTTTCCAGTGCTAACTGGTTGCCTATATCAATACTGCAATATCCACTACAAAGATCCCCTACAGCAAAAAGCTCATGTACATCATATATGTACCAAAAGAAATGAAGAGACTAGATCCTAAAAGCAAATTTATCAACATAGTGACTTACGCTTTTATTTATCGATTACTCGACAAATCAAGGCTGCCAAAGATTTGGAATGATCAGCATTTTTCTAGCATTCATTTCTACCAAAGATAAATCAGCTGTTATGCTACTGGTCCAGCATTATCAAAGCACATTTTGCAGGTTCCTACCCATTCTGTGCATAACTACATTCCAAACCCTATTTGAGCTAACCTCAACTTGTTCTGATGTTTACAGCATGCGAGTGTAAACCCTAATCTACTGCATACACACCTTATAACTCAACCTCTGCTACACTCACCAGTCTTCATGGGTCCTCCTTTTTACTAAATATTAAAACATGAGTATCTTTTTATATAACTAACTTCTTTTATGGTATCCAAAATGTCTAAAGCTCAATTTAGTTTACAAAGTAAATGATAGGCATTATGTTAATTGTCACCTATTATAAAGGGCAAGCTCAATTTGGTTTACAAAGTAAATGAAAGGCACTATGTTAATTGTCACCAATTGCAAAAGTCATGCTCAAGTTAATTCCTATATGGTGCCTAGATATACTATGTCAATACATGATTCCAAACCATAAAATGCAAAACTTTTCACCATACAGATTTACCTCATTTAAGATGCTAGCAAAAGGTACAGTATGAAATTAAAGATAAAAAAGGATACTGTACCAACTTACTGAGAATATAACACACCTGGAAAACAACAGACTAAAAGGTCTTAGTCAATAGCTTTTATCCGATTTTAACCAATTTGCCATTTGTTGGTCAATGAAGGACCAATGCAGAGTTCATTATTATCCACATTTTGAGAAAGTCCACTTATAGATAGAATTCAGGTGTTTGATTTGAACTTAGGTTTACCGAATCTCTCTCTCTCCCCCTCTCTACAGATATATGTATATAAGAGAAAAAATGTTCTCAGGTTAGACATCTGTCCAATGAAGAATGATATCAATTATTATCTGTCATCTTTAATATCTTAGTCCCAACAATTGGCCCTAGATAAGCTATCTTTCATTTCAAGCCTAGAAATTCATACCTTCATACTAATTTTCAATTGATGATCCTATCAGAAACCAAATTTGATACCTTTGGATTAGCTAGAGAGCTGCCTACTGCATTTTATATTTGGTATTCAAATTTTTAACAGAACATACGAAAAAGTTGTAGTTAATCTGATTCCTCAGTTATCTGTTCTCTATACAGATGCAAGACATGTTCCATTCTTCAACTATAATCAAAATAAAAGATTTAATTAGATAGAAATAGAATGTCTCTTCTAAAATTCTCTGTAAAAAAATAGAGGCTAAAACACTTTGTACAACTACTTAATAGCTTCTAGAAAAAGAAAAAACTTAACCTGAAATACCAAACTACTTTTTTCCAAATGCATATTGTAATTGGAAAGAAAGATGAATCAAGCTTTCAAATTCAACCTTAAAATCATCAATTTTTCTATTCATAATATTTCAGACACCAGCCTAATGCAATTAAATTTAGTACAGTGTAGTATGGTAAACCAAAATGCTATGAACCAAAGAGAAACATTGCATCCAACACAAAGATACCAAAATATCTCTCGAAAAAATACAATAAACACTTTCAAATTTATTAAACAAGCACCAACAAAATTTATATCTATTATATAACAATAAAACAAAATCCAATTTTTCAGATAATTTTATATCAAAAAATAAAATTGGCAGGGGCACCTGAACAGTTAAATCCTGCCAATATAAATTACTTGGTTTTCAACATTCAGAACTTATGAATCAAACACATACAAGTCGAGCAATCTATCATACAGACCTTCCTCTGTACCATCCTCGTTCGCTTGGTGAAGCAGAAGTTCAATTGTGCAGTCCTCCAAATGGAGACTATCCTCTTGAAGCTTCTTCCTTGTCTTCCTACCAACCATCTGCTCCTAAGCACGGTCCTTGGCCACCTTAACGACTGTATCAACATTGAATGATGGCCTTATGATCATATAAATCCGCTGCTAGAAGCTTCAATTTTGTTCTCTATATAACTCCTAGTCTCCACACCAACAACAAAAGATGGTGGAAAAGCATCAATATCCAACACTTTCTCGAGCATTAATGTCTTCTCTGAATCCTAGAGCCCCTCTAAGCCTCAATCTCTATGAAGATCCTGAGCTTAAATCCTGCTTTCGTCACTTACCCTATGCACCAAAAAAAAAAAAAACCCACAATCTCTAACTGCTATCACCTCATTTTTCTCTTTTCCAATGTCCTTAACTCTTTCCAAAACCTTCTCACAAACACTTGAAACGCACGCCCCTGAGAGCTTGATTGATAAGTAGATATCTTTACATCTTCTATAAAGATCACTTGACCCGCCACAAAATATCTGGGATGTCTTCATTTTCCTCTTCCGTTATTCCTGTCCCTATTTCTGCAGGGACTCTGAGCACTTCTCAAAGTCTTATCACCATCAATACTGCAGCACTCATTCCCTTCAAATTATCCAAAGGTGGCAACTACGCATCTTGGCGGGCACAACTTTCTAATCTTTTATTTGGCTATGATCTCTTAGGTTACGTTGATGGCTCTCTCCAGTGTCCACCTGAAGTGATCAACATCCCAGGCGAACCCAATCTAGTGCCAAATCCAGCCCACCAACTATGGTTACGTCAAGATCGCCTCATCCTCCAAGCTATTCAAGCTTCCGTTGCTGGATCCATTGCCCCGCTGATATCCTCATGTACGACTGCTGCAGAAGCATGGTGCAAATTACAAACAACTTTGGCAAATCGCTCGCGTACTCGCATGCTCGGACTTCTCTCCAATCTGATGAAAATGAAACACGAGGGAAGTACTATTGCTGATTATCTACAAAATATCAAAGTTATCATCGATGATTTAGCTTTGATAGGTCATTCTCTCAGCG